>NW_019211459.1:23124325-23686824 GCF_002443255.2 Varroa destructor
GAAGGTCTAATCTTATTTATTTATTTAATTAGGTATTCGTATATTTCGTTTCATTTGTTCCCTTACAAGGTTCATCAACAAACAGGAGAAACAATCTAGCACGATAGTACCCTGACTCCAAATGTTCAACAACCCATCTATATTTTATGTCTTCCCGAGCTAACTTGCAGATATAGTATAATTCAGTGTTGCATTTTATTAAGAATCTTGACTGTGATGACTGCGCCAACATATCCTTACTAGTGTCATCAATAGTTTTCGCTGCTTTTGATCCTGAAGCTGATGAACGTCCCAAAAAGTAAATCTGTTCCAAGTTATGTCGAACCATTAATTTTTTCCTTTTTACTTTCCTTGGAGATAACACAACAGGAGCATAAACCAGACGCGCAGAGCATTGTCGACTTCTTTTATGCGTATCATAATACAATTGTTGGACAACTCTGGCTGCTAAAGAGTGGCTGCGAGAGTGGTTTGAAGCTTTGGAGAGCTGTTTTGCCTTACTTTTTGCCATGGCCTACTTACATTCGGTTCGTTCACAGACGTTCACCGCTGTCGAACTCTTGCTGCTGTCGACCTACCATTAACTATTTACCTACACACGTTTAAACATGAGCATATCTAGGCATGCAGCAATATTCACTGTTTGCAAATGGCCATGTATGCATGGCCGCATAGGGCAGCCAATGGGAGAAGCAGTCGGTTGGGAGCAACAAGGGACGCGAGGGGGACCAATTTGGCTACATCAGGTAGCGGCTGCTTTCGCGGCTGGTGCTACACAAACTCAGTAGTTCGGTGGACTACCATCTGGCTGAGGGCTGCTGGCCGAATGGAACGACCACGACGCAACTACAGGAGGTTGAGCAGGATCTAGCGACTGGGGAGTGTAGAGAGATGGGGACTGCCAGGGGTAACTCAATGGTAAATACCTTCCCGCGGGAGGTGAGTCCTTCCTGCATCGTATTGATACACGGTAGTACAAAGGTTGGTATACTGGCATGTTCGCAGCTTGCAATCTCCCAACTAGCTAGGAGGCGCCGAAGACGGCGTTTGTGGGGAACTATAGGAACGGATATGGGTAAAGTTACCTAGCCAGCCAGTGAACCTTCAGTTTGCATTGCCAGCATGTAGAAATATCTATAGAAGGCAGGGATGTCGGCGGCGTTAAAGGGAATGCGAACGCAAACCGGGAAAGGACCGTACGAACGATGAGAGAAATGGTTGCAAAATATATAAGTTGACGGAACTGCTCTTCTCTCTTGACTGCTACGGTCCATATAAGCGTCGTGTGTACAGCCTGTACTGCATGTCCGCGGCGGAGGTGGCGCTGCTGCTGCTGCGTTGTACGTCGAGGGGCGTGTGCTATACTTCGCTTAAACTCTTTCACTCGCCGCTACCTCGGGTGCCGTGGTGCAGGACCATTGCCTCTAACGCAACCGCCGCTGCCTAAACACAAGTCAGCTAGGCTCTGTCTGCTTGGGACTTGCGCAGCTTTTTTCATCCAAGGGCAGGATCTGAGCACAGCTATGCCGGTAACACTGCCGGCCTTACCGCGCACGACCGAAATTTTATCGCCGTCCACCAAGCACCGCTGTAAATCTCCTGGCGGAGAGGCCTTCTTGTTTGCCTGTTTCGGAGCAGACACCAAGCTGAACGCATGCACACCGCCGATCCTGGAGGTAGTTACACCCGAATATCCAACCGGTCCCAATATTCCGAAAAGCGCGCCTCCAGCCACACACCTTGCCGGCATAACCGCGCGCAGACTCGACCTCAGACCTGAACGAACGCATTCTAGCGATGGCAGCGGCTTCAATCGTCCCTCTTCGTTTGCCACCCTCGCCTTGATCTTCAGCCGCAACAACCATCGAGATACCTTTGTAGGTACACCTTAACCGTTAAGCAGACTAGATGTGGTATGACGCGAGAAGACCGGGAAGACTAAAGGACTGTTTTTCTGTCATACTATACAGCACGGCTAACGTCGTACAAAACTGGTGGTCGTAGATTGCAACCTATATACCAATACCCCTAAAACAAGGCAAGGACTGCTGTGTACGCTTTGTTCCTAGGCTGAATGAAACGCCTAGCGACTATCGCTGCTGTCGCTTCTCTGTGCCATACAGGTCCCTGTATATCTGTTCGTCCTGCCGTGTCTATGTACCTGCTCCCAACACAGATCTGCTAGAGTGTAATATAAGAGAGCAATAGAACGTGTACGACACAGGCGCTTGTCGAATAGGGAATACATGAGCCTTGTAGAGCCTTACGATTCCTAGAATATGTTGGTCGCTTTTGTGGCGGTCGGCCTACCGCATATTCGTGAACAGATATAGAAACCGTTCATACGATAGCCCGTAGCCACACCGAAATAAATTCGATTGGTGTGCTTAGTACTACAATGTACATTAAGCGTTATTTCAAATAGGTGGCCGCTCTCAACAAGAAAAATGGAACGCGTCTTCTGCTTGGTTCTGAACCTAAGCCGCCCTATATATCCCTGGGTTTAGTAAGTAAACACATCACCACAGCACCGTTGCGAAGACTAGAGGTACATCTGTACAATTGACAATAACAGAAAATAGTGTGATTATTAATGTTTGTTGTACCAAATTTGGCCATGCTTAATCATTGCCTAACAGCGATTATTTGAGATAAAACAATATTAATTTTTGTCCTATATGTTACCTAAGGAGCTATTATTTTTGATATGTACAATCAAGCGCTTTGTTCATGTATATAGCCCGAAGGTAGATCATTGATGAGCTGAATTCTAATCAGTGATTGAATCTCAGTAGACTTCTATTATGTGGGATATGGCTTCGTCATGATTATGTGTATGAGTTAATAATGTAGCCGATATGAACAAAGACCTAGGTCAAGCGGACGTAAATATGATTGCTATATGATTAGTGGTCTGAATGTATGACACAAAAAACGTTGCCCCTCTAAATTATGGGTACAGGCTAGAATCTTGATGAGCCTCGTTGTTAATAGATAACTATGAGCCTCACTGCCAAAATGTAACCTCATACTTTTCAGTGTGCCTTAATCGGTATAAACTTTCGAAACTTTTCTATCATGTTACGTTATCGATTGCAGTATTAACTTGTTGGTGGCTTCAGAGTTTGTAGAGCTTCTCATTTACTTTTTTCCTCTTTTCCTATGTATCGCGAATATATTTATCATACGCGTCCCTCCCGCTTAAAACGCAGCACACATGGGCCATTCCTTCCAGTACTACTAGAGTGTTTATTCAATCGCACCCGAAATAATTTTTGCTTTTATAACAGTATACGTATGTATATATACATTAACGTCCGTTGACGTGCCAAATCTAGGCACGCCGAAGACAGGCTATACGGTCGGCCTAGTCAGTTAGGACAGGAAAGATGCGTACGTAGAGATATACCTGCAGCAACTGGGGTCCTCCAATATAAACATGGCCATCGTAGACGCACTCACAGAGCTCCATACGTCTGTATCCAATAACTAACACTGCGCGCCATTGGCGTTCCAGGAAGCCCCTTCAACCGTAAGATCTTCCTATTTAAGGAACAACAGCAGCAATGACGGTCGCTATAATACATAAACACACAAACAGCTGCTTTTCTGGAACGAAAGCCATGCCGTCTCCCGGTGCTCCTGACTTCCCAGCGCCACCTGCCTGAACTCCAACATCTAGAAACTGCTCACACCTCCATTCGCCTTTGGCTACTCTCTCGGGTACACCGACACCTGCGTCTGTCTACGAAGAAGACCACTTCGACTTGCTTGAGAGTAAGTTGGCGTTGTAGAAGCCATCCATTTTTCTTTCTGCAAGCGGATTCTCCTTCACAGTAAGCTTCTACATTACAGCATGTCTTGCTAGGTGCCAGCGTCTGAGCTAGACTTACAATGACCGACAAACAGACGGCAGCAAACTATAAGCTGGGACGAGCACTAGGGTTTGCGCAAAAAAATCTCAGACAGCAGCAGTAATAGTAACATTAGAATCAGCAGCAGTGGAACCAACTGAGATGAATAGGTACTTGAGGTCGATGGCCGTTTGTTCGGTTTGCGGAGCCGACAGAAGTCAGGAGGTACGGCAGCGCTTTGCTGGTCGCCCTTCTATGTGTTGGTGTTAGGGTTTCCTTATGTTAGGCTGCGGGGTTACAATGTTGGCCAGCTGTAGTAGTATACCTCCAGGCAACAGGAGTGAAAGAATTCAAGCTAGACAGGGAAGCAAAGCAGTTTGCCGCCATCCGTTGGTGTCCGCCTTTCCCGGCGTGGCTTCTCAGCGTGGCCAGGTGCTTTTCCGCTGGCCAAATGTGGCCAAGTTGACGAGGGCTGCTGGCAGGCTTGCACGAGCATCTTCTCATGGCACCGCAAAAGCGGCGGCTTCCATCCGCCCGGCCTCTCTGCCTTCGTCAGGGTTCCAGCAGCTGCCAGTAGTCTGCAACCAACGCCCCATCCCCTGCCTCGTTCCGTCCCCCTCCAGTTCGTCAGTCCGCCCTTCCTTTCTTGCTGCTGCTGCTGTTACTACTACTAGCGAAGAGAGACTTGAAGTGAGCACTCGCTCGCTCGCTTTGTTGTCCATCTGCGGTGACCACCTGCTCCGGTCACTTGACTGCTACGCGTCATCGGAAGGTTCGACGCGGAGCTTTGAAAGTAAACGAGGCAAACAAATTTCGAGAAAAACAATTTATCGAATAGGCATTGAAAAACATTATATGATCGAGGATGGTACTGTGGCAAAGCAGAGCTTTCATCGAATTAATGGTATACGTTTATACGAATGTGTTGCAAGGTTTTATTGCAACCTGTGAGCGTAACTAGTTAATGATAGGACGTACTCAATACATGCATATAGGTTTGCGTATAGTACCTGCATTGGGTCATGGTTAGATGGGCTTTATACTTCGATAAGCCTTGATCTTTTCAGTTACCTATTAACATTGATCTCATTTAAATTCTTCGTGGACTTCTTTCAGTTGTAAGAATCGATCTCATTTTGTAGTACAAATAATAGTGGCGAGTAAAAACTATTTTACCTTTATCAGCCCAATATAACACTAGATATATTTACCTATTCACATCCGCATAATCTATGATATTGAGCTATTTTTATTCGGTTGCTGGCTAATAAGCGAATCCCATAAACATCACATTAGAATTGAAACACGATTTTAAAAGGTTCATTTGCATTTTCTCAAGGCCCATCTAATGCTGTTATTCAGAGTAGTTCGTAGGGACGAGCAAATAGCGTACCGTTCAGAACTATCGAGCACGACAGAGCGGTTGGCATGGGAGCAACTTCCCAGGAAAACGCGAATGGCCTCATTCAGTCTTTTGCTGCTTTGTTCTTTGAGAACAGGACCCGCTGGCTACGGTACACGGATGCCATTGCTCAATCGGTAGAGAGATTTAGACCCCTATATCGGTTTGAAGGCAGGTGGCCGAGCATGGGTCGAAAGTGGCGCAGGTGGGCCAAGTACCAACGCGTCGTCCATTGACTATACGCGAGGGCATCGCTGATACCATCACGTGCAGTTGTCCATGCCTAGTTCCTTCCCTGACACGTACGTGCATATATCAGGTTGCTTGACTGCTTTCTATTTTCACTTTGGTTAAGTTTGTCGTCTCCTATACACAGACACATGCCATCTCTGCACAAACAACGCTAGTGTGTGCCGCTGAAAAATATGCCCATTTGTGTGTGTTCAGCCCATTTCAGGCCAACCCCTCCTGGCCCTAGACAAACATACTACTAAATATGAAATGTGGTCGTTAACAAACTGTGATGAGTCAAAACTATTTTTTTCTGTTCGAAATTCGTTAATATCTTACTTAGCTTCTGCTTATTTCCTATTGCGAACCTAGAACCTATGAAAGGAATAGATTGGCTCGCTTACTTATCAGTGCCATGCTCCTAAACAAATAAATGTTAAGCAGTAACAAATAACGAGCTGACGCGGTAAATTCGATTCTGCCCGTTGGTGTGTGTGGAGATACATCTTTGGTTCTATTTTGACAGCCCTACGATCGATATCATATCAGTGCCTCATCAAACGAATCGTCGGACGAATTTCCGATAAATTCGTTCGATCCTAGCGCTACATCGATGTCCCACTGTAGCTTGCGAGCATATCTAGCTTTTTGTATAACGAAAGCAAGCATTCACCCGCCTATTTCTTGCACAAAACAGTAGGCCGTTCCTCCAAAAAAAAACCCAAACTCTTGGATGTCAGCTGAATTCAACGAACACATGCACTTATGCAGTATAACGCACACATACATACGCGTATACACCAGCTATTGTGACGGTTGTTGTGTGGTAATGATAGCTCCGCTTCGTACAAATAAACGGATGGTCCCTAGTCATTAGAGTACCTAGCTCCGATGCTGGCTGCCTTTAATTCGGCTCAGCTTCACCCTACCTACATGAGGGTGAAAGCGTAACCCTCCCTACATCGGAACTATCTCTGTTCCACCTGTATTCGAAGCGTACTTACCACGGGGGCACCCCACAACGAACCGTATTGGCTGCTGCGCTGTATAACTTGATAACAGGGAGCCGGTCCAGGAAGACACAGACGACTGAGCTCCACAGAGAAGGTAGAGATTTCGTCCCTAGCAGAGGTTGCCGCACATTGAATACGTACTACTCTTGCCAAAGGTGGCAAGAGAGGCGCTCACTCCGCGGCTCCACCAGTTCAGATTTTAGCACAAGTGGAGCTCAGGGAGGTAGCGGCCTTGGTAGATTAGAACTGCTATCAAGCTTCCCGAGCAGCTCCAGCTCCGACACAGCCTGCTGCTCCGCGTTTGTACCTGCGCGAGGCCTTGCGCACGCTAGCCTATGGGCCCTTAGCTCTGCGCACCTTACGCCGCTATTGGCCCAACGATTGGCTCTCGGAGCGGCAGGTTCACCTGTGGCGAGCTCCGATTGGTGCTCCTGGAGCTCAGAGCAGCACGAAAGGTTATTCGGGCGCGTTCAGCTCCCACTCAGGCATGAGCAGAGGCAGTTGCTCTAGGAGAAGACTATCTTACCTGGAGGCTAGTCACCTGTATGGAGCACACCTGCAGCCGGTGCGGAGCCCAACGGAAGTACGATAGCGGCAGCGGTGGCTAGGGGCCCGCCTCTCTCGTACCTAAGCCAGAGGGCGGCCCCGCTCTACTACCTGCCCTACCTGGACGCCCCGCATCGACACAGGTTAAAACCCACCTGCATAAGGGCCACAGAACTAGGGCCAGGATAGGGAGACTCCGCCTGCCAAGAGCTGATCTTCCACACCTACCGTCGTCAGCTTGGTATCATGTTGGGTACTAGAGTTCAGGAAATATCACATATCGCAGTGTGCTTTCTAAAACAATGGTTATATCATTTTAAAACGACCGAAGGGTGGGCAGTATTAGCATGCAAAGAGCCAAAGAACTCCGCGAGAGATGGGTTTGAGGGTGTTTCAATTTGCATGCGTCTCATGGGTATTGTCTCTTACTTCACGTTGAATTGACTAATATCCAATGAAATCATTCAATAGGAACCTAGCTATATGTAATACAGGAAACATTACAAAATGTTAAATTGGAGTCACTTAAAAAATCTAGATAGGATAACTCCGGTATTCAGGGTTTACTTAATCAATTCAAGTAATTGTTATGAGCGGTTTCAGTATCGGAACTGTGGCCTGTGCTATGCTTCTTTTATTTATGACTGAAGCAGTTACTTTTATTTTCAAATGACTCAAACTTGTAATGTCACTGTTAACGCGCAGTAAGTTTTGACCAGCGTGAATCTCATAATAATTTTTTTTACGCTTACGTAATACGCTTGAAACCGTCAACACCTCTCTTGTGGAATAAGCTTTTGGTGGAAGTTTTGGTTCCGGAAAAATGTCTGCTTTTCGTACGAAAATTACAGCGTACTGTATGCGTCCATACCACTTCTTCCATAAATTAAAAACCCAAATAAAGAGGTTTCGACAACAGCTCCAGTCTACACACGCACCCCTTTAACTGTTATCCCCAATAATTAAAGGAACATGAAAGAGGACCCAGAAAGGATTGATTTCGTCAATATGCATAATGAGGATTTTCAATAATGATAAATTAGGGCTAAATTGCTCTATGAACTCTCGGTACATATACATTTGGGCGCCTCTGTAAGGGAGAAAGGTGCACTTCTATGTCGACCTAGTGCAATAGCTAATTTTCGAAAAATAAAAAATTTTAGAAATTAATTTTCTATATATTACCTATACTATTATAATAGCAGGTTTTCTAAATTCGTACGGGCCCACAGTATATAACCGTGTCATTTGGATGTGGGCAGCTTAACATGCCAAGTTAGTCCGTTTACTAATGTATAGGATAACGGCATAGAGTCGAACATTAGCTTTCATCAATTTTCTTTTAGTATCTGCGCGGTATTCTTCCAAAGTAACGATGTTATATTATGGATTTTACAGTTTCCCTGAAAAACTTTGCAGTTCAAAAAGAATCAATCAAAATTTAATACTCACAAAAATTCGCGCCGTTCCACATACCATGGAGCAAGCTATAGGCGTACGCTAAAAGACGCTGTAACCAGAAGATAACAGGTAACATGTCATTGTCATCACAGGACTAACTACAATAGAATCTTTGCAAAAAAAAAAAAGAATATTTTTTTAATAAGAGAGAATAGGACGATGACAGATGTAGGTAGTCGTTTGTATACTTTGTTTAAACCGTATACGTCAAAACTACCTAGAAATACATATGTCGTTATCTTAAATCATCTTTTATGTCAAGTAGATAGTTTATTTATGGCCATTCAGCTTACCGTCCCATGTTAAATACGAGTTGTTTTAGCAACTTCAACTTTCAATCTGCTATTTTTCAATCATACAGAAACACGAAGAGACAAAGCGCCCTCTACACGGCGCGCAGCTTATCTACCTATAATGCAAGTAGAACTTAAGTAGCTTACAGCTATCGCTACCGCCGGCTATTTATCTAGTCAACTATACACATATATAAATTGACTTTTATCATCATTGCGATATGAAAACTTTGAAAACGAAGCTCTGTTTATACATACACGTGGCGATCTATGATCCATGCTATTATGTCTATTGTATTCAGGAGCAGTGACTAGTAGGTATATGACACGGCCGGATTCTCCTTCTCATCGAGAGCTTCAGGAGGAAAACAGATCATGAAGATGACAAGCAACGCCGAGTCGACTCGAGCACAGCACCTCAACGGGCGATATTTGAGCCAAAATGACTGCAGTGGTGGCGCTAAGCGTCCCACACTAGCGCCTCCAACTGGCGGCGGACAGCAGCCAGCCAGCAGACTCAGGGGTAGCCCAAGGGACACCTTTTTTTGTAAGAGGACACTTACCTCTCCTGAGCTGTCCGCCCGTCACGTCCACCCACGACGGTTCCCGGGACGGTTGTCCGAGCTCAATGAAGGGAAAGTCTGAAACACCATCCACAGCTTTCGCTGGCCTTTCGGCAGGATCTGGTACATACGCCTGCGGTGTCGGCGTTCTTGTCTCGCCGATAAATTGAATGTGGACACTAATATTCAAATAGATTAAAAAAATTAATAGTGTAGTTTTTACAATGACACTGTTTTTTCATTGATTTACAAGCTAAACACTATGATTTTAGTCCAATGAAATATTGGAGAAAAACACCGAATCAGCGCAATGTTATTAACTAGACATGGACGACATTGTCGCATTGTTAGGCCTAGTGGTCAATGCTTTGAATAGCGGATCTACATAGACGGGTGTCTGTGCAATTTAGAATTGCGATGATATGTAAATCGTTGTGTGCAAGGTGTTGCTTGATGCACTGAAAATATTATTTGGGTAAGCTGATAGATAGGCTGGGGAATTCAAAAGAGAGAAAAAAATTATGCGAGTGTAGGTAAAGAGCGCCGAAATCAACTTAAGAGAGCATTACCATCGAAGGAAATATTTTTTCGTTTTTGGAGGTAAATTTTGTTGTCTTTTAAAGTGCCATGCGTTAGGGAATGTACTATTTACAAAAATGGTGAGAAACGAATGCTCACGAGAAAAGAGTCGGCTTAATTCGAAAGATATTGCTAAAAAAAAGGCCCCATAAAGAAACTCGAGTCCACTTTCTCACAGAAATGCTTCTTTTGGGAAGTGATTTTACTAATTAAGATTCTAAAATTATACGAGTTGGAAAATAATCATAATATATTTCTCTGCGGAGCGGTTTACTATTAGCTTTGAATACAATTGGCTCTAAAACCCTTTCGGGCAGAATTTTGTTATCGATATATATAGACATATATATTTTGTTTATGATGGACTCCTATTGACTATGTGTTGACAAGCCAATTTGCTTCATCGGCATATATAGACAAATACCGCTTTGTATATATATATATATATATATATATATATATATATATGTCTGTTTATTAAAGTACGCAAATTGTTAAATTGCAAGTTATGTGTATTTCTTATAAAAGCGGATATTTGTTGAAGAACGTCTACTTACGTCCCTTTGGGCTAAATATGTTTCATAAGTATTTATTTTTAACAGGCTGTCATTTGTTTTTGTCGATTTTTTGTTAATTTTGTTGGTAGTCGCTCACATACTTCCAATAGATAGGATTTCCACAAATAGACTATTTGCAGAACTTATAAGCACAGAATGTTTTTTAGAATGTTCTTAATTTACAAGTTAGCTGTTTTAAGAATTTCTGTTGTTTCTCCACCTGTTATAGTTGCCACGTGACTCCATATGGAAACGTATATTATCATTTTTATGGAATACCATTTGCTTTTAGTCATTAAGCGAGCAAGCGATTCCGTGAGGCTAGAATATTACCCCAACATTTTACGTGTACGAATGGTACTCTGCAGACATGATTTTACCATCGAACACGTCAGTTGCTCTTTTCCTTACCTAAGGCAGCATCAACAAAAAAGTTCAGAGTGTAGCAGACCTGAAGAATTGTGTGACAGGCTTGAAGAATAGGACACACCAAAGTGTCGAATAGCGAGCCGGAGTCAAGTGACTCTACCGTCCTCGACGTCAATGACCTACCACTAGTAGCAATGGCGAGTAGCAGCAGGTTAGTAAACCTGCCGCAATAGTTCCGACAGCCACGGCAGAAAAAGTGACGGCAAGGTGCTATCCTCTGCTGGGCCTCTCTCTGGCCCGGTACTAGAGTAGTGTTCTGCTACTTCATGAAACTCTTTCTCTCCCTGGACTATTGCTCTCACTGTAGTAGCTGGCGCCTGTATTTCGGACCTGTCCGTTCGGCGGGATCCGGTTGCCCCCTCACCTTCCCAGTTCAGATAGCTAGCCAGTCAACCTACTCGGTGAGTGGTCGCGAGAGTACGAAGCCGCGAGAACCTATGAGGCTATAGCTATGGCGGACTGCAGCAGGAGGAAATTCAGAACGGCCAAGTGGTCCCAAAGGTACGGATGAGGATGTCTTCTCGAGCTGTCCTCTGTGGTATGTTATCCAGCTAAAAGCAGAGAACGCCAACAGAAGCAGCAACTATGGCCATCGGGAAAAGAACGACACACCTAGAGTGTCCCCCTGGGTTGGTCTACCTACCTATCCTTTCCTCCCGGCCCCGCTTGCTGTCCTAGTCGTTGCCTACTCTGGGAGTGTCCTATCGTTCTCCTCTTGTCGTGTCTAACTCTAGCTAAAGTCGACCAAGCGATCGGCCGTATAGCTAACAAGAACAGAAGCTGGAGGCAGGCTGGCGGCTCTTATATCGCTAGCTACACAGTTCGTACTGCTTCGCTCACTCACCATTGCATTGGGGTGGGATGCGGAGGTAAGGGATTCCATGGGGAACCTCCGTGAGTTGGCTCGACTACCTTCCACGTTCTCTCCCTAAAGTGTCCAGCGACGACTATGCTGCTGTCGATGTTAGCGTCGCTTCTTCTGTTTCCCTTTTCCGAATTGGCGGCTTCGGGATATTGTTGTTCGCTAGGGGTCCGTAGTGCTTCACATTTCCGATGGTTCTACCTGTCTATTTTCGCGATCTGGGTTTCCTGCCTTAGGCCCCAAGTCGGCCTCTACACTATACCGTCAGAAAAAGTCCCGATGTCCGTCCCTGCTTTCTTAACTGCAGCCACTACACCGCCAATCTTCTTCGGGTTCTCCTCTGCTACATCTTCTCGTCAGCGTCTAACGACCGTGGACTGCTGCGGCGCTGGTGTTCTCTAAATCTAGCCATCATTTGTCTTGCCATGTCAACCGAAAGAGAGGCAATGTACAAAACAGGACGAAGCAACGAACTCGAAAGCAGGTTCGCATCCCTAGAGCGTCCGTAACGAGGGTGTCCTGCTGCACCTGCCTCCACCTATTCCGTACGCGCAGCTCCAAGCGGCGCATCTAAGACTGGTCTCGCCCCTGTCTGCCTGCAGTCTGCAGCTTACCTTACTGTATCTGGCTGAATAACGCTAGTCCATATGTAGAACACAGCACAGTAGGGAGACCTGCCTATATACGGTAGCCAACATCGTACGCGAACAATGTATTATATATGTTGAGGCAACAGTTGTGTTACTTCTACGCCTGTGAACTAACAGAAAGCCAGCTGCTACTCGCGCATTGTCAAAGTAATCCAGAAACACCGATACCACTGAAGTCTGCGGGCTGTCTGAGCACAAGTTATTTGTCTCAAAACGTCTGGCACATGTGTTCTCTGTCGTGCACTCAGTTCATACTTCATTACGCTTTCATTGTTTTTGGCTTCGCATTACAAGTACTTTACTAAACAGGTAAAACAAAAACACTTAAACAGACCGATGGCGAAGTCGTGGCTGGAATCGGGAAGCTTTTGCTCCGTTTTTGCAGGGTCTCACCTTCGTGAGAGGGGCTAACTCTTGCTATCAAATCAAGCTCGTTCTTTTACGTATCATGTTCCTCACATCGTCACGGCAAGGGGGATCGCCATCGCTTTCCTTAACGTCTAGCTTCACCGTAACTGACGTCGTTTCTTTCGCTCTGTTACACGTTTTCTTAGATCGACTGTACCGTTCCACAGACACGTAACAACTGCGTAATGTTTTTTTTTTTTATCTAACTCTCGCCGACTGACTCGCTGTATCATCTCTACTGTGGCAGATGTCGCCATTGTATGACCGGGACGGAAGTGGTCTCGCTGGTGGTAGCAGGTGCAGCGAAATCCAAGCAGGTAGATTCAGTATGTTGTTTGCTACCGACAGGCACTAGTTCTCGTGGTAGTAATGGTAGAGGACTTTTGCTGCATAGCCTCGGATTTACTACGATTCGTGTAATGTACGTCCTTTTTTCCACCATTACGGTTGTTTGGCAGCCGCAACCATGGTCTAGCTCCACCACAAACGGTTCTTTTCATTTGCACAAAACACAATGGCTCTACAATAGACAATATTTTTTCTAATCGACGCTTTCTGGCCTACCAACGTAAAAAGAGCCGCTCGCAAACTTTGTGTTCTTTGTTAATCTCTCATTCTCCCGTAGATGGACCTTGTTGTTGTTCTTTTAACAGCTCCCTGTTCTTTCTTACAGTTCTCTTCCCGCCGCTTTAGTTTTATCAGCAACAATGACGGGTAAATGGCAATTTGGCAAACGTGCTGAACATCTACCTCAGCTAGGTCGACACAGGCATTTTCTATACGTCCATCTAACTGGTCGTCAAGAGGGCAACAGGAAAATGGCAGATAGGGTGTAAAATAGACCCTTTCCTGTCAAGTGCGCGATTACGACTCAATCAATCCGTCGTGTTCCACCAGGCCATTGTAAGAATTGCTGCTTTCAACACCACGACAACTACTGCTATGGAAAGAAAGTTGAAAATAGGATCCAAGCTACCGGATCAATAAAAGCCTAGCTAGCTAGGTGATGTCCTGTTTTTTTTCGAGTCTCTTTTTTGACGATACGCCGCTAGCTTCTGCGTCGTCTTCTACTTGCCATTCCCAGCGTCCTTCGTCTGTCAACTTCCTTGCTTTCTTCAATACTATTCTTTTGCCCTCAGCCCCTGCAGGTATCCTCCCCCTCGGACCATTTTGCGTTATTGTTCTTAGGCAGTATTCGTGACACACTATACGATGGCCATTCCGCCTTTTCGACTACTTCTTGTTTGTCCGTTAATATTAGAATGACGACGAGCCCGACCTCTTTGAAGACGCAGAAAAGTTGCCATCTCTGTTTGCGTATTAGATAGGGGAAATTGAGACTGGTCGCGTTGAGGTGGGCTAGTTGTCCGCTGACGGTTAACCTGAGCCTCGTTCGTCGCCACCAGATCGGGACTACGCGTCCTACTTCGAGGTATGGAGCAAAGTAGATAGACAGGGGCAGCGACGAGGTGACAGGGGATAAGGTAGACGCACAGACCAACGGCGACGACGCTCGGGCTAAAAGACGGACAAACGAATAGACAGAAGGCGAGGAGTTTCTTCCCCGAGAGCTGCTAGGAAGCGGAGGCGTCATTGAGGATGAGGGGATTGGCTACCCACAGCAGCGGCAGATGAAAAGGACTCCTAGCCGTCACGAGCTCTTCGTTACGAACGAAAAGAAGGAACTGGTCTAGTCAACCTGGCCAACGAGAAAGGAAGGACGTTGAGAAGCGTACGGGTCTAACGGGATGACGGTCCTGTTGGGATGCGATGGAATCGAGGATGGTTGGTTCGTAGTAGTTGGGGCAGTTGCGAGTTAGCTGCAGGAAGGTGCGAGGCGAAGGATCTAGGGATGTCCGTCCAAGAGGAAATTTGATGCCGCTTGCGCGTCTGTAGCAGCAGCGAAGATATTGGTCGAGTCCTGCGGGCCGGCCTGGGCCGTCTTGAAGGAAGACGACCCAGTTTTCTTCTCTCAGACGGTCCGCTCACCTGCTCCCCGGGATTTGCTCCTGCTGTAGTTGCCACAGCGCAGCAAAGCCAGGCCGGGTAGAGGGCATTGGGATATAGCCGTCATCATCTAGCCGTCCGCTGGTAAAACCTCCCATTGCTTACATTACTTTCTCGCATCCCATCGCACTTCACCGGCAGAAGACGAAAAGCGACAAAATCGAAATTGACTCGTAGAATCGCAATCTACTAATATTGCCTGGGACATCGGCTGAATGTTACCTTCTGATGTAGGTCACTTCAAGAAGTAACGCACACAACCGGGACACAGCGGTGGGATGGTCACTACGTAAAGGCGCCCAGAAATGTCGTCCGTGAATTAGTAGAAAACGCCTCGCACTAGAAAAACTTCTGATGGGTCTCGGACGCGTTCACTGAATGGCTAGACAGCGGTGGTATAGACACCGCTATAGGCAGTGAACCATAGTCAGAACTGAAAAAGTTCATTAGTATTTTTGAGTGACTCCAGTAAGAAAAACTGATCAACTATATCTATTAGCAGAATATATACAGGTTAGGCTGGTAAGGTTCCACCTTACCTTTTTACCATCTTTTTTACTACTGCCAAATCTGCAGTCCATTTATTGCTATGCCAGTAGAACAGTGCAAAAAACATTTCCGCTTTATAAATTCCTGTCTCAAATAAATATGAGGCATTAATATATAGAGATGCATTATGACAGACACCTATATGCAGTCCTCTATAAACGAATAGTCAATACAACTATGGGACATAGTAACGAAAATGCACCTAAGTTAGAGCCAAGTGCTCGATATAAATTGTAGCCTATTTTTAACGATCTCATTCGCCAGATAACGTACTACTGACGTACAGGCACTCAAGCCATGATTCAAGCACGATGTCGTCTCCCTAATCTAACATGGTTACGATCTCTGTTTCTCTAAGCTTGGTCTTGCTACAGTCCACCGCTTGACTGGTTTCACTATGAACCATAAGGGCAAACCGCGGTTACGGATGCCATCCCTCACCGGCATTATTTTTTTGACCACCTAGGTCTGCACCAAATTTACTCGGAGAAACTAGCTTGACCTGTTTCCCTTTGTTCCTGTGTGCACAGTGCAATAGTGAAATTAATTCAGTGCCCACCGCCAGTAAAGTGAGGTACATCACCAGCCACCAAACGGCGGCAGCAGTAGCAATACTGACGTGTAACGGTCTGCTATACGACCACTATAAGTAGGGAAAGCCGTGCTATTATTCCGTCAATGGACGGCATAATTGATGCAAGCCTGTTGCCGGAATTTAGATCATGTGTTTCTATATCTCTCTGTATCGCATTTTCTTTAACAGCAATGAAAGAAATACATAATGACACTGTCTCCTACCTGCTCTTTCCCATCCGCTCTACCCGGGTCGTATAGTGAAACAAGCTTCTCAATCATATACATAGGATAGGTTACGATCCTTTGTCTCGTCTCGTTCCTCTTGCGTAACACTCTATATGCGGAGTATATAATTCGATCAGGCGTCTTTTTCCTTGCGAATAAAAAGGGCAGAACGAAAAATAAACGTAAAAGGCAGAAGGAAAATCTGAGATGGATTCATGCTTGCTTCAGATAGCTTTTCTGCCGTACGTACGTGTATGTTTCGACACGACGAGTCGTTAGCCTAATCTAGTACTATCGTGCAGAATAACCTTCCTTGTTTGCACCAGACGCACAGCACGCACTGAACCGCATACAATGAGAACGTGTTAAAGGAAACCGCACGCGCATACATGCGTCGGACAAACTTTTATATTTATATATTAAGAACATCTACAGCGCTTTCCCTTCGCATATTAACTTCTTAGTTGCATCTTTGTACTCCTCGTTACTTGTACTTAAAGACTCATAGACATTTGGAAATTGTAAGTATTAGCGTAGCAAATACGGAAACTTAGGCAACAAATAAATTATTATTTAAGCCATACAAAGGATGCATCTTTTATTATCTAAGACAACTTCATTTTTCGAATCTGGGTAAGTTGCCTCCAGCAATTTACCAGTTGTCTGATGCATGCCACTGAATGCCGGTTGCCAAACAAAGGTTTGGCACATTTCTAGAACAACTTCGCATTTTCTCTGATCTGGGAAATTCGTGTATGAGACGCGTGTTTCTTTTTGTTTTTTAATAACGACAGTTGTCTGTTCTGCTTCTTTCCTTTAAAACTGTGTCACCCCTTTGTGTAGGAACAAACGCTAGTCCCGTCGTTCGTTCTATATGTGTATATATATATATATACTACATGGGGTAGTTTCGGATCGAATAGCCAATATTATCTTCGCCACCAGCCATCGTCAGCGTCGACCAGCATTGTCATCATAAACAACGCTCATATTGATACCAATAAACATGCAAACCTGTGGCTAAAAGGTGGCGCTGCTGAAATTGTATAGACGCTGTTGCGCTCCTTTGGCGGGTGACAACTTTTTAAATATACGTCTCCGACATGGACGTACACCGTACATGTTGTCGAGATGCACGCGTCAAACATCTGCCATGTTGAACTTTCTACGTGGACTGTATAAGAGCGAATAAACTGTACTTCGTCAGTAGCAGCTCTGTTGTTCGCAGAGTTTGGTAACAGTGACAGCGGATCAAAACCCGGATAACAAGCAAAGCCAGATGAGCAAAAATGTTCGACGTCGACTGGCTCGTGGCAGATGCCTGGATGAAGGCGATGAGAATGCAACAGAAGCAAGCCTCACGTTTGAGGTTCTTGTCGTCCACCTGTTTGCGGGCATTACTAATGCAGCCCTACTTGACTTGCCGCAGCTAGGACTACAAGCCACCCGCCAAATGTAATGATGCACTTAGAATCCGTTACTTATGGCCAATTCAGACCTTTCACCACCTCCTAAGAGTAAGCTTCGGGTCGCCTTCTGAGTGAACAAAGCTGTGGTTCAGGACGATCATGGAGCAGGCGGCGTTCGAAGCGAGCAGAGTAGTGTGGGCAAAATTCAGGACGAAGCTGTTTGAGATATTACCAGAAGAGGCGGTTTCCGGTCCATCAGAATGCAATGACTGCAGGAGACGACAGAGAAATGTTTTTATACCTTAGTTCTGGAGAGACGTTTCTTGATGAACCGATTAGGGCTATCGCACGCCTCCAAGGTTTTTTTAGGGCACATCAAATAAGCGTGCAGTAATTTTGTGGTTGTCACCGAGATTACTTCGGCGAAGCTTCCAAGCGCTCTCGTGGCTTAGAAACGCTGGGCAAAAGTAGATTCGACTTCGTGACTCATGACGGACGCCCCACAGCAGGGAAGGCCCGTTTAACGCACAGCAACGAGTCCTAAAAGCCTCAATGCTACGGAGAACAGGTTCACTTTACATGTCAACGCGCGAAGCTTGTCTCCATTGAAGCGTAAGTTGCATAAACGGAACCACCGATGATACGGTCGTGCTTGGAGTTTAACTCCCTTATAAGAAGGTGGTCATAACACTGGGACTAATGTAAAAGCAATCTTCCCACGGTTGGTGGATGATTTGTGCTCGCTGGACGTTGCAGGGTTCTCAGAGCCCGTAACAATACAATGCTTAGGGTGCTCTATTGGGGATTCTGGGGTTAACTAACGTTAAGGTTGACGACAGGATGCGGGAGTTGTTCCTCATCTTCAACAATCTCGCGAAGAACCTAATCTTGGGCAAACCATTTTTGACGAAAAGGTCTTAGTTACAACTACCGTCTTTTAAGTCAGAAGTACCTTTCTTATAATCACTAATGTACGGCCGTTATGGGTACATTATACTACCCGAAACAGCAATATGGGTATCAGTCCAAACAAACTATTCTGGCATCGTACTGCAACTGGACGCAGTCCTAAACTGTTCGCAAGGGGTTCGTGTACGTCCCTCGTATAACATTGTGAGCACCAGTGTCAGGTGTTGCTTGCGAACTTAGAAAATAGCCTACGGCATAGAAAATAACCTAATCATTACGGCAGAAGATCGCACCGCCGTAGGTAAGTATGGGGAGCCTGAAGAGATTTACGGAGCTGGTACTAGCACAGAGTTTCTTTTGCACCCTTGGTGATGGCGGGTCTTTCAGACTAGGGACGGTGTTTTCAGCAGTGCAACACAGCACCCTTATGAAGCTTCTCGTGGTTTAATGCCGCCATGTCTTTCGTTAGCTAGACAGGTTCAACCATACCTATCTTGCTCAGCACATGATCCCAACCGGCGATTCATTTCCGATCCAATGCCAGCTGCGGGGGGTTGCACCCATGGAAAGGTAAATCATAGAGGATAAGGTTGAAGCAATAATACTTAACGGCATCATCAAACCATATTCAACCCGTTGTCTTTTTCAGTAGCTTTGGTGAAGAAAAAAGAAGATATGGTACGTTTCTACGTCAGTTACCACAGGTTGAACTCCAGCACGAAGCAATGCGTATACCTCCAGCTACTCTTACAGTTGATACTATCGATGCCCTTGCTAGCGTTCGCTACTTGAGCATTCTGGACCTGACTGGCCGGTTTTGCCAGATCAGCATTTACACATCGAGCAGGAGAAGACGACTCTCTGGATGCCAGGAAGGCTCTACTAGTGCAAGCGTGTACCATTCGATCTCGCTGATGCACTTACGACGTTTTAAAGACTGATGGACAAATTGTTTGGCGCTCCCAAGTACCAGGTGGTTCTCCTCTATCTCGAGGATATCATAGTCTACTCATCCGATTTCGAAACCCACATGACTCACCTTTAAGAAAGACCGATGGCCATCATTTTCAGCGGCTTCCGTTTATGTCCAATGCACAAACTTTCGCGCCCTAAAAAGTAGTATCTCTACGCCACACAACCACGACTACTGTAATTTCTTCATATCCCAACTAGTGAGGATCCAGTTCACCCCTTGACGGCCAATGAGTAAAAAAAGCTTCCTAGGCCTAGTCTCCATTTATCTACGGTTCTTATGAGCCTGCGAGCTCGCTCTACGCCGTAATCAATACAAAGGACTCTGTTTGTAACGCGGACTATGATAAGGCCCATCAGTTGTTACAAGCCAAGATCATAGAGGTGCTCGTCTTCCACAAATTTCGGCACAATCAGGAGACAAAATTACGGAAGCCGGGGGGAACAGTCTAGGGGCAGTGCTTGCCTAAGTAGAAGGGGGCTGCGAATGGATCGTCGCATACGCTAGCCGTTGTCTGTTACTAAGGCTAAATGCAGTGTGACGTCCTCAAGTCGGACAAGGTTTCATGAGTATAGAAGAAAGACCCTCGCTTACGCAAGATGATCCCCAAATTGTAGGAAGGGGCTCGAATTCTAGTGTATGTGCTTAAAAATGGCCTGGTCTACCGGGTCGAGGAAGCAGTACGCTATTTCATGTTCCATTGTCCCAGGTGAAACAAGCCATTGCTTTATGTCGCTCGAAAATATGGCAGGGCATATCAGCACTGTGAAGATATTGCAACACATTTAAGAACGCCTTATTATTGAGGCGAGTTTAGAAGTGTTTAGGTTGCTAGTCTGGGAGACGTTCTCTCAGTAAAAAGTCTTTTGGTGGCGGAAACGAGATCCAAAACGGCGCAATGCGCTCCACCTGGTACCAAAGCCTGAACGTCCCACCAAAGAGATAGGGTTAGACTTTATCGAGCCTCTGAGTTTTCTTGCGGTTAAGCTTTCCGGATCTTGATATTGGTCAACAAATGGAAAGAATATACGGCAGTGCGGTTGAATGTAAAAATGTAATTGGTAGGTGAATACGAGCCAAATTTGTATAGAACGGACTGCTGCACACCAAATAAATTGCAGTTCTCCAAGCAGCTTTGTTATTCCTAACCATATATATGCCTATATATACACGAACTAGTACATGCCATATATATATATATGGCATGTACTAGTCCGTATGTACGCGATCCATAGAAAAAGATTACCTGGCAGCATTTTATCGGTGGATAGCGGCAGGAGTCATTGACGACGCTGATGCGTCTGCGTCTGCCTCTGCCTGAGGCTATTTCCTCATAGCTCATGGCTCATGGACTCCGCTGAGGGCTGGGGATTGCAGGTAGGAAGGAAAGAACCCAGGAAAGGAAAAGGGCGTTTAGCGGACTTTGGCGGTAAGTCGTCGTTGTGCTGCTGGTGAGATGAGGTGGGGAGCTCATCGAACCGCGCAGGATTCTCAGAGCAACGAGCTTTACCTTGGTGGGCGAGCGAAGCTTTTTAAGTCAGCTTTTGCAGCCGTAGCAGCAGGAAAGCCAGCAGCGGCAGCCTTCGCCGACGCTGCAACCCGCGGGGGTGCGGCTGCTCCGATTCACTACCCCCCGCTGCCTCACTACCGCTTTTGCACGAATGCCCCTTTTCGTTCATCTCTCACCACAGTACGATCTATACCTTGGCTAGCCCTGGCCTCCGGCGGAGCACAGCGGGTGTGTTCCAGAGTGTTTTCTTTAGAATCTACCTATTGTAATCGGGTAGAGTCCAACCGAGCCCGAAGCTTTGACTGCAACTCAGTACACGCTCCATGTACAATCACTCGTCTGCAAAGACTATTCCGGCAGCAGCGGCAAGGCAGGGGACTGGAGAATACGCCGGCGCAAGATTGTCACCTGATCACTACCCCAAACATCATCATACAAAATGGACTTGTAAGGAAGAGAGGAGAACCCGGATCACTTGCACCATCCATAAAGCAGCAGCTCCAGCACTCAGGGGCCTACGCGTTCAGCTCCTGATTCTTTCTTCCCCCATCTTTGCGTCCCTGTTTCGCCTGTCCCTCACCGTCACTACCCGTTCTCTTCTTCGTCTGGCACACTCATTTGAGGAAAGCACCTCACACGGCGTCGTCAGCCGTCGTAGTTTCCATCGTTCCCGTTTTCACCGTCAGCATCATCATTACTCTCATCATCTTCGTTGTCGTCGTATAACTTTAGCAGCAGAGCGTCATCAGTGCACATGGCCTGGATGGATACGGAGACTGTCACTGCTCTGCAAACCATATCTCATAAAATGTCCGACCCCTCGACCGCCCCGCCGAGGCGTTTTCCCTCTAGATGCGCTCCTCTACCTTAGCTCCTACCTGGGTGTCAGATGGTGTCTGAAGGCTCCTTTGGAGCCGGCCACTGACACAGCTGCTCTGCGCCCGTACATCGTAGACGAGGAGAATATTGAGGGAGCGGCCACCTCCTACTGGCAAGCTTCGCTGTTCTGATGCTGAAGTTCAACCTGATTCTGCCTTTCGTTGTTGAGTAGCAAATAATTAGGTGTTCCTCTTTTTGCTCTTCATCTGCCTGTTTTCGTCCTTCTTCTCCGTCTTTTCTTTGTCCTCCTCCCTCTTTCTTCATACCTGAATTGTCTCGAGCGTCGACAGGGACAAACAAGAAAAAAAGAGGCGAAGCTACTGGCCATGGGTGTACCAGGGAAGACACCGATAGAGGGAAGGGACTAGGAACCAGCAAGGAATAGCGATTAAAGACACAAGAACACTAGACTTATGGTGGCAGGCTCCTGCTTCACTTACGGATTGAGAAGTAAGAAAAAAACGAGTCGAACCCAAGAAGGTTGTTACCGTCCATGCAAACTGTCTTAAATTCCATCCATCTGTAGTATCTCTTCGCTAAAATGAAGCACCACTGTGGTTGCGTATCGTTGTGTCTCTGACTATTACGAGTATTGGTTCTGCGTGAAGGAAGAACTAAAGGACAGATTGAAAAATTGCAGATAAGAAAGATAAAAAATCGACAAACTAGCATCAGTTGTGTAACGGCCGGACTTATAGGGGGGAGCGTACGATGCCAAAATGTTTTTACAGGGGAAAATGATACCGCGTAAAATGTAAACCAGGAAAGTGGTTTATAGAAAAATTTAAGAAGCACCAGAAAATAGCTACGTGCCAAAAATAACGTGCGATTATATATTATGTGATATATATGCAAAGTGAGCGTAATACTTCACAAAATTGACAATATGTGTTCACACTCCACACATTATCTCTCCATTACATTTTCATACATGTTGAGTTTGCTCTTTTTAGTAGTATCTTGGAGCTTATCATAATTGTGATCTATGTCAATTAGAGTTAGTAGGATTATTTTCCGATTTATGAATAATAATATTAAATTAGGCCGATGTACTAAGAGATTAAAGGAACTAGGCCAACAGTCTATGGTACAACGAAGACAAAGTTTGTGAACATTGCGACTATAAGCCCTTCGGCGTAGCGTACTTTCAGGAACGTCTATGAAATCATCGTTCATAGCAAGCGGTGCTCCAGTAAATCATAACCCCGTGTACTGCCATTAACACGTCTGCTGTGTGCATCCATATCTTTATTTGATCCCCTATCAGTCCTGTTCAACGAGTAAGTAGATCCCCAAATCGATTGTTGACAACTCGGGCCTGTATGAAATCAAAATTGACATCGCTAGCCACTAATCACGAATCTATCCTGGCAGAACCACGCTAGCAAAGTATACGAGGTTATTTTGCTACTTTAAGAAGATTTTCAGCATTACTTCCTTTCCAGCTCTTGACCCGCTCCCGAGAATGCGATACGGAAAGTTAGCTTAGAGGTCAGGAAGTCATCTTTGTTGTCGACTGCTGGTGCTAGGAGTGCAAAAAGCAGATGTGCATCATCCTGTTCAGCGAGTCGACTCGGCCGCACGCGGGGAAGGCCGTCGCAGACTGAGAAAATTTGTAGTTTCAACTTTTCCCGTTTCGATTTGTACCGATACAGGTCGTGCGCGATCTCGTGCCATCTCGATCTGGCCCTGTACGCAACCCGGAGCCGCCCACAATAATGCCACCTACTTATTGGGTCCGTGCTGATGATTGGGAAGTCTACAAGGTTGCAAGCCAATGCCATAGCAGCCGGCTCTGAGCGTATATACCGATCGTACAAGATTGCCCCACTATCACCGTATACGTCTATATAACCTATGAGCGGCACGGAGAGCGAAAGCTAGGGGAGTCCTGGCAGAGATGGAAGTGCAAGCTTTTGTGTGAGGCACAGTCAGGTAAACATCCGGAGCGTAGGGTAACAAAACGGGAAAGATGAGAGGATAGGGCAAGGAAGAAGCATAGGCACCACCTAGTCAAAGACAGGAACATAACGGAACTCATAGAAGGTACGTCCGCAAGGAGTACAACTACTGTGTACACTAGGCACCATATTGTTCATGTAAGGCTCAGTCGTTTTGGCCAGAAATAGTTGCTTGGTGGCGAAAAGTAGTACGATAGTTTAGCTTCTGGTTGACCCTCAGGAGCGATGTCTCACCATCCCGCAGTGCACACATTGTTTTCCTGCTCCTTTAGTAGAGTTAACCATGGCCGTGTCCTGCGTTAAGCTCGTCTAGACGTCACAATCTCATCTTCCGCTAGCCGCGCGCTTCAAAGGCCACACCGCGTACCAACAGAAGATGTAACTAACTGAATGCAACATTGGCTGTTGTAGCACTACGCTGACACTGTGTTATGTGCGTCTAACGTGCTCCAGGAGTCATGACAGTGCGACGAACCACTGAGAATTGCAGCGTACCTCTTGTGTTCTCTGGTAGCCGCCTCGAAGATAAGGACTCCAACGGGTGCAGCCGCTTTACTCGACAGCCGGCTTCCTTTGAATTGAACGAAGCTTATTTATGTTCTTCCCTCTTGGGCAAAGCGGAACCGAATTGCCATGTCTGCAGTGGCAGGAATGAGAAGGACCGTGAATAGAACATGTGGTCCACGGTGGATTCAAGTGGATTCACACGCATAGATATATCTATAGAACAACTATACAGACAAAGAGAAGCCTATAGGAGGGAAGCAAGAAAACGTGGCGGAAACGAACGTAGGTAGTTGTCTTTCCCTTTTTAGTTACAAAATTGATTCCATGACGGCGGAGTGATTGATGCAATCGGAAAAAAACGAGCAAGTTGAAATATAATCTTTGGTGCGTCTCGCAAGATTTTCATAAAGCGTCTGAGCGCTTTCCGTGTCGTATTAATTTTATTGTGGAAAAGCCTAATATAGAAATAACTCGCGGAACTGGTAAGTCATTTGTATGGAAATCCCTGGAAGGCATTGTCTGATCTATACGCTAACATGACTGAAACTGCTTATTATGATCAGATCATTTTGAGACTATTAAAACCAATTCCTTATGATGCCGACAATGGAAGCACAGATAACATTCTGTATTTTCTAGTCAGCAACTGACGTTTGTAACTTCAAACAGTTAGAGAAATATGTTTGAAACAGTCTTACCGCTGCAGCAGACGACATCAAAATATTTAGATCCTTCAAAGGATCCTCAACTTTTACATTTCAAACAAGTCAACATGTATTTGTAATAGTATCGTCACCGTTCAGTTGAAATTCTATAGCATATATTTCATTGTAAAACAACTATCTATATAAATGTAATGTAACTCAAACACAGTATCTGCAACATCCTATCCTCACAATTATTTTAAAGCATTGAAAGTGAGGGCTTTTATATGAAGGTTATATATATAGTCGATTTCAACTATTGAGAACCCATTATTAATTGCCTTCACTTTCACAGTTTTTATTTAAGGTAATTGCTGACTGAGCATTTCCGCACCTGCTCTTAAGACGAGATGCTAAATAAAAGCCCTTCAAAGTTACGTTCACTAGCAACACCTCGCCCAGTTACTGGCATCAAAGTCAAGATAGCTTATTCCTCCACTACACGCAGGACTGAACGCAAACCTCGAAAGGAGTGTAAGATTATGTCCTGGGCCGAACCTGTAAATGAGAACTGAACCTGCGCGCCTGTTTCGGCTGTGCGGGAAGCAACTTTCGCCCCACCGAACCCAACCAATCCTAGCGGTGCTTGGGTTGCACTTAAGCGGAAAGATCTTCAACACTAGAGTACAGTGGCCCACCAGCGGGACTTCTGCTGCTGCTGCTGCTGCCGCCGCGGTGCGCTGCACCATTGAAATAAAAACCGGTTCAATGTGATTGGGCAACTTTGGGAGCCCGCGCCGGTCGCTCAGGAGTCGGCTTCGGTTTGCCCTTTTCCGTTGTTACAGGTAGAAGATTGGATAGGGGTTGGAAGTTAAAACAGCCAGGCGGAACATGCTAGCGAGTGAAGTGGAAGGACTATCCAAGTAACAGAGAAGAGGGAGACAGGGGCATATAAACGGCGAAACTACTACTATTGCCTTTTCAACTATTACTTCCTCAGCAGGTAAATTTCGTCCCCACCCTTTGTCCGCAAACGGGAGGAACGAAAGAGGTCATTGATATCCTGGATTACCCTGTGGGTCGTGCTCATTCCAGTTTGAAACAGAGTTGTAGGCAAAGCTTGACTGGCTCAGAACGAGATACGCGAGTGCGCCAACGAATGGAGGATGTTGCTCAGGATCGAAAAGTTTCTCGGTTCTACGTATGCCGAGCATTCATCATACGAATTGTACTCTACTCTTTGCTTAAGGTAATAATTTTTCTAAGATGGAACAAAAAAATTGCTCGAACCATGGAATTGATTAATTCTTTGCTGTCTGTAAGTATAAGCTAACGTTAAACAAAAAAAAAAAAAAACGGAATATTACGAAAAAGAAGCTAAAGTTCTGCATGCATTTAACTTGTGCACAGATCTGCTATTGAAAACGTTTGCACCAAATCGGTTATTTAAGAAAAAAGACATAATAGACAAATACATGATAGCTAATAATATTGCCTGTTTCCGGGGTATACGTTGCAGGCCAAAATGAACGATACATACCAACTTCTAGAGATGATTTTCATGTGCCATAACATCTATATATCTTTATTTATGTAAACGATTAACTACCACTATGTAAACTACCAAACTCTATCAAAAACGTCACATAGCTCATGGATACGTTTGGGGCTTATAATACAACACGCTTACCAATTTCAACAACAATAACAAAAACATATCACAACAATAGTTCTATCACCATCAGCAACAGACGTCAACGGCGACATAGAACAGGAAAAATATGCCGCCTCGGTAAATACATGAGACAGGTGATCACAATCAACCGAATAGATATAAATGCACATAGACAACTGCTTATATGTGAGCATGGCATGCCGAGACGAGCCATGAACGATAGACAGAGAGAGAGAGAGAGAGAGAGAGACGAGTCAGAAGCAAAAAAATAACCAGCCAGCTCAATGAGGGTTGTACAAACACGGTGACTGTTTGTAGAGCACATGTACGATCCTGTAGAAGTATCTGCTTGGGTCGGGGGGCTGCTTTTAGCTACCCTCGCCTCCCACGTTCTTTCCTTATATTCCGCCTGTATAAAAGAACCTGCGCGAGCGACAAGCTGGAAAAGGCGAAGAGAAGCGAGCTTCTTGTGATCACACTTCGACTAGCTTGACCAACAACTGAAGGCAGGTCGTTAACGCCTAGTTTCCGTTTGCTGTTAGTTACGTTGCGGGAAGGTGACCACAAGCCAACACAAGCGCCTGCGGCCTAGGAGCACTGCCTAGTTAATTCCTTCTACTGCTCCTGCTGTTCTTTCATCGTCTCTCCAATAATGGTTTGTTAAGGGCGGCCTCAAGAAGAAAGTAAACGGCGTTAACCAGGTAGACACCACTCCCCCCCCCCCCCCCGTGGTATTCGGCAGGTTTCCCTGCATTTACCCTGTTACGCATTGTGGGTTCCCGCAGGTACCCGCCCTTCACCCGTCGTCCACTAGGCCGACTCAATGCCGCTTCCCTATCGGTGGGTTCATTCACTCTATTCGGCTACACTCCATCGCCTTGCAAACCACAAGCTAGCCACAACAGCTACTTGCTACTACTGCTACAAGCGGATGGCGTCATGTTATCGGCATGTTCTGCTGCTGCAATAGCGGCCGCAGCCTTTTTGCTTGCTTACTGCCTGGGCTGCTGAGCCTGGCCTCGTTGCTTGCGTCTTGTAGGGGCGCTGCCCGGTCATCTACTAAGGAGGTTTACTGCTTTGTTTATAAACAGTTACGTGGTTAAGAGGTGCACCCATAGCTTTCCCTTGGCCGGATCCTCGCTGCTACCGGCCAACAAGCGGAGCTCTCCCAAGTATACATGCGAGGGGTGATGGGGATGGTGGTGATCGAGATGTTGATGGCGGCGCTTCGGTTACACTCGCGGCAGACGGCTTGTTCTACTGCATCTGCTGCTACTATGGCTCTTGTTGGAGATGTTGACTGCCGCTAGGTTTAGTTAGGTTAGGTCGTGTCCTGGCCAAGCGATGCGGATGAGATGGCCACAGGCTAGATAGCAGACATTACCGTAACCGGTCGTGCCGTCACCGCGGTGGAAACATGGCAAAAGCCCTAAGGAGGTGGGCATCCAAGCAAGGGAAACGGCAGCGAATCTCATAGGCAAGAGTGGTCATACTAACCTACATCGTTGAACCGTTTTCCCTAATAGGGGGCAGAGCCGAAAAGGGGAAAACGGTTTGCTGGGCCGAAACCATTGCGTTGGCCATAATGAGCTGGCGCAATTTGCGGTAAACACTCAAGACTGGTTGACGCCTACGCCAACGGTCACCCACGACTTAGCAGCTTCATCCTTTGCCCCTTCCTGTTCGTAGAGAAAGGTAAAACCAGCTCGTAAATGCTGTAATCATCTTGCAGCATGGCGACGCTGGCACAGACTCGCTTGTTCGTAGTAGCCTATTTTCTTAGCGGCTGAACAGTGATGGTGCTGACGCCGATGGTCGTTTTCGTTTCGCCAACGAATCATCGGACCAGCCCAAGCGTCACAGTCTATTTTGGTCTGCACTGTGGTGTTGTGAAAGTTATTCATCAAAGTATGGTACTGAATAAAGTCAACAAACCAAGAATTTTAAAACAGCAAAGGAATTTATAATTAGTTTTTTCTACTGGGTATATATCGATTCATTTAAAAGTCACTATATTCAACACACATGTATTTGAGTTAACTAAAAAACAATGAAGAGCTGCATCGCCCTCTAGTTTCTGCATCATGCAAAGGCAATCTTTGAATTGTATGAGAAACGATTATTTTCTATTACGTACTTATCTATAATAACCAATTAACCAATAATGATTTCGCTAACCCTGTAGATTATTTACTTCTTACTATCTATAGGATAGCTGGACTAAAACAGTTGTTTCCGGTCCAGGTAAAAGAAATGACTGAATCGTCGTCGTAACACCTTATTCCACCCAAGTTCGTTCCTGAGTCCTTTATGTTCTCGGGTCAAGACTCACTGACCATCTAATATTTCGTACCGGTCCGATCGATAAAACTCGCTTCAACGGCGGATTGGCTTTCCTAGCAGTCGTCCTCTCCAAGTGTCAATATCTTCGAAACGCTTCATCACACCGTCATTACTCCTAAACCTAAAATTGTGCCTATCTATTCTTGCAATGGCAGCTCGCCTCCACTTGCGCGCGCCTGAACATCGCATCGTACGATTGTGTCTCTCACGAACTCTAATTCTACGTATTGGCTCGCTTTTCCTTACCAGGCCGATCCGATTCTATATGGTATACCATAGGATCCTAATCCCTGTGCACTGTAGCATCAGGAACGGTGGATGCTTGGCGCAGTCTGCAGCCCGTCTGTCATCAATTCGGCCCGCTGCAAACGGTTCGAAGTGACTAAGCTCCACCTTGAAACACATTTTATTGACATTTCAGGCTAGTAGGCAAAGCCAGGTCAGCGTATACACCGGGCCTTTTTGTCAGCCACTTTGTTACCTGTTCGTTAGGTTATAAGAACAGAGTCTGAGTCGACAGGAAGAAAACAGATAAGAATGACAACAATAATGAATTGGCAATAAAAAATGATGTACTACGCGCAAGGCTGTTTCCTTGTGATTGTATTGATCGTTGAAACCGTTCAGGTAATGAAAAATTTCAACCTTTACATGCGCGTGCTCTTTAAATAGAACCGTTATAATCTAATAATCTGACTAATATATCAAGCAATGGTTCGTAAACAAACGAGTTTAACAAACGTGCGCAAGATTTTTAGGCCACACTGAGAATAGCGACAGAGTAGATTGACTGTCCTAGAAAAGGAGCAGAGTAAGAGAATCAGCCGCCGTAAATAGGCCCATACCAGTGAGTATCTACTGCCTAAAATCGGATACCACCTCCAAAGTGGGGGGCCCTTGTAAACTGCTCCGTTACCTAGCGAATTTCATCTGAGACAATGTTGTCTTCTCTTCATCAGAATTTCATCATGATTTAATCGTGTTTTAATGATACTCTTTGTCTGTTTGGTTTACCAATGATTGTGGGTGGTGTAGGTAAGGTCACATGGTTGACCTTACATACACTGATAATATGTTATCTTTATTATCTTTGTTTGATATCATTTTTCTAACTGTATACTTTTCACGCGACACTGCAAAGGTAACGTGCTTGTTTACCAATCTAAGGGATGTGTGAGCTGATCTATATTCTGATTCAGGTGACGACACATTTCAAACCTTCAAGATCTGTACAATAGCTAAAGCGATAAGCTCATAATGCCGTTCCCTTACGGGCCCCTTCAAGTTGCTTGGGTTGCGCCCCTTAGTCTCACAGGTCCCTGGAGCACCGTTGCACATCTGTAAAGACGCTCATTATTGGAAAAGCTGTTGAGATTCAGAAAAGACATCCCTTCAAGTGGCCTCAGTATTAAGAGCCTTTTCCAGCAATTATCGGCGCCCTCATCTTTTAAACCGGTATAAATTAATAATACCCTGTTTAAGCCAGCAAAAATCGTTCCTAAGCGCCAGCTTTATGTAACATCCTTAGAAAATGCAACAACGCATGCTAAGCGCAGCGATGTGTTTGTCTATCTCGCCAGCTAGATCTAGCACTAACTTAGCTTGCCAAGGCCCATCCATCTCAATAGCTGACATCATCAAGTGATCATCCCCGAGAGAAAGATTGGGCTAAAACGAAATCCCCACAGAACGGGAGCAGTTGGGGGGTCGCAAGCGCAGCGCGAAAGTAGTGGTGGCAGAGCTCAGACCGAACAATTTCTCTTTTCATAGGGCCTCTGTTGCAACACGTATCTGCCATGCACTTGGCAATACAGCAACAACTGTTAGTCAGAGACAGTGAATTATGTTTGCCTGCTAATGTTAAGGACACGTTACGGCATAGGTTCAAACCCGAGCATAGACACACGATTCTTTTCGTGATGGCTAGAAGCGAGCCGTGTAATGGAATGCCCGAATGATAACAGCGATACCGGACGCAAAGTCCGACACACAGAGGCCGACAATTGAAGTCTGAGATAGTGCGATAGACATAAACATAAAGGAGCAATATATAAAGAGTATATGTTGCGTTTATATACTGATAGGAATGGATCGATAGAGCTGTTGATAAGGATTGCCTTTATAATTACGTTGAGTTTAAAGAACGGTCCTCGATTTGTACAGGTTACGCCATTCACGGTTAGTTCGTGAAAGTACTAAAAGGTCGATATTGCTTTTAATTCAGCTTGTTGCAACCGGCAGACCACTGACTAACATTCACCAGCTGACCAATAGTGTGTCCGTCAAAGCTCTCAACCCCTTTTTGGTCCATTCCCGGTTTGAAATGTCTTACAGCTTTCGACTCTGGAATCTATTTCGATTTAACTGAACATGAGTGGACTCAAGGACATTGATGTCGTATGAGATCCAGTTCCCTTTAACGCGTTGCTCGAAAATCCTGGGTGTGGTCGATAAATTTAGGAATTCGTTAAGTTTAACTTCTGTAGCTATCGGCTGCACCCCCATTTAATTTACCGAGGCTAGGCGAATGGCTAACTTGCTTGCTAAGTCATTGAAATGAGTTTATCTAGAGGACCATTGCCAGTTTTATCGCTTGCATACAGGTAAACTTATTTATTCGATCTGCTGCTCTATGGGCCCCTCATCCACGGTGCATTGTCGTTATGTGGTGATGTTCGTTTCGCGGCGTTTCTATCTTTTCTCAGGTCGAGCTCAGTTACCGCTCTCTACTCTTTTTAAACATACACGCAGTGGCCGCTGCTTTGACACCCGTGAACACATGTGCTGATAACACCTTCCCGTTATCCTATCAGTCTTTCGCAAACCGTGGCAGGCTCTAAGGTGGCTGCCTAGGCTTAGCGGTGCGTTGGGAGCTGCAGCTTGGCGGTCCGCCAGCATTTATTAGACCAGAGTTGAAGCCTCGTGTATGTAATGGAACTCTGGCTAAAGCGCGCAAGCTAGAGGAGGAAAGATAGAGGCAGGAGGAGGAAACACGGAAAGAAGCCGCTTAGCCATGATGCTAGGTGAGGTGTGATGCTGATACCGATACTGTCGTTGAAATCCTATGTCTCGCTACTCGCGTGCCACCCACGCAGGCGTGGACTAAGCGCTACTAGAGGGAAAACTGGTTGTACATCCTTGTGGTGTCGTCGGCTGGGATGTGCTCTTGCGCCCCTAGATGCCTCACTATGGTTGGGGTGCCACAGTGCGTTGCACCGTCGTCAAATCGAGCCAAATGTGCGAGGTGCCGTGTCATATACCTTTGCGACCGCGCATCAACGGTGTGTACTTGAGGCGAGACTTTCTAGGCCCGGTCCATATTGATCATGTAGCACGAAGCTATGTCGACTCAACAAAGTGCGTTGATATTTACCAAGAACGTGATTGGCAAGTAACGTTCTTGGAGCTCCGGAGTTACTAAGCGTTAAAGCTGGTTGGTCCGTTAGATGTCAGTCAGATTTGGCGAATTCATGTAATCACTGGGCAAACGGCTTGAGCGGTGGGTTAATTCGCCTTACCGGTGAACGAAAGGACTGTCACTTTATGGCTTTCGGCAAATGTACTAAGTTAGAAAAGAAGGTAAGCAGGCTCCACAATGGAGCTTACAGGACGCCTCACCAGTAGCTGCCTACCAGCGGTATAAACTCGCTCCCACTGTTCACTGATCGTCAACGAATCTACCGACACTCTCTAAGGGATATGCCTTCCGCCTAACTCGACTTTGTCAGATACAGAACAGATCGACGCATCAGGGGGCGCGTAGCAGGAGCACCGGAGCCAAGGTTCAGCGCAAGCAAGCAAAGCGACCGGGCAACGATGCACGAAGCCAGGGAACCACGCTACAGGCTGCTAGTCCGGGCGCCTGCGGCATACCGCCTCCGAATAACATCACTCCTTGGCAATCAGGAGGGGAGCCGGATAAGGGGTAAACGACATTGAAGGGCTGAACAGTCGTGGCCGAGGGGTCACGGCATAGGAAAGAGACAGACACGGACAAGTTCCCCATAACCCCCTGCTCGTTTACATACCCCTTCGTTCGGCTTCTCTTTTGCCTTCGTGCCCATTACCGTGCTGCCATGTGCTGCGTTCCGACGATCCAGGTAATGCCCTGGCTTAATTTTAAATATTATAATAATTACCTGAATGAAGCGAACTAAGCGTTGGGGCAGGGCAGGAGTACATAGGGATTCGGGCAAAAGAATAAGCAATCCGACACTATCGCTGCACACCCCCCACGAAAGTAAAGCCGAGGAAGCGAAGACTAAAAGTAGCGAAACTAGTGTTCCCCTGGCAGGCTGGTCGGATTGAGTGGACGAGACCAACGTCGTTAGTGAATGCCCAAACAAACGAAGCAACCCAAGCGAAGAGAGAGAGAAAGGTGGGGATACTCAAGAAGGTGTCAGAGAAAAAGATCGAGGGTAGTCGTTTTGGAGAAGCAAGGTAAGCGAATGGCTGAGACCCGAACCAGTCAGCCAGCCAGCAAACCAGAAAGCGGTTCGGACTATGCGAAAGGTGCGCTTGCAGGTGCCACCGCCGCTGTAGCAGAACCTGAAATGCCTTCGAGGTTTGGCTGGTAACCGTCGTTTGCCCCAACGTTCCTCAGCAGACCCCCTTACCTTTTAGTTTCGCTGCCGCCGCTGGCTGGCTTCTACTTCAACTACCACGGCCCTCAGAAATGCTGGTCCTCGGCGTATCCCCGTTTCGAATCATGTTCAATTTACCGTGCGATGAGCTTGTCACTAGTCTCAACGGTGCACTAGTTTTCGCTTTGAGGATAGCCTAAAGGCCCCTACCGCTGGTACCACAAACGGTTCCTTCTTCTCTGACGTACTACCTGACTTGCCAGACGACCGAAGATAGGTGAAGATTTCTTATTTCTCTCACTCCGTGCTCCACTCGCATGCCCTGCGTTCTTATAGCTTCATACGAAGAGCGCTTAAACAATCAGTGACGGCAACAACGGAAATTACCCGCCACTCAACGGACTCATTTTTCCCCACTTGGGTCGTTTTCAGCTATTCTTTCCGGCCGGTTTCCGGCATCTTCCGTTACCTTTTTTACAAACGTATACTTTTCCTCTCTCTGCCTTCTGAACAGGACAAGGATACGGTAAGGGGACAGGGGCCTATACAATATTACAGTAACGTAACAAGTACATACACGTACCTGCTTGCGATTCCCTATCGTTCCTTCCTCGATCTCGATGTCCTCTGCTGCGGCAAATGGTTCCCTAAGTGTCAAATGAAATGGGTGGAAAAAGTATGAAGGGCTGTTGGGAGCATGCGAAAACGAAGAATAAGCTGATCTCTGTGGATATTCTAGTTAAAAAATAAATACGCATTCGAAAGTAGTTGGAATAAAAAATATGTACACACGATGTAAGTATAAGAAGGCAAAAACCACCCATATGATCTTTTGCAAAAGAGTCATTTTTCTTTTTCTAACCTAGAAGCAAATTTTAGCCAGCAGAATCCGTTGTCAATATACGTACCTCTACTGCACCAAAGTCTATCGACGCTTCTACCAAGAAGCATAGACTACCGTTAAGCTGACCTGAGAATAAATGCAGGGAAAGCTGCCACACGCAGGCCGGGTGCTCGCTCCCTTTCGAAGCGGCCAGCGCGAGACACCAACCTAAATTTGAGCAGAGTTACTGCGTGTGTCTGTAGCACAGGGAGCTGCCGAGGGGCCACAAGGTACATTGTGTAAAAAATACTAGGAGACGAACCACTTCCAGTGCTTGCGCACGGCGCCCCTCGATTGCAACCGCTGGCTAGCAGATGCTGTAGCAAGCTTCGCTTTGCTCTTGCACTTTCGAAGTCTACCTACCTACCTACCTTTACTGACTTTGTACGGTATTTGTATGTCTGTGTAGGAAGCAGCAGTAGCGTCCACTGCCACAGCCTAGAAGAAGAGGTAACAGCTGGGACCCAATCGACCCTTGACTGGAGGTAGCCGTACCGACGTCAACGGCTGCTGTACTTTTCTTCCTGGAGTACAAATGCCGAAGCCAGTGAAAGCACAAGAGCTTTTAGGTTAGCGCTAACCGCCGCCCCTGCCAGAGTTCGAGTGTCAGAAGCGAAGGTGCTATAAGACTCATGGGCGAAGCGAACGACTGAATGACTGACTTCGTATGTAGATGGAGTGTATGGTGTACTGCGCAGCCTGCTACGGGTCCGCCTGTCTGTCCTGCTGCCTGTAAGGCTTGCCTGCTTCTTTACCAACCCCCTATCTATAGACTCTCTATACTCTGTGTGGAAAAAAGGATAAAAAGAGAGGGAAAAGGGAATAAGAGAGTGCGTGTCGGAGAGGGCAGATCTCAGCACGAGCTACGAGTCCAGGGACAAGCTGTGAGGGGCAAATCGACGGTAGGTAGAAGGTAGGCGGCTTACCTTGCCCGAACCAACGACGTCATCATCAGACTGTATAAAAGGGAAGAAGAGAGTAGCACTGTTGAAAGGAGCTTGAAGGAGCGTCGGGGGTAGCTTGTGTGTGTATGCTTCTATGTGGTGTGCTTTGGGGCTCGGCTAGGATGAGCGACTGACGAGCAGACACCAGGGGTTGGTTGTGCGGGGATACACCTCCTTAAGTACGGTTGAATCTATGGGCGTCACTCAGCCGGCCGGTTGGTCGCCGGCTGCAGTTGCACCAGCACTAGCAAGATATGAGGAGGTATGAACCCCCAGGTGATTGATGATGGCCTCATCGAAGTGGCTCTTTCCTTTACTCCCACTGCCGCCTTCATATGCCCCTGAGTCTCGTCGTCGTTCGTACGTCCGTTTGCCCACCCCTCTACGCTTTACCCCCGCAGTCAACCCAACCAGCACCTTTATGCTGCTGCTCTCGTTTGCTGACTACCTCCCGATAGCCTTCTCTAGCGAGAAAAAAGGAACAAGAGATTAGAACGCTAGGAAACAACTAAGATGGTGATGGTGATTGTAATGATGAAGTCAAGAAGTGTATAGTGGCATAAGAGAGTGTTGCCAGCCACTCTCAGTAAATAGATAGATGATATGCCTTACCAACAATAAATAAAGCTATGCTATACAGGCCATGCAAATTAGGTACATACACGAATAAGTGCCATATACGTCGCCAGAAGTTATAATAGTTTACACTTAGTCCTCTTTCATTCATAAGTTATTTTGACTTACTCTCAGCTCTATTGGGCACAATCCTAACGTTCCGTACGCACGAACCCGGATTTGCTCTCAGATCACTATTATCAGGTACGTTACTGGCGTCCGCGTCGTCAAAAGTAAACAGAGTAAAAAGATCGGCCCTCAAAGATGTAACTCATAGTAAAGTAATGAATGTATATTTAGCTTAGAATATAATAAGTTTCTCCGATTTTCGAATTACATAGACCCACTTGAATCGCTGGACGTCATGAAATGCATCCATACTATATATATATATATATAATGCTTTTGGTTAACCATGCCCAACAGAAAATGATAAGTCTAAAACATTTAAAACGCCTTATCTTTTAATATTCTTTTAGTATTTAATATTCTGTTATAGCCTGTATATAGACCGGACTAAATTGCGCCTCCTTTAATTTTAAAGTTGGTCTTTTAATGCTGTCCCCTATTATCGTAAAGCACCTGACAATCATTTTCGACATTGTCCCTTAGTTGCATAAAGATTATAGCCAAAATTTTCTTAATTTTCCATTCTAGGAAGGTCCTAAGTTTCAATTGTGAATCCATACAAAATCATCAAGCAGCACTATAATCAGTGTTATTGTTTAAATATTCCCTCGAAGTAGGAAAGATACTGCTCGTAATATCGTTATTCCCGTATTTTTTTACGAGGCGATAAAAAGGCCACGCCAAGATTACGTTGTATGAGGAGCCGCTTGTACGAACATTGTAAAAAATCTCTACAACATCTAGGGGTGAAGTCGACCCTTCTCCTTAACCTCCATATTTCTTGTTTTTCGGCCGGTATCGGTAGGTATTCCATCAGATAGCACTTTCAGCACGAAAGGCAGTATGTCTATGCCCGGGTTTGAACCTAGACCAGAATGTGTTTCTAAGTTTAACAGGCAAATACGTCACCTACTAAGTTATCACGGAGAGTACTCTCTCACCTGCTTTACATTGCGACTTCTAGCCTCTTCGCCTATTCACACTTGTTTAGCCTGTCCTACCATCGCCACTAACAGAACTGCCATCCCACAAGTAGCTGTCCAGACGGAAGTTAGCCGGCAGCGGAAATGGCTCTTCTCATTGGGGTTAATCTGATCTGCTGATGTCGCGACATCTAGCGAGTCTTTTTCGACTTCCTCACGTTCTCCTGACTTCAATGTCATCTCGTGCATTGACTTGTTCTCGACCACAATTTTGGCACTCTTCTATACACTTATAGCAACTATTTCATTAGGCCTACTTTCTAGTTTCGTCAAAGACAACAATGCGAAGATTTTGTGACAAGCATCAAAGGCTGTTTGTCACTGCATATGAAAAAAATCACTGTTATAGGGCCTGGACTGGATGTGGCCTTTCCCGGTATGTCTTTGCTAAGGACTACTACAGTTGCTGCAGGTATTGCTGCATTTTTCGGTCGGTATCATGACTATTTCCAACATTTGCGCACTTTCGCCGCCAAAAACGGGCTTGATTTTAACATCACCACTAGTGACAATGTAACTAGGTAAATGGTTCTAGTTTTACGTCCGGTATTGCAGTTTACTATTGCTTCAGACGGCTAGCTCCTCACAGCGCAAAACACAAAGTCTTTCTACGCTCGCTTTTCTTCAAGTTCTATTCTTGAAGCGTTATCACTACACTATCGTGAGTACAACGTCAACAGGACTAAGCGCCACTTATATTTCGACCGCGTGTTGCCTTATTGCAACGAGAACGAAGTGAATCTTCAAGCTGCGTCACTACAACCATATGTCATTGATTTTTCCAGTAATACAAAGTGTGGGCGTACCACAGCTGTGAGATCGGCCACTGACGATGACATGACGTCGCACTGCCGCTCCTATTCGCTACGCCTTCCCTCTGTCAGTAACTAGTGATGACAATTCAGGGCACATAGTAGACGAGTGTACCGGTTACGACGTCATCGTTGATGAAGTGTTTGTATCCCTAGACTCCTCTCTACAAACAGGAAAGGGCCATCTCCAGATGGCCAAATCAAAAGCTCTGCCCCGGACTCCTTTTGCTGCGACGATTAAGCCACGCACCCCCTTTTCACGCCGAAAGCGCCTTCCCATGACCTGTTTCGACAGCGCCTCATTAGTCGCGGTATACTGACTCATACGAATAACCGGTCTGTCCGCTGGTAACTGTTAACTACTTCGTCGAGCCCAACGATCTAGTGCAGTGACAAGATCTGTGCGTGGGTGGATGTCCGGCACGCGGGCTTGATTTACCCTTCTCAGGACCCTGTCGGATCGTTACTTTAGTTCAAGTTTTGCTTCCGTGATTCGAACCGCTGGCATTATACTGTAGTAGACGTAGGGGTATTGACCAAGTGAGACAAGCATAATGGTTGTTCCGTAAACGCAGTAGCCGAGGCAGGCCTGTAATAGAAGTTTCAACACCAGCAGTCAATGTAATCGCGTTGTTGCTGTAGAGAACGTCGGCAATCGTAGTAAAAGTCAACATTTCTCTCAGCCTATCCACGACAGTATGATCAAAGCCCAATGAGTACGGCTGATTGGCCGGAATAGATTCATTGCACAGGAACGTTCGGTGCCTGTTAGGCGTTGGAGGTAGGAAAATGGGACACTGGGTTAAATGAGTAGCGGTTAACGCTGAACAAGCGGCGAATGATAGGCGTCTAGCGGAAATCCAAAGACCGAACGGGTGACGACATCGGAGAGTGGGGGAACTCTAACCGGCCAGGAATGGATATTTTCGCGTACGAGATGTCCTGTAGCCAATACGGTGTCGCAGAAGCATCTACCGCCGTGCGGTGTGGTGATATTTCGGTAATCACCATAAGGCCGTAACCTCTTAGGCTTTCTAAACGCGCCTATGTGTACGTTGTATTCAACAGCTATTGAGAGTGGCCGTAGAAGCAATCCTTCTCAGCGATGCTGTACCGCTGCCGTGTTCCTAACCGGGCTTGTGCCAGAAGCAAAGAAAGAGATAACAACTTCGTTCCCATGGGCCGTATTATCTAAAGGTTTCCTTGCTCGCTTAAATCTTTATCCAATGAACGCATGAATATCATTGCACTTATGTGAAATGCGTTCGAAACGCGATATTAGTAAAAGTAACGAGCAACAACTATATATATACAATGTCCCCTGAAAGGTCGGAGTTTTGTGAACAGCGCGTATAGTGGTGTTGAGCTTATACTCTTGTAACGTAAACGGTTTTTAGGTACGTCTTACATAACTGACCCTAGCTAGCATTGAATACCGTTTTTTTGACGAATTGGTCAAATTTAAGGAAACGGGAATTCACATGATGCTTACAATAAGAAGCAGTAATTTTTTTCTGCCGTTTAGCTGTCTATCAAAGCAACTGTTTGACGCTGAAAATGAATACAGTTGATGACATAGACCTAAACGAAGGAAGTCCCTAAGTGTATCCCTAAGTGACTATTGCTTCATGGGTGTGATACAGTAAGGGGAGCCCTTTGGACGTACGCATGCCTTTACCATGATATACTACTTATATAGTTTTTTAAGTTTGAAATTAAAAATGTGTTCTTCGAACGCATCCTTTAGCATGCATTCTTCCCCCAACAACATAACCCCCAGAGTTGGACGTTGTGGCTACTGGGGTGACGTTAACGTTAAAGTGCTGTCAAATGTGCACAAGAGCTCAATCGTCCATGGCAGTCGACCCCTGTCTATTGTGCTTCTTTTTTCTGATGTTAGTCGTTCATTTAAAACTTAGTTTGTCTTTCTCTTCTGCATATTGACTCAGTAATGGGGTGCTTCTTAGTCTGTTTCACTTTGTTTGCTTACTAGGCTCAACCTCTACGGACATACCCATTTATAATCCTGCTTGACCAACCATGAGAACACGACGATATAATTCGGATAGTCCTAAAGCAACAGTGGCAGACGAAAAGGGGGTAAATTGCCCAAGCGTCCTTCGTACGCTGGTGCTGCCCAGTGGCCACCATCAGTGGTCGGTTTTTGTCTGAGCCACTGAGTTTTCTAAATCGAATAGCAGTAGCATTTTGTTTCACACACTATACACCCAAGTAATTAAACGAGAAAAGGCCAAACTAGAACTTCTAAGAAGTCTTTCTACTTTATCCTAAGGGTCTGAGATTCTTGCGTTCGTCTTGTGGATGCCCGAGCAAGTGTTTCTCAGAGAACACTCTAGATTCTCGCATAGAATCTTTTTGTGATTCCAATGTCTAGGAACTTGGTACAGTTTGAGCAAGTTGGTCCCATTTCATAGAAGATTGGTGTCACAACTGTTAGTGGAACTTCTAAAGTTTGAAATCGGCTTGAACTCCACTGGTGAGCATTTATTTGTCCACGCCCGTGTTCATGGAACTAATATGACACGTTTTCTACGTTTACGGTTTGAAAGCGCACATCTAATTGTGATCAGCTCGTCAATGGACCAACGGCAGAGTCGTATTCTACCAAAAGCATTTCGATAGTGTGGGTTACAACAACGACTTCATAAATAGGATGAAGTATCGTCTATAACAGAAGTGTCATGCGCAGGACATCGGGAGTTTGATTTCTTCAAATCTTCGAAACACGTTCGATGTTCTGATGCCGGTGCCGCGATAGCTTTAAAAAAAAAAGTCATGAAGTTTCGTTTTGAAATATTTTTTGCGTCTGATAAAAGGTTTTGTTTTAGACAACTGACGTTGATTATCAGTATTAAGACTTCTATTATCACAAATTAGCGAACATAGTGTACTCGGTATTCTCATATTAATCAAGTGTACCAGTACATTTAGTTCCTGCATACAGAGTATATATATATATAACACGTGAATGAGATAAATCCAAGTACCTTTGAATCGGGGCCTTGTTGACACGTGATATTAACCCTTAATCGTTAGCAGCGTCTAACGTTATCATATGGAATAGTCATACCTGAGGCGTGTAACACGCACTAGAACTCATACAATGAAAATGTGTTAAAAAACAAGTGTAAACATAGACTTCATTTGAACGAAACAGTCACAGTAGCTTGCTATATTGATGGTCTTGATGGGTATGCTTCTGTACACTGTACATATTAATGTATAAGTCGACATCGACGAAGCCTCGAGAAGCAGTCCCGCTAGCTCAAGTTCTCGGACAGCCTGTCAAAATATTTCGTAGGATACGCAGTACAGAGAGGTACAGACGCAGATGGCAACTCAAACGTCTTTGTTAATAGGTATATTTCCGCCGACGTTTCATATGAAAAATCATTAAGTCATGCGAGTCATAAAGGTGCGAAGTTATACCGTCTTCCAATACAGCTCGCTTATTTCTACCGAAAGCAAGTTGACAGGAGCTTTTCACGATGGCAACCTCAAAGACCTTACCTGTCAGTTACGGATAATTAAAAAAAAAAAGTAATTCTTTTGCGAAATTGCGTGCACATCTTGCACACCAGGAAAAAGGTGCTTGTATATTAAGGACTCAGTACCGTTTTTAGGTTTTGGCTAAATTTTGATTATAAAAATTATCATCATATTGATTGCGTAATTATGTTTTGATAGACGTGTGACTATTCAAAAACTTATTTAAACGCCATAACTTTTACAGCCATTATCATCGTGTCATAACCAAGGTTGTCCGAGAATTCGTGAACCCTGAAAGAAATGCCTAGTTTAAACTCGTCGCTTCGTTTTACTGCATATCCTAGCTAACAATGTTAGAACTACGCCTGTATGAACAAACCCGAACGATTCCTCTTCATTAAAATTCGTTAATGATAATTTTACTTAGTCCAATTCGCATTGCAAAGCTTTGACTCCGGAGAGGACTGCGGCTATTCCGTAGCTCCGTGTCCCCGAGACGTAAAAACCGAATTACGTTAGCCACAACTAATACCACCGCCACCGTCCTGCCAGACCATGATCTAGGGTTTTGCCGTCTCCACCCCATGAACACGCCGCGGAGTCGTGGTTAACACCCCTCATCTTGTGAGACTCCCTACCTTCCACATGACTCTCTACAACCGCTCACCCCTACCGCTGCTCTGTACGAATAATTCGGTATTGCTCGAATTGCAAATCGCTCGCTTTTCCTTTTACTCCCCCGTATTTTCTTTTTCCACAGGGGCGTACCGGCGGCATACCCGCGTTTACCTCTCAAAACATGGGCCTCAAACCGAACTGGTTCCTCCCTTCAACTGGCAGGCCGTTTCCACTGATCATACCAGCGTAATTCGCGACTGTTCAATTCCGACTGTGATCCCTGCTTGGTCCGGTTGGGTGGCTATGGATCGGTAGAAGCGTTATCTCTGCCAGTGATCGCTTCATTTGGCACCTCCTGGCCGAAAACCTGCCCCACAGGGCAACCTTCGATCTACCAGGAGGTCTTCGTTTTCTTCGTACTGACGATTACTTGGCAGGGCTAGGTTTGTCGCCTCGCTAGTCGAGCAGCTTCTTACTCAGTCACGTAGATACAAGCATACACGCTCTGACACATATACACAGACACAAATAACACGTCAAGCAATAGGCACACCACCAGCATCAAGACAGAGAAAACGTCGTAGCGGAATCTTTCTGGATCGATAAACTCCTTAGCTGGAACTTATAATAGGCGCCATCAGGAGATTTGCTAAAGTCTTTTTGTTCGTTCTGTGCAAGGGCTGATATTAGCAATTATGTACTTTTCATAATACGGTCATATAAAATCTAATAAAGAAATGTTGAGTACATAGCCAATAGACAGGTAAATAAACCACTGAAAATGCTTGAAGCTGACGTGGTTGAAGTTACGCAATCGGTGCTGACAGATGGAGATGCTCACAATAGTAACCCTGCATTAAAGATCTATATAACAAAGAGATAACGTCACTACCGCACTGCAAATAATGCGCTTTTAAGATTGAACACTGCTAACAGGCAGTGTACTAAGGGAACCTTCGATATCTTTATAGACAAAGGTGGGTCCATTTTATTACATACATTTTATCAATCACCTTGAAAGAAAGAGCTAGCCGAGGAATCAGGAAAAGCTAACGATCCTCGACTTTTCAAACACTGGATCTTATCCTTAGGTATATCTAGAAATGATTGGTGTAAAACATGGTTGTGATTTGTAGATCGGTCGAATCAACTAAACAGACAAAATGAGGATCAATTGTCTTTTCGATAATGCATCTGAAACATAAACTTCCGCTCGAAACGTCTCACCCTACGCACCCTAGCTGTAGTTGAACGAACTTCTTTAGTAGATAACGCGCTATTGAGGATTACTTGGCTGTCTTGATGCGATCGTGCTGGAGTTCAGCGTTGCAGATATTGGGCTTATATATCAAATACCCCCCAAAAATTCATTACAACTCTACCAACTCCATTGTAATACCTTGCAAATAAGAGCTTGTACACAAGTCCATTGTGTCGTGTAAGTTACCGCTGAATCGTAGATATGATAAAAGTTGCCACACGCGTTTATAAAATCAATCGAATATATGATCGACTGATAGCAGTTAATTAGTTAATACCTCTACCTAGAGGTATTAACTAATTAACGCAAATAAATTTAAATTCACTAAAATTAAAAAATTTAGGTCGAACCTTAGCAACAGAAATCCGACCAAACGTCTCTAAAACCAAGGGAAATATCGATTAAATAGAGGTATCGGAAACACTGGCTGCTATCATAGACTACTGAATAGACGTTATCAACATATTTATATGTATGTGGCGAGCCAAGCGGAAGTACACCTGCTACCTTACCTCCGTATTTATATTAACATGGTAAGCCGGGATGTAGGCAATGGATGTGCATCGTTGTACAGCTCAAGATGGACTTGTCTCCAAGGCGAACACATGCTGCTGTTGATGCCAGACTGGCCGTCCAACCGGATGATGTTGATTATCTATCTCTAGGGAGTCCTGCAGCAGCACCGTGCTTGTACGGTTTCTGGGGTGCTAGCCCGTGGGAGTCAAGAACTTAGCAAAAGAAGACGTGGCTGCACAGACAATTCTGCACAACATAGTACAGGGTAAACAAAGTAAAATGCCGAACACAAGACAGTTGCAGAACCACCCACCGAAAGGCATACCGTATTGTAGATACTCGTCACGATGAAGAAGCGATGCAGCTAGTGGAAAAGGTAGTCGGCTTTACCTATTCACGTCAGTGCCTCCTTGAAGCCCCGTTCAGTGACAGCAGCAGCAGCAGTAAGAACAGCAAGCTGCTTAGATAGTAGGCAGCAGCCTTAGCGGGGGCATCAGACACCCGACCAATGGTTTGCCTATCAGACCGTTGCTTCTATGAAACCAGCCGCAAAAAGCAGACGAAACGGCAAAGAGAACGAAGAAAGAGTAAGTAGAGCGACACCCGGCGTCTCTGCCACCGCTGCTGACGTTAGTTGCCACCGTGTCTTGATGGTGCTACGGTGCAGGCAGCAAACAGAGCGTTGTATGTTGTCTGAATTTAAGCGCGGTCCGCCAGCGGTCCAACCTGCGCAGGTTTCGCTCCGCTCTAGCATCTTTTGCTATTGCTTCCTGGCGGCAGTAATGGTGGTGGGATCCACAGCCATGGCGACCAGGAGCAAGCAAGGCTCACCTTTTTGTCAACGTTGCAAGCAGCTGAATGTTGGGGTGCGCCCGGTGGCCCATGACAAAGTGAGATAGACGTGCAGTGAATGAGCGAAGGGGACGGAGCTAGGTGAAGCTGCGGAGGATCACAGGGGTAACCAAAGGTGGACGAAGTTGTTGGTGGCTATACAGCCAGCGACTGGGCAACTTCTATAGTGCGCTTAGACCCAACGGGTCAACCGAAAGACGCCAAAGTAGGGTCGGGTGTTGTGCCAACTGAACAGTACAAAACCGCTTATCGCGACCCTTTGTCCGCCCCTGCTGACCAAAGGACAACAACAACACTGGTACTGACCGTCATGGTGGTTTCAACGGCGTAGCGTCACAGAGCCTGCTGCCATTGACCCGTGTTCTCTTTCTTTCTTTCTCTCTGTTATAAGCCTAGACAAGCAACGAGGGAGAACTATTGCTGAAAGAGTTGACGTTTACTGGGTGGTAGACAGGCATCCTTATTGGGTCTCATCTCGGAGTCTAGAAGAGAGTTCTGTGAACGAAGCCCACTAGCGAAAATGAAAGAAAGCCATTGTGTAGCAGACCCGGGAATGGCGTTGTCTGTATAAAAGCGTAAAGTAAAAGGTGACCTACAGCCTCCACCTTCCTGTGCACCTCGGTGAGGTGTGTTTATTTTAAGGCAAAGAATGTGAGAGCTGCTGGATCCAAATAGGTGAATAGGGCTGCTTGCAACGAAAAGCCGTTCACACGTACCAAGGGAACAAGGAAAACAAGGAAACGGGAGTGAATTGTCCTACACAGGCACTGACGTGCGAATACGAGCTTTCATTAGGAACTATGTATGAACGTTACTTTTGTTATAGCTAAACGATTTCTATAAAATATCTATTATAGGTATCACATTAATCATACGCTGTAATTCTAGGCTTCGTAAAAAAGCAATACGGGTGTTTGCGCCTTAGGGTAAATCGGACCTAATTGATAGAACCTTTGTATCCATAGCAGTACACTCCATCGGCAGTCTAATGAAAAGGGTTTGTTTCACTGCCGTGAAAAGCCTTACCAAACCTGCTCACTGCTTTAATTGTCTTTGCTAAATGACCATGACATTTCAAATCTGAAATTTCTTATGTTCATTTAACGCAACAGAAGTCCGACAATATTGTTACAATTGCATTGGCTTGGTTCACATTATCAAAATAAAAACGATTTCAATATCAGGCCTAGTTCCAGATCTCTCGCCTTTCTCAAGCTCAATTTATTTTGTAGTGAACAGTGGTTAGGTTTTGTTTTATATGAAGGAACTATAGTTGTTAAAGCCTCTTTCTGTGCGTATCTCTTTCAGCTTCCTTCTTCAGAAAGACTCTTCGCGAACACTTTTTTGGCCGCTTTCCTAGCCCATGCGTCTCTCCAGCGATACACGCGAGGCAGCTAACGTTGCTGTATCCGCAAGCAAGACAAGGGTGAATGGAGCTCGATTCAAGTAACCGGTTGTGCTTACCTTACATCTTCCCCTGTATACCCCGCTGAGCCGCGAGTCTCATATGGAGAAAGAAAAGAAGTCGGGCAACTTGAGCTAACGGACGATATAGGCTCAGGGCTCGAGCCAGCTCGCTACTACCCCACAGTAACAGTTGCCGCGAGAACCGGATCGAGTGAACAGCAGCGCTGAAAGTACAAGACACCGTTGCCAGCGCGTTGAAGCTGGCAGCATCAACCAGCGTGAATTTGTCGGCTTCTTCTTCACCATCTTCATCTCTCTTTACCCTCCTTACTTTCGCCTTCGCCGCTTCCTTCTCTAAATTCTATCCCTGCAACCTTGTCTAAATTGTGAATTCCTGCGCTGCGTTGCCTGTACACGCAGACGCCGCTGGTGGCGGGCGCTGTTCGTCGGCGGCGGTTCTCCGTTACACTAGCCCCTACGACTACTCCCCACGACTAGCCCCTGCGTTCAGCGCATCTTCTCATGCCTTCGGGTCGCCGCCTACGTGAGGTCGTGGAATGTCAACCTCGACAGATCAGGTATGCCCCCCGCGGCGTACTTCTCTTTGCGCCTACCCCACGGCCCCGGGTCTCTTTGCTCCCATGGCTGCACCTATGAGGCGACGGGCTATTGCTTGTGGTGCTTGCCAATAGGGCTGACTGGCGTGTTGCTACTCGTGCACGCTACTAAAACTCGCCGAATAGCATAAGTTGTGGGTCATGGCAGCAAGCAGGATCCTCACTTGTGAAGCACGTATTCTCTGGTGGTGTTGTCTACAGCATCCCCAAGCAAGTTTTCCCTTGGTCCGAGTTTATGTGTTTGTATGTCTGAATGTGTGTAGGTGCGCGGAACCTGCTTGTGAAACTAACCGGGTCGCGCCAAGTTCGGTTGGAAAGAAGCTTCAGACGAATGACGCATACCTTAAAATGTCAATAGTCATACAGGAAAGCAAGTACCCACATGATTGCTAGCAACGCTGGCATCAGCGGCGTCAAGTCTGCTATACTGAAACCGTTAGAAAGGCGACGTCTCAGCTTGTTACTGATGTAAGACAAAAACCTATGGTGCTGATACGATCAGCAAATAACCTAGAGGATCTTTCATGTCGGAAATTAGCCCGTTATCGAAAACCCAATCGTACTGGGGAGCATATTACAAGTAGTCTTGTCTAAAACCCTAGATCGTTTCTTTTGTTTTTTCCACTACTGATCGACATTGTCATGGGATTTCATTGTCAAAACAGGAACGCTCACCACCAATGTAAGGGGCACCGTAGATTATCCGAACGGAGCGGCTGAATTTCTATGATAATGAATTATTTCGTATCATGCAAAATTGCACTAATGTTTCATTCATCGAAAACATTCAATCAGAATTTGCCCTCCAAATTTTCAATAGAAAGGTATTGATATCTTCAATCAAGATGAAAGCACAAAGTGGCGAACAAAATGCTGATTCATTAGCTGTGAGCGCGTCTATGGCAGGGCGCAAGAACTCTCGGTGTTTCACAGCAACACCCCATACGCGTTGTCTTGATCATATTCGCTGTCCTCTTTCTAAGCTGAAAGATCCCCCTATTTAACAGGCTGCTCGTTCGCACCACTATGCCATGCCCCAGCTCGCATCGCGGATTCGATCACATCACGACGGCGCCTTAGGTTAATAATAAGAGCGGGGAAGGCAGGTAATCAGATAATAACAAGCTCATCCTCAGTGGTCGGGTGAAGAGTGCTGAAGAGAGAAAGGAGCACCGAATGAAAAGACAATGTTGGATTGATGTCAGCAGCTTCACTTGCTATTGGCCAATTAACCTGCGAGGGGAAGTGTTAGCCTGGCTGGTTGTCGGGGTGCGCGTTTTGGCCAGAGCGGCAGATATTCGAGTAACGGCTGAACATGCGGCGATGCGCAGAGTTGAGGTGGCCTCCCCATTCATGGGCGAATCGGCCACAGGACCACCAACCTCATGGGATAGGGGAGAAGACCTCGTAAAGAAGACATGAAAAGTGAATAATTCACTAAGTGTTACTGCAGCTGTCGGCACCGAAGCGCTCTCCTTGGTCCCGGAGCGGGTCGCCTTTCCCTCTCGGCCTTGAATTAGACTCGTTGTTTCATCGTGGTAACATGCTAAACACGAGCGTTTTGCTCTTGGAAGATACAAACATTTGTGCAGTGGCCACATTTCAACGAGCACAGAACATTAGTAACCCAATGCTCAATACCACTACATGCTAGCTGGATAGTCAGCGAAAAGGAGACAGAGGGTAAGCGACCTCTAAATTTTGCCGGCTTTATAAAATGTTGTCCAAGTCACCAGAATAAGGCTGAGCCGCCGTCGGGAACTGTGGGATTGTGGATAATGCTGGCTATCTATTATACAGGGATAATATCTCTTCGAGGACTCCCACAAACAATAGAGAATACTCGACAGAATGTATTACGTCGGATATACTATAAAGGGAAATGAGGTTACCTATACAGCCAAACTTGATTAACAATACTTTACCCATGTACCATATCGATAAAGTCATCTCAGATCTGTCCATTATGATCATCATTGCCGTAGGCGAATGATGACTCGCATAACCTTTTTATTTCAACCGTAGTTAGATGGCTCTTGCGTCTATACCTTTATTCCATTGTCGTTAGAAACGGAGGCTGAAGCGCGGGGGAGGCGGCCGACCCACATTGCTTTCGTTGCTAGAGAGGCTGATCGTGACCAAACTCCGAAGGGCAATAGCAATCAATTGGGTCTTTGTTGTCTCGCCTGCCTGCCCCGTTTTTGGCTTTACCTCGAACCTGACCGAATCGAATCGGAACAAACTTTGGGAAAAGGTGGGCCACAGAATTGCTTATATAGCGTAGCATGTCGCATATACAGTGGCGCTTACCGCGAAAGTACGTGAATCCGTAGACTATTCTGAACAGCGTAAACGCCATTCGATCGCCCTAGCGAATCCAGCCACTGGCCAAGGGCAAAATTTGCAGTATCATCTGGCCCGTCGTTCCGCTATAGGCTGGGTGGGATGCACGTATTTCTAGCAGGATGTAGGGTGTGTTTATTGGTCACCTGGAGCTTTTCAGGTTGATCAGCCCTCTTAGGCAGTGCCCCAGACGGTCAGGTAGCTAGTGCCTTCATCACCGAAGAACGGCGTCAACCATAGAGCACGGTAACGGGTCAGCTCAGATACAACTATTTCATACACTATCGACGGCTGGTAACGGTAGTGCCAGCAGTAGCTGTGATGAGACATCCTCGCGCTTGTTTCGATAGGTATATTCGAAAATAGCGTGCACAAGCGACGGATGTGGTTGAATTTAATCTATTCCCTCCAGATGGGTAGCTCTTGTTTCTTTCGCAGGACAATTGGTGCAGTGGAACATCGTGCAGTCGAAAGGAAAGCGCCGTTGCTCTGTGTATCTGACCAAAATAATGAGAAAAACAACCCATCAGAGGAAAAGCCAAACCAATAAAATGGTTATATTGAAGAAAAAGAAGCGTAGCCTAAAGCCGCTCAGATGTGTTTTTAGTTTCTATGCCAAAGGGAGACAAAAACTGGATGCGAGCGTTGCAAACCAAGAAAGTTACTAATTTAACCTATAACAAATTTACAGTAACAGCGAAGCCATTGGGAAGCTACTTTTTAATTTGATCATCGAACAAGAAGGTATTGAAATAATAGCCCTTCGTTCCACGGTTCAAAACGTGAAGATGTCAAAACGATAATCTTAACAAAGTTGTTTATAATCGTTCATTATTCAATAAAAGTCTAAGCCTTTTTGGTCCTTATGGGCTCGCGCATATTAAACATTTCGTCTTTTAGGAAGTGCAAACGCAAAACGAGCTAGTTGTATTTAATAGAACCCACTAACGAAAACATTCTATCTCGAGCAGAGCAGTAAAAATTGTATCAATTTTTAAACAAGTTTAAAAACAATGAATTCTATACATATATGTATACATATGCATGCTGACCATATGAGAAGGGAAAAAATGCAAATTTTTAAAACCATATGGCTAAACTGAAACGCAGCCCTCCTCATCTCTAAATATTATCTTTTTTGTTCAAGTGGATAACAAATGCATCTGTAACATGTAATGCCTTTGACTTTCGACATGGTCTGAGGCTACGCGATTATACATAACGTTGTTCCGAAAAGCCGTTTCTACCCAAATTGCACGAACAAACCTTCCTGTATATAATTCATTAAGTAAACAGATAAAAACGTGGTACATCTGCTGTATTTTTTAAGAAAATGGCTTCGTTCAGAAAATTCTTTCGCAAGAAGCGTTCAGCCAAAACGAATTTGTTTTATAGATGAGCTACACGTTTTTCACTTAAAATACACCATCGTCTATTAAGTCAGAAATCACTTTAGTCGTCCGAGTGCACTGTAATTCATTTGAAATGGGCGCCTCCCAAATACGTCAGAGTACACGACTTTGTGACAGAACCCTATCTGATGGAGGTATAATTCTAGTCAAGCCCTTGTGCCTCGTCGTAGCTTAATACTAATAATAATAATAATAATAGGTAGCTTAGACGCCGGCCTTGTTGCAGTCGTTTTTTCTTTCAACAGTTGGTAGAGCAGACGGCTGTTCTACAACGGGTGAAATCTACATTGCCCTCAACGGTTTTCCCCCCTTGTCACATCTTCTTTTCATTCCCATAGTTTGCCAGACGGCTCTTTTTTGGCTGCAGGAGCAACTCACGGTGTTCATGGCAACGATCTGTTAGTCCGCTACCATCTCTCCCGATGCTCGCCTAGCGTCGCTCGCTAAATGGTTCCCTAGGCTCCTGTTGAACTTTTCGGCGGACCCAGATGGAAGGGGTTTACCGGAGACTGTTCGGGCCCAGTTTTTTCTACGAACGAGCAGGAAATACCTCTCGCTAGAACGGCGCAATTCCGCTCTTCAAGTAAATTTATCTTCTTTAAAAGAAAGCGAGAGGCCATGGACGAGCGGGTTCAGTAGTTATTAGCGGATTGGCCATTTAAGCTATGTGGAAATGCGTTTCGAGAAATGGCGAAAGATAGAGAATTAATTTGAAAGTTCGCCAATTGGATTTGCAGGGATCGAGGCTAGAGACGAAGACGTTAACTGGTGGCCAGTTTGCTAGCGCTCTGAACTCCCAATGCCGACTTGCTTCAGCGTATTTTTTCATCCGACATTGCGAATCAGATATCGGAGATCTCCATATTGCAACGTGTTCATCTGTTAGAATAGGCTTACTGGTCTAACTGTTCTCGTCGTAGCTTTGTCGCTTTTCCTAGCAGAAAACAACCAATAATTCTATCAGGCAATAATACAATACGAATAGACATTCAATTAGCTCCTCACGATACCAGTAAATAATTGCAGAGTAGCTCCTCCTTTTCCTAGAAAGGTAATAGAATTAACGATCGAGCTCACTCGTATGTTCTTGCTGCCAGCTATTCTAGTTCAAATTTATTTAATCGGAGATACATTATCATGTCGTTCTATGTCTAAACGAACACAATCCATTAGCTGCGGCAGTATTTAGAATAAATGAGGAGGATAAATGTATTCGTAGCATTTTTTTATTTGACAAAGTATCGCCTACGGCACTTACGATCGCATCTTCCGCGTTTCTGCCGGTGCGACGACTGGACGTTGAGCGTACCGAGCGTTTGCAGTGACTAATCCTAAGCTAGCTGTATAGCCAGTAAACAGAGCTAGGTTACTCGTCCTTTTAAAAAAGAACCTCTACTGAATGAATAGCAAATGAACAAAAGGCCGATGCCGGTTCCGCCGCCAGTACAGCTTTCCCTGCCGTCGCCGACCCGCTGTCATGGTAATGAATTCGCTCATTTGCTCACAAAGAGAAAACAGTGAGAAATAGGTAGAAACAAAAGGGGTGTGAATCAAGGCATGGGTGAAAACCTAGCAGACAAGAGCAGCTATCGGTTCTGCGGTGCAGCGGGCCAGGGGGCAAAATTCGGGTATAGACGAGACAGACGAAAGAGGTGTATAACGAGAGGGAAAGCCGGGGAAAGAAGCTACACGAGACTAGGGAGGAATAGAAGAGGATGGACGGAAGGCGTTACAGTGAAACAAAATGCGAAAGAAGAACCGGCAAGGAAATACTAGCTAGGAAGAGTAAGAAAGGCGATATCGCAACAGCGGACAAACCGTAGCAGAACAGGAACCTAGGGGCAAACAGGGGTATTCCGGCGGCCGTCGTTCTGCTTCTGCTGAAGATATATTCGCGCTCGTTCTGGCGTACGAGGTTTGCCCTCACTGCACCCTAGGGACACCTTACCTGCGTGGCCCTTTTCCCGCCAACCCCATCTAGCCCCTCAGTTCTATCCCCCATTCGTCTCCAGATATACTAGTAGCCGCCTCGATCCGGCAGCTCCCGTATTTCGAAGCGGCCCTGGAGGGCGATTTTATCCATATGAGCGCAAGAAGGAGATCCCTCAAGAAGGAACAGAAGAGAAAGAGAGAGAGAGAGAGAGAGACTGAGAGTGAAAAGTACGAAATAGAGAAGGAAAGACACGAACGAAGAAGTGGCCGACGGCCTGCGGGAGGGCCAATAGTTTAGATTCCTATTTCGATGAGGTCTTCGTAGTCAAGATCAGCCGAGGTAGGAAGCCCCATCTAAGCATTTGCAGCAGAACTGCATGTGTGTATGTATGTGTGATCATGTGCGCGCATGTGGATATGTATATTGCTGGGAGAAGGACTTCAACCAGTCGAGAGACAGCAGACCTGACGGGTTCCCTTATCGAATTTAATAGGATGACTGTGACGACAACGACGATGTGACAAGATAACCGATCAGGTCTACTTGAATAGGCTTTTACGAGTGATATATGTATAAATATGCCTTGCATTGTAGGTTTTAGTTTAGAAACAAGACAGGAACTATACATTCTAAGCTTGTCCTGACATCTACTTTTTACAAGACAGGCTGAGTTTACAAAGTATATTAACCTAAAATTCCTATTGTTAAACAATAAGAAAATAATCGACAGACATTTTTGGAGTACTGAGAACGGTTAGGCTAGCACTTACGTCAAACGTGTACACGGATTTTGAATAGTTTTATTAAATTTATGTTAGAAAATGTTCTTATTATTTACATAGATAACGTTAAAGTGATGTACAGAATAGCTAGTGTAGCAATATCACACACAACTTCTGCCACGCGCTCGGCAGGTCTCCTTACTTACCTGACAAATATCCAGCACCTCACAAATGGGATGTTTTACGTCCGGTACTTAAACTGTTAGGCACTGCTTCAGAAGATCGGTTCTTAATATTAAATGAAATCCGGATTCGAATCTAGATCATTTAGACCAATGGACAACGTGTGTGTCTGCTAAACTTATGGACGCGCGGTGCTCTAAAGCCTTATCATTGCACCTATATTGTTGACAATCTTTCATACCTTTTTAACCAACGAGTGTGTAACGTATTTTGGACTTTACAGTAGTGCTTCCCAGCTGCTGACCAGATCACATTCTCTGTCATCTTTAATATAATTTATAACGGCCTACCATACGATAAATTGTCTGCTTGTGCCTCGTAGATCTCTTTCTAGCATCTCCTAAGCAAGAGTGGTCTCAAATGCCGAGATGATGGTCAGCCTGGGCCCATTTAGCCGTTGTTTGGTATATGTATTTGCGTACCCGCCTGTGCTACTTGCATCTGAATCTGGTCAATCACCTCTTTTGCTGCGACGACAACAACGACGCCGTCAGCCGCGATCGGTGTACAAGACAATGCCACTAGTTTGGGTTCTGAGTGTAGGTAGAGCCTTGGGGTAGTCATGACGCGCGGAGGGGTATCGGAAGGCAATAGAAGCATGTGGGGGAGCATGTGTGTGGGACAGGCAAGGGGCAGCATATCAGAGACTGACTGGCTGACGGCTGCGTGACTGGAGAAGTGCTGCTGGTAGTGGTAGCAAATATCAGAAAAGCTAAATGCCGCTGTTGCCGCTCGTGCAAAGTATGGCCAGTCAGCCTGCCGTTGTCGGCGACTCCTAAGTCTTAGCCAGACTCTGAGCCTAAGAGTAAGCGAATGGCAGTGACTACGGGCGAGACATGAGCCAATAACAGCAGAAGCAGCAGAGGCAGTCACACCAGCGGGCCGGTAGCGTGCTACAGGATTCGGGACGCCCGCGGCGGCAGCGCTGGCAACAGCAGCAAGAGAAGCAGTAGCAGCGTTCTTTCTCGTAGTGTTATCCCTATCAGAGAGAACTTCGGGGGATTATTTAAGTTTACCTTTATTCTTCTCTTTGGCCAGGTTGACATTGATGGATCGAGGGGCCGGCGGGAAGAGCGGATGAGATCGTAGAAGACGGTGAACAGAAGGGGTGCACGGTACGCAGGGGGTGGCAGGCTGGTAACGACTGCTGTGGAAGAAAAAGAAGGTACGCTGGGGACTATTCCCTCCATGCCCCACGTCCCTTTCCCGACACTCGGTAAAAGTGGGGACCCGCACACACATGGACGCACACTACTGCTTTGGTTATTGCTGCTACTAGGAGGGGGATTCGTATGGTACGACAGAGCAAGAGCCCCGATGGCGGCAGCAATGAGCGACGCGCCGGTAAGGGAACGGGTACAGCATACAGCACGGCTGGCAAATATATGTATATATAGGACGAAGGTAACTGGGTAACTGTACACAACGGATAGCCGCGCCACTGCAGCGTGTAGGACCGTATAGCCGTGCTCAACACAGCCGTAGTAGCGATGGAAGTAGCGTGAGATACCGGGCACAGCGAGTCAGTTGAAGGGCAAGTCCGAATAATAGAGCACACAGACAGAAAGCGAGTGTGAGGAGGAAAAGCGGGGCGCTACAAAGCCGTTTCTCGTTTACGGCTAGCTAACTTGGAGTAGCTGCTCTGGCCACGAAATGATTGGACCGCCTCCGTCACTGGCAGTAGTAGCAGCAGCGCTACGATGGACAGCAGTGGAAGCAAGGAAAGGTACCCGGAGGAGTTTGAACGGGACGCCAGGCGAGCGTCCCGCTGCCTCTACCTATAACCGGGATAAATAGGGAACAGGAAACTCCTAAAAGGGGCAACCTAAGGGGCTGTGAGGATAAATAGATAGTAGCGGAACGAAGGGGTAAGCGGGAACGTTCGACAATGGGGACGAATCGGAGTCTCTACCAGAGAGAAGGGGACAGGACTATGTAGAAAAAGCGTATAGAAAAGCCGTGGGATAACTGGGTGAGGATAGGGGCAAATAGGATATCTGAAGGCCTGAAGGAATAAATAGGAAGAAGAGTAGCTAAGGCAATAGGTGGAACAAACGGGCCTTCAGGCGAGTCGGCTAGCAGGGCGGCCATACAAAGCCGAGTCGAGCCGAACTGCTGTAGAGCCATGGCCGGCGCATCGGTCCACCGATAGCACTGAGCGGGCCTATGCTTGAACAGGCCTAGCATAGGCTGCCTGCCATAGGATAAATATCAAGTAGAGGAAAATGAAGAAGAAGAACAAGAGGCGAGGAGAAGCAAATAGAGGAAGAAAGGACTCCGTTTAGGAGAGCACGTGGGTGCCGCCGTGAGGCTAGGTGCGCCGACTAAGGCTTCACGGCAGAATACGACCACCATTGCTAAGACCTCAATAGACAACGCTTTGCCTGCCGCGACTACCTTTGTGTTCTGTGGCGACGGCGGCAGAGCCAGGAATGCTCTTGGTGTTCCCGTTGTAGTTCCGAGTTAGCAAAGAAGGAGGCAAGCATTAAGTGAACCGGTAGCGTGCACACCTTACATTGCCACCCCGCTACACCCAGGCCACCCTGACACCTGTTTAAGGATCACTGATGGCATCGAAGAAGAAGAAGTGCCCAACAAGACGAAGACCGGATCAAGCAAAGGGCGCTGAAAAAGTTAGACGAACAGGAAAAAGGCGAAAAGGACCGCGCCACTGAGTGAGCCGCAGGGACGTCGAAGGACACTGAGAAAAAAAAAAAGAGAAGTTCTAGGTGCCTGACCGTCTGTGGCTGCCGACATTGCCGGGCAGAATTGAACTGTGCTGGTACCGTCAAAATACACAGCATGAAGACAAAAGCGTCTTCGTTGACAGCATCTTCTTCTCTGATCAGAACAGCTAGCAATTAAGGCCAGTTCAATAAAAATACGCTACTTTTTCCGACTGTATTGCTGCGATTACTGGCATTGGTAAGCGATTGGTGGGTCAAGCATCATAGCGATGATCAACTAGACTTATTCGTTTAGGAAACACAATGGATAGTCATTAATGGAAAGAGTGGGGCAATCGATGATATCGTACGATAACGATATCGCATTGGAAGTCAAAAAGATAGTTGTGTGGAGTAAGTTCTACTTTTTTGTACACAATCAGATTAATTTTAATATATACGAACCGAACAAGGGTGAGAGATAACACTGCTGGCAGTCATACGCTAATCCTCACATCGATGTATATTTATCAGGAATTAATAACAAAAAAAAAAAGAGGGCACACACGGAATGTTAATATATGAGAAATATATAGCCTAATTGCACTCATAATATTTAAAAGAATATGGCGCTTTCCGTTAACAACGAAGATAAAAAGCAACGCAGTTCGATTTCACTCTACCGCATTTCAACTAGGCTAAACTCTTGCGCATAGCTTGTACATGTTTGTTTGCGGAGCAGATTCTTCGCGAATTTCAATGGGAACACACAATCATTATCATATAGTATAGCATAATCACATAAGTGCCTTTTATGACCGTTGTGGACGACGCAGTCACGACTTCGGTATAGACGTAGATTGCTAGTACGTAAGGATGGCTCGTTTACAAAAACTTTTCCATTTTTTTTTTAATTATTAGAATCGTTAGGCTAATGAGAAAACTGATTGAATTAGTGATAATTAGATTTAAGCGATTATAGAGCTATTTTGTCGTTTGCTGCGACAACATACGGATGTCTGCTCAATGCAACGGCCAACAACCGAACTATTTCTCATGGTCAGTCAGTCTGGTCCGTGAGCGATGACCTCCTGTTACCTTGTCGGCACACTACAGCCCCCACTAGAAGTTCCAAGTGGGCGCATATCCTGTGGAAGAGATGGCTGGAAAGAGCTGCCTCTCGCAAAAGAATGCATCGGGGCTACCTAGTTACCTGGCCGAAAGACGACAGTTCTCGGTGCGTATGCTGACAGGCGATCTCCATATACCGATATCGTTCCTCCAATGTCAGCAACGGTCCGAAGCCTGGGATCGTCTTGACTTACGAGCGATCGAAGCGTTTCCGAATCGGGCGACCCCAGAACACCCACGTTTGCTGTACCTACCCCCCAGACCTTACTCATACCACACTCTGCCTCCAAGTAGCCGGCTTGCCCCTTGCCGTGGCAATTCCCTTTAAGCACTCCATCGTTGTGTGGCCGTTGCTCGTGAGCCTTTATAACCCACTACCTGCGCCCATCGGCAATGCCACCACAAGCCAGCATTTGCCCCATTGTTTCCCTCAGCGATGCCTGCCTTCCCCTAATGTCCCTGTTGTCCTTCCGTACGCTGGTCTTCTTGCGCTGCATGCTGATCGTCCCTTCGTCCACCCTCCCCGACGTGCAGAGTCCCATATGGCTGCTATCCGATCAGGAGTTGACAGATGATAAGAAGCTATTGATAGCGTTAATTATATACACCACGGTGGCCGACCGGTTCCGCGGCCGGGGTGCGTCACCAAGATCAGAAGCAGTTGTGGAGTAAAGGTAAAGCAGGTCGAGCTCAAGGCATCCGCATTGCTTGCTGCCTGGCTAACTTAGTGGGTAGCCGACGCTCGTTCGGATTCCCCTGTTATCCGTCTCTGTACAAACCACGCAACCGGCATCAGCCTAAAGGGAGACACGGGCGTTTTGCGCGTCTGCTCATGGCAGACACATACCCCCAAATAGGTAGCGTGTCTGAGAAGAAATTGGGATTGAGGATCTGAAGAAGTTGGATAGAAAAGTGGGGAAGAAGGGGAGAAGGGAGCGACACAACATAAGCCTCAAGGAGGAAGGGGGTCGAACGTACCTGGCTGACCAAATTATGTCCTGTCGATGCTGGTTATCCGTTCGTTCAGAGGGTGGACACGCCGTCAATGATGTTATTGACTACATTAGTATCCACATGATTACCTTAAGTGGTAGTGTTTTTCTGTTCAGTCTAGAAAAACTGCTTTGGACAAAACACGAAACAAATTTATTTATCTACTTATTTTGCAGGACAGTCAATGTTCGTATACAGTTTTAGTATATACTTATTAACCAACAGTCGCGTCTTAGTAGCAAAAAATTAATCTTTTTAAAATAATTTTATTGTCCCAGCAACTGCACACCTATTTTATTGCTCTGCAGGAAGTGTATTTTTTTATTTCATTCTAAGCGACCATTTCAATAAATTTATAATTAGAGATACTTCTTCCTTAATTGAGAAAGCTATAGTTAAGGCTATATACAGGCGAATACCGCCCGTACTTTGCCCTTTTCTTTGAGAAACGTTAAACAAACCTGGCGCCCACTACTTGGGACAAAAAACTTTTCCCAGACATATATCCACTCCGTTCACTTATTACCTTTAGGAATTTGACTTACAAAGTCATCCGGTTCAGCCTAGGTAGGGATTATCAAAAGCATCGGTCTGACCTTAGAAGGACACAGCGTCTGCGGGGCACCGGTGAACCTCCTGACTCGGAGCAACCAGTCGACTGCGTTAACTCGTTCGTTCCGTTTCCCACGGAATGCCATCCATGACTGAATTTCAATACGATACGAAAAGCGAGCCTACCTTCGTTCCCCGAATTGCTTTGTAGTTGTTGTTGCAAATCCCAGAACCGAACCAATTCTGAATGAACGTACTTGTTACTGGATGGATAACACAGCAATGGACCAGTGACTTCCACATTTACTCTTACCTTGCTTGTTGTTCTGTATGGGCGTTGCCCCGTTCACCATCTGGGTTCTCCGTCGATATCCACTTTTCTTTCAACTTCAATCCCTACCTTTACCTAAACCTGGACCAGCCGGTTCTTCTTTTTTCGTTGTCGCTACCACCGGCTCTGATGCCTCACCGACTGCTCAGCTGCTCAGTAGCTGGTGCCGGTGGAAGGCCTGGAGAAGAAAAGGACTACAGTGGAAGGAGCCAATGGGCGGAGGTGTACGGTTGGTCTCTTTGTTCGCAGTTATCAATGGGACACTGGAGGCCTAGCGACTTCTATTGCTTATCAATTGAGTGAGTGTGTGCGATGCCATCCGCCGCTACAGATTGACAAACGCCAGGGTCGTGCCTGGCTGCTAGTTTGGCGAGCGTTCTGCGTGTCGGAGCTAGCGGATCACCCCACTCACAGGTACCCCGAAAAGTTATCCTTTTCTGTCGACCTGCCTTGTGGTTTTACCTTGTTCGAGGAGGAGAGAAAACGCCAAAGGGAAGGGGGAACTCGGGTTGAAAAACTTGCCCCACTAAACATCCAACCATTTAGTCTTTACCGGCTTCTGCTTAGCGTAAGCAGTCGCTGTGTTGGTCGCTAATGTGACTTGGGACATTTGAAGCTACACCAGCTATCCATGAGCACCGCCATTATTCAAATATGAGCGTCGCATATTCCTCCTGCATCACCGGCCCCCACTTCTAATGGGGGGAAATACATACTGTAACCGTGTCGTTCAGTGCAAGTCGTACTGGAATAGATAATTTTCACCTTACGCTCATCCACTCAACTTAAGTAAGCGAGCGGACATTAGAGACAGGCGTGCATGTGTGCGTTTATTGATTTAGCCTGGAACATGCATCCTTATGTGATATTTAGTTTAGCCAAGATAGTTAACTTTGAGCCAATATTTAGCTGGTCACAAACTGCATGGATTCCAATAATTGGACAAATGTATGAATACTTGGAAGTATTCATACAACTATCCACACTATAATGGTGGATCGGGAACGTATACTGTCCCAGCTCTGATATACCTAATGTGTGATAAAAATGTCATCGAAGGCAATCATGTTATACAAGAATGCCACTCGCATTGGCTGAAGTCCAACTCAAGTGGGTTACGTTCGCTACATACGGACACATCTCGTACAAGTATAACACACGGAGACGTTTCCTCAAATAGATATATATATATATATATACATATATAAAAAATACATAAAAAAGATATAAAGCACTACTGGAATATAATCCTCTGTTTATTGACTAATCAACTTCTGTATTTCAGGTGAGTTCCGTAACAGTTCCGGTTAAATCGGGTCACGCTCAGCTATCTCAGTATATCGAAAATTACGAAGGAAGAATGACTGTTAAGTCTCTGCGAGCGCATTATTCGCTAAACAAACATTATTCGGTTTTTGATTTTCTGTGCGACATTGGTAAGCAATAAAAAATTCTTAAAAATTGTATATGCAGAAATCCTTGATAGACGTAGAGATATCGAGGAAATAAGAGGTCAGCTGAGGTAAACAAATAACCGACTCGAATAGAAATAAAATTGAGAGATTGGTTTGTTTCTGCTACTTAATTCCTATCCATATATATATCCTTTATTTATTAAATCGCTGCACTTGGGGGGTAAAAAATAATATAAATTAAGGTATATTTCAAGTGTCCTATTATTATTATTATTATTATTATATGTAATGTTTGCCTGACAAAAACTTTTTGGAAAATGGATTGGAAAGACATTATTAGTGTATCTATAACCTATGCTTTACACGATTAATGGATCTTTGGCAGGTATGCGGAAACGTTCCAATCAGCCTTTAAGGGGCCAAACCCATCTAGGTTGTCATTTTTTGATTTTAGATGCGTCCGCCACCTAGTGGCCTTTTGTTCTTAAGGCATCAGCGATAAATTCATAAAAAACTTACTAACTAAAGATGCCACGGATAGATGCATGAATCGCTAACAGCTCTTAGGTATCTGATAGCCGATTAGGTAGAAGGGTGGATAAAATGCCGAACTCAAAACCATAAATTCTCTTGAGGCTTAATAATTTTCTAAAACGATTTGAGCTCGTCCTCTGTGCTGTTGGTCTACTATTATGAACTACTAGATGATGATACTATTTACTCAAAATTTGCCGAAATGGATCCCTAGCGTCGCGTAAGCATTATTACCTATAGTAGAAATATTGACGTTGAGAAGGTTCAGTTCTTAAAAAAGGCATAGGCAAGCAATAAGTGTTATAGATTAGGAGCCGATTGTTCTGAAAATCACGACAGGGCCATCCAAAAGGACAAACCTATTCATTAAAAAGTCGATTTAACCGAGACCTACAGAAAAACGCCTATCTTTTTTTCAATACAACAATGAGCATCAAGCATATGTGCAAATATTTGATACTGTCGCACACGACCAAACAGACGTCCTGAACAAAAATACATTGTATATTCGTCCATTTAGTCACATCTATATATCTTCAGCTTTAGCACTACATAGGGTCTGATATATCTAGTGAAAATCACACCAACGTCAGCGTTTGCTCAACAGATAGGTGACGATATTGAATAGGAGTTAGGTTTGACAAGAAACATACAAGCGTCATTTCAATGCTGTGTTATAGTACATATAATACAATGCTGTATTAATTATATATATGATTTTTTACTAACTAGATTTTCCACTACCCAGTAACATACTCTACGACGCTAAATAGATTTTACTAGACGTTGTACCTACACATTGGCTTATGGTGGTCCCACGTCTACAAACGACCGCGAGCTCCTGTAACAGAATAAAGCTTGGGCGCACGTCCAGGTATTCCTTTGAGATTTTTTATGCTAGCAAGGGGCTATAGCGTGTTGTTGTCCAAGGAACGAAGTCGTTGAATTGGCTCACCGCCTCGTCAGTAAAAGCTGACCCTGCGGCGTCGAGATAAGCTCTTGAAGTTATAGTAATCATGACCGATAGCTGACACCTCACGACCTCACTGAGTGAATAGCGTGGCCAAACTCAGTGAGGGCCGACAAAATTGCAGCTGCTATCCTGACGACAACCTGATGACCGAAAAGGAACGTTCGGCTATAATAAAAAAGGTACTAAAGATGCTGTTAGCTGCAAGAGATAATTTTAGGGATATGTGTTTACTTACGCAGTATGGGTAAGATTAGAGATAAAAAAAAAAGTAGGTACCAACAAGACATTAGTACTGATCTGAAAAGACGCTCGGTTGTATTGAATTCCAAAAAAGGAATATTGCAACATCGATGTGTGAAAAAGATTATGTCGAATCCGTGCATCTAATTAGGTTCATCTGCTTACAATGTATACGTATAGATCGTTTATTATCATTAACGAGCTCGGGGCAAAATACCACTGACAGGATCGTCGTACGCAACAGGGAAATACTAAGCGTATATTTTTTCATCTATCTTGCTTAAATGTTTAAAAAAATATTACTGAGAACGAAGTAATCAGCGTCTTATAGAATATTCTGCCAACCAGCTGAATGAAATTAAAGATTTCGAGAGTTCACTTTTATTTCGTCACGTACAGTCTCATCGTGTAAAGTGTATGGTTTATTTATCCTAATACGGAAAAAGGATGGCTTTATTTAAACCGGAAACCCACGTAAAAATATTCGTAATGAACGTGCCTGATCAAAATGTTTTTGTTGTCATTCACTGGTTTACATAGCGGGCATCTTGACAAGGCAAGACAAACAGCTTGAATCACTAGATGCTTAGGATCCACATATGTGTAAAGTAATTTCTATATATATAAGCAAGTTTATTGGGATGTGCACAGTCATGTGCTCTGCCGAAAGGCTTACGCTCGATCCTAGACTAACATAAATTGTACAGATATACACTACAAGGAAAATAGCTTAGGAAGGGAAAATTTGAATCTCAGAAACACCAAAAAGTGACGAATGAAAGAGAAACAATCAGAATCACATATGTATAATAAAGTCCGTCATTTAATTCGACTAGAAAGTAACCACTGAAGGAGAGCTTGTCTGTCCTCTAACTATTGCGAAGCTCGACGGGACTTGGCGACTTTTACGCTGGCTGGCAAAATCTGTAGCAAAACATTAGTAGCAAAACGGGCCTTAAAACGACGTTTTTTCCTTAAATGACTGTATGTCAGAACATGATCGTTATGCCAGATCACAAAAGAAGAATAATGAGCCAATGTTTTTTTCACAACGACAAACTTTGCTAAATATCATCTCCAATAGCGGGCGCCATTACGCGTAAACGTCATAGTACGTGCGGGTATCGTCGAACGCTTCGTGAAGCAACACTTACATCTCAAGCGTAGCCCCAGCATTTAGACTAACTGCCTTTTGAGTCAGTTGTTGTGAACACGTTACTGTAACATCTGCTGTTAACTATTGTTAGCCACGCCTGTTGTAGAATACGTACGGAATGGCTGAAACGGGGGCCAGTTTCAGGTGCCATATACGAAATTTACGGAACTTAGTGATTGCAGAAGTAATTCTGCTTTTGCCAGGAAGGTATGCAATCCACGAAGTAGCAAAAACGCATCGCTTCTAGTCGCCATCGCAAATGGGCAGCCGCTGGTAAATCGGTTTTCAACCGTTTTTTGTTCCGTTATGCAATACCAAGAAAATGGGTTTCTTTCTTGAGCAGGTCATACATTTGTATTACCTTTTATATTGTATTTAAATTGTTCGTTTGTTGTTGTTAGACTTCTTCGTTTATTTAATCATAAGAGTAATAATAGCATATTTCTTTTTAATACAATATATATGTTGTTAGTGCTGGTAATATTATTAACGATCCTTTTTATAAATATTACAATTTAACGGTACAAGTCGATAAAAAATAGTATATTTTATATATACTATTACTATTATATATATATATATATATATATATATATATGATAATTAATATAATATAACAATCACACAGTCAGGCAAAAAAATATATAAATACAAACCATTGTATTTATTTTTAGCAATTATCCCTAATACAGTATGAGTAATTTTTAGTACAATCCTATTCATTTCTCACAATACGCTACCTCTATGGGTAAAACAACCTCTATATGATATATATACACGAATATTTTCAGCGCTAGAAGGAAATACTTTACACATGTGTCCACCAAGTAGTTAAACCCAAAATAAACTGAAAAGACCTACTAAAAGGCATGGAAAGTACCAGCCTACGTGCCAGGGAAATAGCATTTTTAACCTAACTCACTAGTTAAAGATGGCGGCTAAAGCTAAAACCTAATGAAGGCTGCGGTTTCGCCAACGATGACCCGCCTAGCTAGCGGACATCGTCAATAGGGGGAGATGTAAGCGATTCTGGTGCAGAGCGTCAGTCGACCTCAGTGATCCTAGCTAATGGCAGATCGATATCACACACCCGAGGTCAACTTCAACGGAAAAAACTGGTATGACCCGCTTCGATGTTCTACGCGCGCAGTCAAACTTTAGTATGTAACTCTTAGAATGATTTTTACAAATGTAGATTTCTGATCAACTCGTTTGTCGCCACTATTGAAAAAATAGACTTAAGTAACAAAGCAATACGCTTCCGTATTACTTTGAACACGTATTGAAACATAACAATTAAATAAGCTTTAGAACATTTTTGTCAATAACGAGAAGATAAACCAGCTATAGCTAATATACATACTATGTTTCAATTGGAATAGACTAATTGACTATGGTATTTTGCCGTGACGTGACCATAACACGTAGGCGCTTGTAATTGTATTGCTCATAAAGTAATATGTTTACACGTAGAGCTATGTTATGTCCTTCTTAACGACTCGGGAAGATTCACACGTTCTCATCTACCATAAATAACATTATCGTTTGCGAACTATGCGATATTCAAATTCTGCTGAAGTATTGCAGTGTATTCCTCATATTTAGTTGCACTGAATGTAGACCCCCGCTGAGTTCAGCAGCAGTCTTCACTGAGCCCCAGATTCCATTAGACAAACAGCAAATGACAACTTCCACTTCGATCTTGTCAGAGACGACATTTTTACTTGTCAAGTATTTATGCTTGTCGCTGGATCGAGCCGTCTGTCTGAACATCAGTTCAGCTGGATTTGGTGCACAGCAACAGAGATACGAATAGCTCCGCCCCTGATGTGACCGAATCTCACCGATTAATTTAACAAAGAAAACGAACAGGCTACTGTAAATAATCTTTATCAACTTGCAAATTCCGCTCAATTCAAATTAATTGCACATCAGTGGGACCCCTCGACGACTGATCCCCCTATTGGTGTAAATATAGGGGGTGGGGTAGTTGTAGGCCTCGCAAAAAGATCGTTGCCTCAGAAGCAGAAATTATCCCTCCAGCACGAAATTCGGAACAGCAGCTGACTGAAGTCAGTTTTTGTGCCTGTAAGCGTTCATCCAAGTTACACGACTTTAATAAAATTCATAAGATAACAATAATAATAGTACCACCAGTGATACAGAAGAAAGAAGGCTTCGTATCCCAGTTTCACCAGTAAAATACGCAACGTCGAAGTGCTAAATAGTAATAAGCTTTACTTGCTTCGTTATTATTATTATTGATTTTAAATCGACTATCGATCTGAGTTAACTTCAAATTTGTTTGCCACCTTATGTTCTGTTGAATCACAAACCAGGGCTTTATATCAAGGTAATAAAGAAAGTCTCCGGCATTCGTTTGTGCTTATTTTGCTTGACCCACATATTGACCCGTAAGATACATTACGTGCCTCTGTGACGTGTAGTCTACTCTGATCCGTCATCGAATCCTAGTTGCCCTACCGTCGTATATAGCATGCATGTGCTTCACCATTAGTTGTGAACGACCACGGGGGGCAACATTGCCTAATTCATCCGTCAATTCAAAAAATAACAAAATCAAGCAAGTCACGACTTCAGCAACAGCCATTTATTTATCATCTTCCGACGTTATTGAATCTCACACTTTTCTACTTATCTGCTCGTATGCCAAAATACCTGTTTTCTTCACAGTCTGATATTGGCGCTTACGGCACAAAAGTTGTCTGTAAAAAACCGTCTGTCGATCCATCATTGGCTTTACGCAACACTTGTCGTGTGTGTATGTGCGTGTGTGTGTGTGTGTGTGTGTGTGTGTGTGTGCGTGCGTACGTCTGCACAAATCTATGTGATGCAAATTCGTCATTTACTTTTTGGAGACAAACAGAAGGACAGAGGCAACAACTTCTCTCTACCCCCACGAACGCAAACACAGCCACTGCTGTGTCTGCGGTTCAACGAAAAGCATTCAACTTATTAAAAGCAGCGGCTGCACGGTACACCTGCGTGCTACAGCCACGCCACCAGCTCGTAACAATTAGCAAAGCTCCATTGCTCGATAGTTACACGGCACTTTAATACAGCCGACCTACGACAAAAGCCAGTTGCATTACCCGTAAGCGCCGCCGTCGCAGCAGCAGGCCGCAGGTAATAACTGCAGCTCAAGTACACCGTAAAGGAAGGGCTGGCGGGGCAGTGGTGGAGCACCAAATGTCAGCGAACAGCAAGACGACAATCAGCAAGCAACGATTTCTACCGCCATTGCGTAGCTGGCGTAGCTCGATCTGATGATTCAGCATTAGCGACTGCGGTGGCTTCAACACCAGGGAACGCTACAAGGCTTGGGGCTATAGCCTATTATGCGATGACTTCAACTATTTCTGGTGGTTCCCGCCAACGGCCGCGTCTCACGGTGTAGACAACCCAAAGTTCTAAATAGACTGTCAGTGAGTGTAGTTGTTAAGGGCTTTGTCCAGCTAAAATAGCAACAACGGAAAGTTCAACGCTGTCTGGCTGAAAACATATGGCTACTATAACGGAGGCCATATTTGACGTATAATAGATGTTTTTTGCAGCTCAGTAATATCGATGCGGAGGTGTGATTTCGGCTTTTCTATATATCTACATGTTGTTCTTTCTGGTCTATGCTCCCCTGTATGTAAAATATATGGGCTGTTCTGTGCGTATAAGTACAGATACACTGAGGCCAGCGGATACTTTGCTGAGGTGTTTATTTGAACGATTCAACTAAAGATAAGCACATTATTTTATGCTATTATACCCGAAATATTTTCCAGTTCATGTACAGATGCTGTCAGACGCATACTCACACACGCTGCTTGTGTGCATTCTCAGGATCTTCATCGTAGCTGTAACGATCGAACTTCAATGGACTAGACGAATGTCTATCATATATACGATTTTGGGTTGATTTCCCATAAGCAGTTCCCGTAGGGGCCGGGAGAGTTTTGTACGCTCCAACTTCTGGAAGCTCTACACGGCTCGATCCTATTCTACAGTTAATCAGTCTATTTTGTCGCGCGTCACTTCGACTCCCTTTCGACTTGAAGTTAGTCCCGTATAAAGAAAAACACTAAAAATTCCTTCAGTGATGGCAGCCTACACCGTATTTGTTAGTTGAATACAGGAATTAATTTCACAATATAACCAGGTAAAGGTTTTTTAACTCGTATTTGACGCTAGGCACTATGTCGTCAGCATGCCTTCAAAGAACTGTTCTTAAGTCTATGTATGCCTCTAAAACATTCTCTAACAGAAGTAAGCTTGAGACGCGCACATATACATACATGACGCGTAACAATACGGAGTCTCAAACAAGTTTGAGATGAAAAAATTACTTCAATCGGTTCCTAATCGCTCAGCAAGGCGGCCGCATTTTCGCAATTCCAACTTTACATAGAAAAATACACCGTAATGCACTCTGCAGATCGCGACATCGGTTATAGCCACTGTGCTCTTCAACACTTCACGAAACTGGTATTTTCTGAGAACTAAATCTAACTATTAGTAAATGATTAAAGTGTAGGAAGCATAAAAAAGACATCGGCACAAAAGCACCGCTGCGAGCAAAGTGGCTCAAGTGTTAACTCAGCTAAAAATATTTATTATCTTACTCAGTGCTTGTGTAGTTTCATTATGAATATATGATGTCCTATTTGGAACCTATGGCTACTGAAATTTCGTCGAAATTTGAATTGATTCCAAGTAAATATACGAGTTCTTACGGTTATGAAACAGATAAAAAGCTTATTACCTTCCAGGCGAGCTTAGCTTCGGTTCATACTAGATCCATAGCTGTAAAAAAAAAACTAGAATAACGACAGCAGTAGCTTAGAAAATCTATTTAAAGAAATGCGTTTTTAAAAAACGTATAGCCTAGAATTACAGCTAAGAAAAACTATGCAAAATACCCTCGAATAACGTATCGACAGTAAAATAACTGTAATAAACAGGTTGCGAGCATTAGAGCAACGAAAGCTAAGATTTCTGCTTAACGTAGTTGAGAAAGGCTAGCATGCGGGTAAACAGTCGAAACTGACAAAACGTTATACCATTTACCTTTCGTTTAAAGCAACCGATGCACGCTCGTTATTTCGCTATGTCACCTCATGTCAGTCCTCACCCGTGCGCGCGGAACGCTATCAAATAATCGAAAACAATGTATAGCATCGTATACATCTATTCAGTTCGAAAGCTGTCGCGTTAAGTGTTAACAGCGCACGTTCAATGTATACGTACATACATCGAATTCGGGGTCCGTTAAGCTTTGTTTCGTCGCGGTCCAGAGCCGTAGTTAGGAAACGTGATGAGTTGTAGTAACTAATTGTGTTAGTATATGGATTAGTAGTGATATTTTAGGGCAGGTGTAGACCCAAAGCAAGCGCGCCCAGGGGCAGCTGCGCTGAGAAGGGAGCATTGATTCATCCTGTTCACACAATGAGAACCGACAAACTTTTCCATTAGGTAAAGATACTTAAGTGTTGATTCTTCACGTATTTAATCGCCTCTTCAAGTATGTGTCGAGGTACCTTAACTTTCACGAATAGAGGCAAAGTTTGCTGATGAGATGTGTCCTTACGAGGTAAATTTTATGTGCAAATTCCGCTAATAGATCGGGGACATGGCTTAGCTGTGTGAAAAAAAGCATCGAAGGAGAATAAATCTAAAGACAATACGGTTCGATGCATATTAAAATCAAGAGACCTTGAACTTTTTAGATTTTCTTCAAGTTAAATAGTTGTTCAAAAAAGAGATTTGAAAAAAATTTCAAGGAAGGGACACAAATTCGTTTTTATGTTTTCGCGCCTTTTTTTTGCGCATTGCAATTTCCTAAGCCTATTTATCATATGCCACATGTGTTGCATACAGGTCACAATATATAAAGTGGAAACATCAAAAAGAAACACCGTCAGTAGCTTAATGTTTTGCGAAGTAGACCCTTTTATGAATGTAAACAGCAAATAGACAGCCTTTAAAACTGTACATCGACTGGCAACAATATTTGTTATTTTGTTTTCATCATCTCCAGAATGCTTTTTTATCATTAAGAAATTGTATTACTGAGTGGTACATATTCAATGTTTCTTATCAACATGGCTCACGTTGTCCAGTCAGTCTGCACCCTGTTAAAATCTTGTTTTTCAAATACGATATTGACACATACGGCCCGTGAGTGTTATGTGAATTATGATTACATGCGATTTTACAGCAAGGTATTGCTCTTAGGCGTATTTTCCTACCACTACAAAAAGCTATGCGATTTTTAATCATGCTTCCTTTAATTAGTCCTCCTGCTTACTAGTCAAATAACAAAGGAAAATAATTACAAAACCATAATTATTATACAGAAAGTAAATACTTTGTAGGATCTAAAATGAAGAGAGCTGTTCCATGTATGGTTATTGCCTGAATGAAGATATAATCACATACATCTTGGCGAAGTAATTGTTCTTTTTTTTTTTTTTATTGAAACCGACCTTACATGCGTTCTATTGCTCCACAAGGGCTCAAATACACGAAAGTGGTTTGGGCGGAATCTAGACCCGGTTTTTGAAATCATTGTGGTAGGTACAAAGCGCCTACCTTATCGGGTTTTTCCTTTCCGTTTTCTCAATAGCCATCACTTTACAGGATCTTGTCCGCACAAGGTCTTACCAAAAATCACCGATTAATATGTACCTTTAACGCTTAGTAAATTGTTCACATATGTTTCAAGGATATAATCTTCTTGTTTTGACTATTTCATCAATAGTTGACATCGCTGCCTGCTCGTAAGACTTTCCCACGTGTGACATCGTTCATTAAGCGATTTTAATGTGTCTCAAATATTCATTTTTTGTTCATAATAATAATTTTCATATTTTTTATTTTTATCCTAGTCATTTTTCCTTAGTTACAGAGTCCTGATACTATATGAGTATTCTGCGTGTTATTTTTGTTTTGTCGCTGGTCCTTTTCTTTTGTATTAGTAATGGCTTAATTGGTTGTTTATACGTTTGTACCAAATATATCTTAATGTGAATAGAACTAATCATTATATTCATTTTTACGGTTTTATTAACTTTTTTCGGCATTGCTTATTATTACTGTTATCATTATTACACAACGCTACCCTTTAATAGTATATATCTATATATATATATATGTTCTTATGAGATTCCTTATTTTCTCTTATTTCAATTAACAATGTAAAGCTGAAATGGTGTTGTTCTAGTTTCGTGTAATTAGTCCTTGTTGATGCGTCTCGATGTAATCCACGTTTTTAATTCTATTCCACGTATACGCTCCATGCTTCCTAAACTCCCTTCTCGCGTTTGTGCAGTCGACTCGGCCTGAACCGGATCCACGGTGAGGCTTGTTTCATCCAAGCATACATCTAACACTTTTGCCTTACTAGCACGCTGTTTATTATCTATTACAAACCAGTATTCTTTGCGTTACGCAATACGTCTGTATGCCATTTGCTGCAATCATTCGCTCTGGAATATTCACCTGTCTGCTCGGAATGTTCTTTCGTCGAATTTTCCCACTGGCTCGTATCTATCGTAATACAATATATCCACCCCATTACATATAAGTATTTGAATATATAGCCAAACTCACCCTTGGTAATTCCCTGCTAGTTCTACACAGTTGTATAGGTCGCAGTTTTCATCTCACAAGGCTCAATCCAGCTTCGCAGTGCGCCTAACTTCTCTTTAGACCGTTAAGGCCACAATCGCTTGTGCTGTTGCTGATGTGCTTGATATTTTGCATTTCTAGAGATTTGCTCATAGTACGATATTTATCTCAGATAATTTAATTGGTCAAGCATTCATCTGGCTCTCGCTCGAATCATCACCAAGGTTGAGTTTTTTGCGTCGATACTGAGGTATTGTTCTCCATCTAATCAGCTTGCTTGATTATTTGCCCTGTCCTGATGACTTCAACACTTCTCTTGTAGCTTGTGAGACAGCTCTATTTCGAAAAGATGGCTAGCCCAGGTCTACTTTGTCTCCATTTAAAACTTGTACTTCGGCAATACTTCGGCAATACTTCGTATTCCATTGTTTTTCCTGCTAAACTCAATGTTTGTTTTACACCTTCTTCCTTATTCATCCAATTTTGTATTTATTCCCTGAAGAGCTGCTAAAAAATTTGTCGTTGCCGATACTCTACTGCCGCAGTTTTGATGGGAAACGCTTCTGTAAGAAAACTTAACAGTAGCAGGGAGAACCCCTACAGCTCCCATGTTGCTCAAAAGATACAAGCAGGATCCGTGAGCACCTGGTCGTCCGCCACATATTGTAACGTCTTCATATCCATCTCTTGTTACTTTCCACACATACTCGAACACAATAAAAGCTATTTATCAAAAATGCGTTTCCCTCTGTGGGTACCATGTGCACTGTATAAACGTATAAAGCCAAGTACGCGTCTTCGTTTGCATTTACTATTTATTACTCATATAGTCACACTGTTGTATTATCAAACGCAATCCGACTCGTGTTTGTTTGTCGATCCCACAGTACTTTTAGCTTCTATTCTAACTAACAATAACAATATTAAATTGAACACAATTAGATTGACCTCATGCAGATGATTGAAGAATATAATAGACAAACATGATTTGATAGCTACAAAAACTAAGGTATTCGTGCATTTTGAAGCTAAATTACTTACACAATTGTAATAAAAATAACAAAGAAAAACATTTTAGTAGTACTTTGCTGAGTAAATCACTAGCCCGGTTTTGTTACATGTTATATATAAAGAGATATGACTCTACTGAATGCTAGCTGCAGTTAGTAACACATGGATACGTGCCTTTGTCAAAATGGACCGTTTCAACAGTATACGGAGCATTAAAGTAGAGCGAAATGCAGACGGGCCTAGCACGGGGCTACGGCGCCAGATTTGAAAAATACATCGCCGTAACTGGTAGGCTGGCTTTACGACGCTGACTGAAATAAACGGATGACTGACGCTAGCAAGCATTAAGCAGTCAGCACACAAACACAAATTAGCCAAACTACGAGTAAGCAGTGGACACGTGCTGTTCTAAAAAAATCAAACACTTGAATCATTTTTTAATGAAGTTTCAAAATGACAGTCTTGTTTTATATGAAAGCATCTATTATCAGAATGCCATTCAGCAGGCCTAATTTTCCTTTTAGGTGGCCGTTTTTAACAAACGTTTCTATAAGACAATGAGTTATCTTCTTGTATATGATAGTCAAAATTGCAGTCTAACATATGGTTTCATCTCAAAAACATCTCTTTTTACTGAATAACCTTTCCATATACGAGTCGAGCGATAGACATCAGGCGTTCAATTGCTCTGTCGTCGCCCAACTACAACCTCGAACTACTTAGCGCACTAATTCGAAAGGCTACCCAACAAATGATAAGAATGGAAAAAATCCCTATGTACGTTCGTGTGTATGTCATGCATAACAGTATATATTAGAAAGTTAGAAGACAAACGAAAAGGATCCATATCACTACAATAAACGAATCGATATAATTGTCTTAATTCTTGTTCTACGTGTAAGTTATGCTGCTTCTCTAATATTAACAAATACTTGTTATTGTTATAGTTATTGTTGACTTGCTTGTCGTTTTTAATATTAGTTTCGTTCCGTCAACTGATCACCTTCATGTTGCATATTTGATAATACATATATATATATACCACGTATTCACCATCTGTGTGTTCTCTAACTAGATTATTTATATACAATCCGAACTGCAGGCCGTCGTCATTTTTATCTTAGCATGTCATATGAAGGTCAATGAAGACAGGGGCCAACGAACATCGCATCATGTCTGACACAGCGCGCTTCAACTGCGTACATCAAATTCGACTCATCGATATTGTCAAATCCATATGGTGACCGGTCTGCTGTTACCGTTACAATTTTTCGTCAAGAGTTTCTCGTCCACTTTTTTAGAAATTTTCTTTGCGGCAAATAGATTCGTTCGTAGGTTGTCAAGCTGCTCCTCTCTCACCGGCCCAATACTTAGCCGCAGGAACAAACACGCCCTGTAGCAGATTTCAAATTTCAAACCCAAAAAGCAAGTACCCCAGTGTCTGATTCGCCTCCGCTTCGAATCGGATATCATGAAATTAATTGATACAGGGACCACCTAGCAGCCGCACGCGTATATACTTGACAAGAGTATATAGACAACCATCAATGGGCAGTTGAGACAGATTGTTATTGGAAGCTAACGTTGCTACTATCCTTGTTGTTGTTATTATTGGATGACCAGAATCGCCGGTAGTTGGTCATCGCTGGGGGTGCGTATCCGAAACGTAGTGCTGCTTCCTCACGGGACGTAGCTGTTAAAATGCAGCGCAATCTGAGTATACGTAGCGAAACGGAATAGCTCAAATTATTGTACTCCAATGCGCTTGTTCTCTAATATTACACCATTTCTCCATTGCCTAGCAGGTCCGCGGAGTCGAAGCCTGCTGCACAGAGAAGCGCGACAGTGCATCGAGATCATCGATTTTTCCATTTTATAAATCAAATTGCGGTCCCTTTAAAACTAACTGCTACCTCATTTTTTGATCGCCTCTAGTCTTTTTGGAATGTGCCTCGTCAGCTGCTTTTGTTATTATTAAAAAATGCTGTCACGATCTCAAGCTTATTTAAACAATTGTTGTAAGAATTTGTGTATTATCTTTTGTTGCGTAACAATTTAACTTTAGAACTGATGCCGAGAACTCTTCATAGATAACACCATAGAGATGATATTTTTTTGTATTTCGCGGATGTTCCATCTCTGTTGTCCTATTGTACAGCCTATTGTTGACCGATACGATGAGGTTGTTACGGACGTTGCGTATAATCGTGGTCGTGTGTCTTGCCTCCGTGTCTCTTGTTGGGTATAGGCTAGGTCTGGGTTGGTGTTTTTCTTTGTGGCCGTCTGCTTTCTCCGAGGCCGCCATTGGCTGCCTTTAACTCCCGTTACTCTCATATTGGTTTGCTATGGTCTACAAAACCGGCTTGATCGTTAGCTGACAGGACTTGTTTATCAACTCTGTCCTCTTGGCTATGTTAATTAGCTTCACTGCTCTGCGTTATGCCAGTAAGTTGAAGCTGAGTCAATACATTTTCACCGGTATTACCGAAGTACTGCAACAGCTATGCCCGTCGTCCTAACAATAAATGTGCCCACGCTCTCTTCATGAGCAAGCACCTTTTGAAGGGGTAGCAATAATTAAGCAGTGTGGCGGCATAGGCTTTCTTTCTTTTGGCCAGTTTGTTTCTCTGTCCATCTTGGTGCCTCTGCGGTGTTACAATGAGACTTTTGCCTATTATTATTATTGTTATTATCATTAATATTATTATGTTTTATCGCTAGTGTTGTTATTATGATGGCTTTTACTGGTTTTATTTCGTTCGAGTAATAATAATAGTTGTTGTACGGTGATGTTGGCCATGTCTAGCAGGCACAGCCCCCGTCTTCTTTCGGTTGTTCGATTGGCCCATCCTTGAGGTCAACGTCAACAATGTCCTGTTTGCTCCGCTCACTCTCCATTCCTGGCAGTGCGTTGGCCACTCGCCGAAACAGCTGCTTCACATTGTAGCCCGACTTGGCCGATGTCTCAATGAACATCACCTGTAGTTCCTTCGCCTTCTTCTCGCCGTCCTCCGTATTGACTTGCCGCTTCTCTGACAGGTCAGTCTTGTTGCCGACGAGCATAATAATTACGTCGGTGCCTCGCTCCGTACGCACGTCGTCAATCCATTTAGATGTTTGATGGAACGAATTGGCGTTGGTAATGTCGTAGACGACGACGGCTACTGTCGAGTCTCGAATGTAAGATGGAATCAGGGAGCGAAACCGCTCTTGTCCAGCTGTGTCCCATAGCTGCAGTCGCACCGTGCGATCTTCAAGATACATCGTTTTCGACAAAAAGTCAATGCCGATTGTGGCCTGGTATGTGTTGTCGAACGAATCATACATGAATCTTGTAATGAGTGACGTTTTGCCGACGCTCTGTTCGCCAAGGAACACGAGCTTGAACTTGCGCAACGGATTACCAAAATCCCCAGCACCGGCCATGGCTGCTAGCTAGTCTTGAAGCGAGTAGTCGTGGTTGGATAGCAACTTCCTATTCGCGTCTATAAGCTACTAATTTCTCGTTGCTATCAATATCGGATCCTTGATTTTCTGCCTAGTGGGTGTCACCTAGCGACCACCTAGCTCGGTTTCTTCTTTTTAACGATTTATTCTATTCTCTTCGATATTAGTCCACACTTCTATTTTGGCCAAATCTCAATCTTCTTACCACACTGGCAAAACAAGCACGGTTGCACCTTTTTACAGATAGACGTAAAGACACCCATACAGACACCAATAGACAAGCATAAACAGACTCATGTACGAAGGCACATCCCTTACGAGTACGACCCACTTCTCTGTCAACACTGAGGCCTACCAACAGTTAGTTTGCTATGTTTCAGTCACAGTCGTCGCCCACATTTGCTCACTCTGATGAATGCCGTTGACGTAGGTAATTTTTCGCCGTTATTGCTGGTGTTGTGCACCTGTCACACAGCTACGTATGCGCTAACTAAACACAATCACCAGTCATAGGCTGCGTTTTTGACAGTCGTATGTTCTTCACTCGTCATCAGATGATTCTCGGGAGCCCCGGCATCCTTCATGAGATGACCAGCCGTTACCTCGACAGTTTCACATTCGTTGAAACGTACAATTCGTGCTTAGCTCACGCCAGTCGGCCGCGTTAAACCCAGCTGCTCGCTAGTAAAAACTGCACGGCAGAACGATCAAGATCTCACTTACAACACTAAATTGTACTAGAAATAGTAGACTCTAGAGCAGTTTCGAGCCGTCAAAATGTATTTTGTGGCTCTATTAAAAACTGTCCAAAATCGAAGGCTACAGCAGAGGATGTTCGAACTGCCAACCAGCAGTAGCCCTGGCATGTGTAAAGTTATTGTATCAGAATATTTGCTGATGTGTAAATTGTGTCAAAGATCTCCTCCTTTTTCCTCGGATGTCTGGCAGTTGCACCTCACTCGCTCAGCGATCACTAAACACGAACGTGAACAGCGTCTCTGCCTCAGTGTCTGTTTTTATATTAGAGAGCTTTTCAATAAAAACGAGCTTCACCGAGAAGCCATCGAGCGATTGGACACCGATTACCACACAACAAAGCAGCGACCACCACGTCAGAAGCGGCACAGGCAAACCCGTTGCTCCAGCCACACCTCAGCTGCGTTCCGTGTTTTAGCCGGCGGATGGACGCATTTCGCTGAGAGCAGGTTACCTTTAACGGGCGATTCGCTTCTGTCAATGATGAGGTTATATGAAGACCTCGGTTTGGTCCACTAACTGTACCGTGCGTGCGTACGCACTGCCAACAGATAGAAGCCTACTTTACTGTGGCTAGAGGAGTATTTCAATAGATCACAGAGTAAGTGAAAGGCGGGTGAGAACTTGATAAAGATCTTTTAAGTGCCTCTTTTTCAACGGAACGAATTAGCTTGTTTATTCTTTCTGACTTTTGCCCTCTCACAGTGCCATCTCAGCTAAAGGTTTGTGGCTGGTTGTGCTTGCTAGCTGTGAAAAGCTAGCTGTGAAAAGCAGCAGCAATGGTGAGCTGCGTAGAAGGGTCATAGCTTGGATTGGCCTGGACCGCAAAACTCCAGTGCACTGTAGTACCAGCTTCTGCTGTAAAGATACGCTAGTTGATATAGTGGTTGTAAGTAATGAACCACGGCGAAATATAGGGTAGATTTTTAACAGAAACGGAACGGCCGGACTCGCCGGTCAACAGTTGTCGCTACTTGTTCTTTATAAGAAAGGAAAAGGTCAACTGTTTGGTTGACCCCTCGAGTCGATTCTGTATGTAGCTTACCAGATGCTGCTGGCTAATGTGCGGCTATCTGCTGCTCTAGTCAACGCAAGCACTAGATGGCTTTGGGACAGTGTGAGTTCATGGCTTGCCATGACTGATAGCTTTGCTAGTTGTTCCATCGCTTGCATGCTTCGGTGGGTTCATACAGTTGAAAAAAATGTTGGTAACTACTGCTGCTGCAGGAATCGTCTGACCAACAGTTGACAGGTTATTGCTGCTAGCATTGGCCGGACGGCACAGTCAGAAGATTGTAGTACTGCAGAAAGCAGTGCTGTTGTTGTTGGTAGGAGCCTGGCACATATTCGACGGATGCGCGACACTGTGTTTTTTGCTGTTCCTGCTCCCATTCGATAAAAGACATCAAAGCTAATTGTGCCAGGCCTTTTCAAGTAGCATTATTTCGGGCACATTCTTGGCGCTACACCTGTTATTATTCGTATAATTTTTCTTCGCATGCATATTTTTATTGTACTCTTATGGCACGATGGTACGTAATCTGCAAACAATATTATGTTATTTGATTTATATATTATTAACTATTTGCCATTATTCAATCAAAAATATATTGATAATATTAATTCTTAATTAAAGAAAATGGTGATAACGCTATTTTGCCAAAGACTGGTTTAGTTGCTTAGTAAAAGCCACTTGTGTAATAAACCTCGTTTAGTATTAGCTGCCTGTCGATCTATATGACGTAGACGATCGGACACGTTATTTATTGATATTAAAAAACATTAGTTTTAAAGGTATATTACGTTAATTGTGTATATCATATTTTTATAATTAATTATAAAACTTTGTATTTCCGTGGCTTTCGTAAAAAAAAACATACTCATTTTTTGTTATATGTAATGTTAGATATGTTTATTTTGACGTCTTTATAAATTAAGAATACGGCCGTCTTTAACTTCTATTATGGGAAGTTGAAACTAACTTGAAATTTCCGACGTTGCTTTCTGTGTCGTAGCACGCTTACGAAAGGTTATTGTAGGAAAACGTTTGAGACAGTTGAAATTTTCCAGACAAGCTTTTTTTTAGCCGCACTTAAATACCTCTGGAGCCAACAAGCAAATTTTAAAAGTTTAAAGTTACGTATGTCTTTGTATATTCAATAAATAGTTGTTATGGAGATATGGATACCTAAGTATCACGAGCCGGCAACTTTTTTAACTCCATCATATGGAGCCCGTCACGCTAACCTTTGGTAGAGCATTCGAAAGCCTGCATGCATTTTGTGATGCATTTATTCGAAGCTCCGCGTAACACAGGTGTTACAACGTGTTATTTGTTGCTAAGCTTAGGGATACATTGTGATCTAGGTTCGAACCCGGCGTAGACAGATTTTGATTCATGTTTGGAGCCAGCCGTCCGATGAAATGTCAAATGGTGATACCGGCCGTAGAACTCGAAACATAGAGCTATTACAAAGGTATTGCCTTTATTCAATAGAGGTTTTGCAATCAATCGTCATGGTCGTGTATTCATGTGTTCTCACAGTGTTCGTTAATGTAAGATAGTAGCAACGAGGAATACTTTAAGAGACCAAGCCCTTGACATCCATCAAGGCCACTTTTCCGCCTACCTGAAAATTAGACCTCTCTATTAGCTGCATGGAAAGACAGCTTATAATTTATCAAATTTATTTATTCTTGTAACAAGTGATCATAGATAGTTCGATGAGCAAACGCATAGATTATTTAATGTTTCACCTGCTGGGTTAATGGTATTGACATGCGAGGGGTCCTGTCATGTGCGGCCATGCCCACTCACGCTATTTATAAACTTATTGGCCGCATACCACAAAAACTATTAAAATCTAACCAGCACATTGTCAGTCGTTTATTTAGAACCGCTCATGCTAGTCCACTAGGTTTCATGGAATTTTATTCAATGTATATTTTTTGTTAATTTTACTCAACGCGTCGCTTTAAAACTACATATGGTGTCAAAGCGTCCAGATCAGCTAATATCAGCGTAACTTATTTGACATAGATCCTGATTAATTTAGCTGATTTTTTTGCGCGAATAAAAAACATATTCTACAAAAAAAAAAAAAAAAAACGATTCAACGCAGGGCGTTATATAGGGGATTTTCATTGAGTGTAGAGCTGCTGCTGGTTTAGTGTATTCATTCGATCGCCTAAGCCAAGTACTGCTACCAGAAATCCATCCGTAATGGATTTCAGTTAACAGTAGCAAATTGCAGGAATTACAGCTTCTAACAGCTTTGAACAATCTTGCATTTTCCTGGAGAAGTAGATTTTTGGTACCGGCATTCTATTTTGGATTATAAGGGAACTTCAAGGTACATTTAGCAGTCTTCTATTTAGCAGATGTAACAACTGAACCGAAAAAATAGACTGGCTGTTCAAAGGTCACGTGGCCGTGCTCCTATATTAGCCAACTGTATTCAGTATGGCCAATTCGTTATAGGCCTGTACTAGCATTTCTAGCGCTTATTTTTCCTTGTTCGGGCGAAAGACGGAACGCTAACATAGTTGCCCTGTTTTTTTCTTATGTAAGCTATAACAATTATATGGCCTTGCGGTCTTACAGGTTTATTTTACTTAAAATAATTAAAACAGTTATTTTATTGAAATTAAATAGAAGAGGTTTGAGTTTAGTTGGTCTACTCATTCGTATTTAGTTATCTGTGAAATGGACGGCTTCAAAGCTGCCTTAAAGCCTTATTGCTTTGCATGTTGTCTTTACAATCAGATCATGATACAGAACCCCATAGCACGCCGCTAACTCTCAAACGATGATAAGAAAAAATAACGTAAAACGTATTCTTTTTTTAAGGTAGAACAACGAATACAATTAATGGTGATAAATGTCCTGCCTTTGGTACTGAATAATAAAAACAAGTGGTCAGATTTACCCAGAGGTAATACTATTGGTATTGCTTCACACACAATTGCCGCTCTTTTGAAAATCAAGCTCCTATTTTCAGTTATTAAGATTATGATTCTAGAAATTTAAGAGCGCTCGTACAGTCCCCCTGATCATCGTCTCTTTTTTGCGTTTATACACCACCAAGTTTTTTTCATCGAAAAAATTACGTGTTAGACAAACTGTGGCTATCAAGATTTAACGAGTAACCAGAAAATTCATAAATAACTCGTAAATAATGATTCTAGAAGTAGCGTCGATTTGAGATATATGTGTTTGTTTTATCCTTGAGACAATAAAGATCTTCTATCTTGCATTGACATAAATAAAGAGATAATGAAACGAGTTTGGAAATAGCTAAGCTTTTAAAGGTAGCTTGCGTTTTCGAAAATGTGGGAACGGAAACGTCACGCTCCGTACGCTACTACCTGTACATGATTTTCTGAAAATGCTTATATTTGCAAATAGGTTGGTAAATAAGCTACTAATCACCCGTCTTCAGTCATATTTTTTCTTTTATAATCAATTTATCAACTAAAAAAGGTCCGTCAACTAAAAAAAAAATATGTATCAGTCGAGATATGCGTTTCATTAATTAAAATAACGCTAAATACGTGAGGTCTATACTCAGGTGTATGGGACGGCGTTTTCCGTTTTTACCTTACAGGTCACTGCAACCAACCTCTATAGATCCCTAATATATGCCATTACGAGAATAGAGTCGACCTATATTGTTTACTATTCTTCAAGCGTAACAGTAATGACAACCACGTATACGGGAACCACAGATCTATTTTGTCATTGGCAATTACACGAATTAGACGTTCTATGTAGCTCGTCATAAATTTGCTTTTTGCTGAGAATAGTGACGATGATACCTGTCACGCTCAGATGAGGTTGAGTTTCGCACGTATTAAACGCATCGAGGTATAACTGTGTCAAATACCGTACAACTATTGGCTGATCTAAAAAATTTTACTGAAAGCCTGGGAAAATTACAGGTAACGTATCGAATTTCCTCACTGCTACTTCGAAAGTGGGTTACTCGTCCCGTCTGTCCCGTCAGCCCACGCTAAAAGAGCACATGAATCTTGAGTTTGTCGGAAGCTCCGGTCAGCTCTCCAATTCAGATGACGCGTTGTATCGTCTCCTCTATCGAAGACAAGGGGCTTTGCAGGGGGGGGTTTTTTAATACATTGAGGTAAACGAAAATTTTCAAGGAAACTTGAAATCCGAGCATCATTATTATTATCCTCTCTTGTCGCGCTATTGATTATTAACCAATGGTTGCTGCTAAGTAAAATTGATTTTGCGAATCTCCCTCTATAAGGAGGCTAATAGACATACCTAGCGATTCGAAAATTTCTGAAATCATATTTATCTGTGCATATGTGTGCAGTAACTAAGGGTCCTCTTCTGGATGCAAAGTACCTGTTTAGCACTGGTCGACATCCAGCCTATTGGCGCTTATATACGCAGCTTATACTCAAAACATTCGCTTTGGTCCTATTCAACAGGGTAAATAACCGTTTCCTGTCGCCGAGTACGAGCCTTGAACGAACGACTTTATTTCGAGTACAACTAATATTCCTTGAAATTAATAACATATTTAGTGGCAAAAATACTTCATATAAATAAAGGTAATTATGCCTTTGAGGCATTAATAGGCGAAAACAGACAAAGCTAAAATACTATCTTTTGAGCTGGCGGCCAAAACTCGAAGCATTTTTGATATGCTAGATCATTTCAAGTGTTTTTTTGCGACCTCAGAACATAACATAACAAAACGCCGAGACTCTATTAACGTTGACGTTATACTAGGCCAATTACCTCTAATCGCCGTCCGCTGAAAGTAAAATATAACTAGAAAGCGAAATAAACCGCACTCTATAATATTTAATTGCTATGATAATGAAAATAACTAAAATTAACGATGTTATATATATATATATATATATATATATATATATATATATATATATATGATTGAAGATAGTTACTTTTTACTTCTAAAGTTTACTTTAAAAAAAAATAAAGGTTAATTATTACCGATTATTTGAACAGATAACAAAAAGATTACGCGAAGTTTACAGATAAAGTAATTATTATGCGTTTGACGTAAATAATATTAACGCAAACGTCCTTACAGATAGAACTTACTCATCCACATTTACAGCTGTTCGCTAACGGCGCCAATGGCACAGCTGCACAACTTTTTTTTCAGAGTGATCCTTTTGTTATTGCAATGGACCCAATGCAGAACCTTATTGTGGTTGTAAAGCTTGATGTAAACAGACACAAAGGAACCTAAACATTTTTTAGGATGCTACAATAGAGTATAATTAGGAACTAGTACGATTTTTTTTTACTACATAGTCAAAATAGGAACCATATGCTATTAGACACATCTTAGAACTTGGTCTTCACTGAAATTGACTGCGTACGGCGCCTGAACCAAGGTGGCAAGCATAATAAATTGTCACGTTCGGCAACAAAAACAGTGACGTATTGTGAAGTCTAGCAACGAGCGCCCCTTTCCCGGTTCAAAATACAATTTCGTACAAATTGTACGAAGCCTCTATATTGTTTCAAAGGGTTAATGTGTAACAACTGAGAAGGTTGAACGCTTTCAAAAAGACTACAAGTATGCTCACTCTCCCGTCCAGAAGATGTACGTCACTGTATACGCCCGAACTGTATAACGATTTAATGAATTCTAATCTGACCAGAGCGGATCTTCTCTACAATTTTACATACATTAGAAAACCATACTCCTCGTATTACTACACTGAAAACTAGAAAGAACAATGTTTGTCATACGGCGGGATGAGCAGCCGCGTTATTGCTCCATCAGTGACCAGGGCGTTAATCGTACGGTCTACACAAGGGTCAAGTATAAAACGGCAATTTCCTACAAAATAACTACTACATTTATGATGATGGACGGACTGTATTTGAGTGTGAAAAAGCTCAAACATAAATTTCTTATTGAAATGGGTAGGAAATTCGCGAGTGCCCTGTCCAACATAGGAAGCGACTCCGGCCGAGCTAAACTGGAAGCTAAACGATGACAAATCTATCAATCTAAATAAATAAATGAACAGTACGTATGCAGGCAATCGATTTGTTCATCTAGAAGCAGTATGAGAACTTAGGCGGATTAAAAACAGCGCGGCCTATTCAGGTACGTCAGGTGAGACATGACCGGCGGCCTTAATCAAGAAGCCTTTTTAACGTTACACACATTCTGCTATTATCACAAACATCGTACTCACTCACACGAAAACGTTCTTGGTATTCTATACGCCCCCTCTCTTAAAGCGCTCCCATACGTCGCAATGGATGAAATCGAGTCGAGAAATTTTCCTCGCAAACTTTAATTGTTATTAATAATAATTTGAAAGAAGTACGCAGAAGCCCGACATATCTGTTTCGCGCGCAGATGGTGCGGTTTCCCCAATGCACCACCTCCTTAGCGTCAGATCGTTGCTAGAAGTGTAGACGGGGATCGAGCTGCCCCTCTCTGAGGTTCCACCACATTTTCGTGTCCCACACGATCGTCCGACTAAGAAAGAGAGAGCGTCCACGAGAACGAGGGCGGACCAAATGTGCGAAGGAAACCAGTTCCTTCACATCTTTATTCCTCGCTTTCTAAGCTCGATCTTCCTAGCTCCTAGAGAAGTCTGCTGTAAGACCACAGAGCGGTCGCGGATAGGGCGAGCATAACTATTTCGGAAGGCGCAATTATTTGAATGCTCCAGTGGCTGGAGGCTGGGTGGCTAGTTGGCATAGATCGGCCACTTCAACTCAGACACCAAGTCTTGCCAGTGACCAAGACAGCTACTATTGTCTTTGCTATTCCTATTAGCGCCGTCATTCCTGTGAATATTACTGTTATTACGAAGGCGATTATTACTATTATCATTATTAGTTAGTTAGAGGGATAGGCGTAGGTGGATAATATTGGATGGTCTCGACTGTCCGTATCTACAGATAGGGAGGCATAACCACACCACCATTGGCCAGCTATGCAACGCCACTTTCGTCAAGTCCGTTAGCTGCTTGTGAAGTCCCTTGGTCGCTGGCTAACAGCGGGGGCAGCTTGGATAGACCAGCTTTAAACTGATAAAGAAAGATCAGCTCCGCCATACTTGAAAAGTACGGTGCACCGAATAAGGGTAAAGGGAGAAGTCGTCTGCAAAGGGGGCAAACAGTTATGATATTTGAATTGGCTTGTCTGATCTTTACTCTGGCGCGAGTGAACTTCGTATAATCGAGTGTGCCTGTTTGTACCAAAGAGTTGAGGATGAAGTTGGAATTGCTTTCCTTCGTTCTCCTTTTCTTGTCCTGCTCAGGATTGTTGGTTTCTATTTCACAAGAGACGCCCACGTGGCAAGAAATCACCGAGCCAGTGAAAAGTGACGGTTTCCTAAGCCACACTGCCCAATGCTCCGTGTGTTGCGGGCAATTTATCTGTGCTACTATTATACTATCCAGCAACGCTATATAGCGGTGGCTTTAGGATTCGTGTTAGACGACTTTCTCCGTGACGAGCGGCCTGACCCAGGCCATTCTCCACCTATATTTCATTTCCTCTGGACAATCGTCTACACAGAGCCTGGTTACATTATAATTGGTGGGCGATGGGCATCTGGTGCTCGAGCCGGTCAAAAGTCTCACGGCTTTGGCCTTGTTTGGCCCCGGGCCGCCTTTCGTCTCCGGTGTTCTACACCTACATTAAAGGCAGTCGAATCAAAATTTGGGCGGGGATGCACATATGCGCAGCAGCAGCAGTAGTGCTGCATGTCTTCCATCGGTTTCTACTATTACTAGAAGTGTTGAATAGTATTGCTGGCCACTCTGTCGTACTCCTTGCTCTGTAGATGTTCAATGTAATACAGGAGGCATCTGGCGAAAACCTTGTAGCTTATTACAAAATGAAAATAGTCGACAGCTTTATCTGACTCGGAAAATTTCACTATCGCCAAATTTCAACAGCATCAAGCAGACCGCATAGATACTCGATATGATTTCCGACTCGATGGCTTTATTTGCTTTCTTCTTTCTTTTTTTTTCTTTTTTTTTTTTTTTTTTTTTTAATATATTTATGTCCAAGTTAAACGGAAACGATTCAAAATTAGCAAAAATACTGTGAAACTAATGTAGTGTTAACAGTGAAGTCTTATGAGAAAATACGACACTACGATCTAATGTAACAGTGCCGAAACCTAGTTGTCTTCATTCGATCGTGACGAACTTGGGTAGAAGATACATTCCTTTATAGTTATCATTTTCACGAGAGACATCTTTGTCTTGTGTTTTTTGTCACTTTAAAAAGTACTTGTGTATCTTCTACAACACCAAGAAATCTAGCCGAGTTACCTTTCATTCCACTTCTCTATTTAGCGACTTAGGAAATGCGTCAAAGTAGCAGCTGTCTTCTTTGTCAATCGCTTTTGCACTAAGCCTACAATGGATGTATATATATATATATATATAGGCCGCTTGAGTTATGGAGCCATTTAAGTTTCGATGAGTGGCAGTTTGTGGCGGACGCGTAGTCAACGAGCGGGGACAAAGCCTGCCCTTGCAAGAGTAGTCATTGTATGACTTTTTGTTCAGCGACCGCTTTGCTGACAATGTTTTTGGTTCTTAGTCCCTCAAAGATTGAGTTCCCCAAAGGAATGGTCGAATCAGCGTTTGCTCGTTGGCTTGTCACGCTGCGACATTCCCTCTATAGGCGCCGTTGGCATAAACGTCAAGCGCGACGTATGCCGCACTAAGGTATGCCTGTAGCTACTCGAGGTAATCAGCGTAAACAGAATACACAATCGAACAGTGGAGATTAGTGAGTGTCGAAGCTTCTAGTCTAGCGATTGTGTTCTGGTAACTTTTATAGAACTGTTTGGAATCGATCGACTGTCGACACGTCGAGCAGGCCTTGATTGTTTGGTGATTCTATTTGTATATGCCAGTACCGGTGTGATCGAATGCCGGCACATGGAGGTGGAACCCGTCCACTGGTAGCGGATTGAAGCGATTTCCTGGTTTCCTTTCTCCCTTAGGTGACCACATCACGACCCAGTACCATGTAATTTATCAAAACGCCCATCATTAAAACAGAAAACGCCAAACAGGCAGGAGTAAGGCATTTCAAATTGCATTAGTTAAGTAAAACGAAGTGAATTTCATCGAGTCAGTGTTCTGAAGCGTGGCACATCTAGGCATCACTCGCAAGTACAAGTTAGTGGTATTTTGCGAGCCTCATCACGCGGCTAGCCGCTGTCTCTTTTGAGCGGTTACAAAGAACAAATGGAACACAAAGAGCTAATGGAGGCTGACGGCTTCATTGCACCGTACCGACGTCGAAATACGCGTGCGATCGAGGAGGGCAAACTAACCGAGCAGAAAAGAAACTGTCAGTCATCGTGTTTTTGCTTGACCGTTCTGATAATAATTTGTCTGTCGCTTTTAGTATCGATTGCTTTTTTGCTAATAGTTATTAGTAACCGTGTTCGCCAACTTGGATCTTATCACGCAAGCGACAGCCTGCTCTTCGACATGTTCCGCAGTGAGCGCATCGAGTGCTTTTACATTGAACCTAGAGAGCGAATGTTCATCAACGCTGACGCGACAAACGCCACGCTGAACGCCGTGAAGTCAACGGGAGTTTCGTACATCGATAGCGTAATCAGTCCCCAGTTTCATCTGTCAGGGTATGGCGGTCAGATTCTTATGAGCATCCAACTACACAAATCTACTGGAAAGAAGTACCTTTATATTAAATATCGGCCGAACTCTGGAGATAATTTTCCCATGTACAAGAAGATTTTCCTCAAGCTTTTGCATCCAAACAATCCTGAGTTAGGGGTGCAAAAACAGTTCAACACTCGCGAGGAGATTACCAAGGGGGCGGCTATGTTCGTCCAGCCAAATGGGGAATTCTGGGGTGCCAACTTTTGTGACATGGACATCATTGAACCGTATGTCAATAATAAACTCGTTTGTATTTCGATATCGATATGTGCTTTAGTGTCACAAAACTGATCTCACCTAACGAATAGTTAAAAAAAAAAAACTTATTCAGTCAGAGATTCAGATAAAAGCTGTGCTCCAATCACGGTATTCAGTCGACGTTGCCTATATAAATTGATGGCTAAAACGCCACGCGGATGGAGCTCATTGAAAAGCAGCAGATTGGGTTAGACTTAGATGAACGATTCGTGCCCTTTGCTACAGTCTTTAGGATTTGATCAGTGCATAAAAGCTAAGTTATTCTTCTCGCAGCTATAATTGGTGTCCCCCGCTTAACCCAGTATGTTAGTCGAAGCCCGAACAAAAGTACAGCACGTACGTTTTTGCTATAGGCAAGGCTGTACTTCGTGAAACAAACCTGTCATCAGTATAAGCCTTAGGGAGACAAACAGGCTCTATCGTTGCTACATGATCAATGCTAGGTTTGCTTAGTTTAATTGGCTCACTGCATGGAACGTTTGCCAGTAAAGCAACAATCAGACAACTGTTGTCCAAACGAAGTGTGAGGCCTTTCGAGGTCATATGGTTATATCTAGAAGCCATATTTATATCAAAATGATTTTTGATGAAAATTGTATGCCTGTTGCATTAGGTTATAGGTTCAATGTGTATTGTTGAATATGGCTATAAAGTGGAATTTAATGAAGTATTTTGTAATTTTGATTGGCAGCTACTAGACATCGCCGAGTGGCGAGTCATGGATAAAGGTACGATTCGATAAGTAGATATCAACTGAGATCTCATCGATTCATATGTATCGTCCTACGCTAGATGAATACTGGAAACGCGTATGATTGTAGATTAAATGGGGCAATTACTGTGTATGTGACGGGTGCTAACATGGCCAACTAACTAACGTTTTAATTCTATAAAATGGGTCCGAAAAGCATTTTTGTCCATTGTAATAAACCATCGTAAGATCATAGCGTTGCTTACCTTATATTGCTGTATGCTTTATATAGAGAGCGGAGTAAATATAATGATGACCTCAATCGAAAATTGTATGCACTCAGCCATAAGTGCGTCCGCCATGCCTTCGTCCTAAAGCTACAATATATTTGAAGCCTAATACTGTTATAGGTAATTAAAACAAGTGACAAGAATAATGTCGTAGGTGGAAAATAGGAGGACAAGACAATAGCCAGCTGCTAGACGTTGCGGGCGATGGGTTCAATAACTGCTACTTGAAAAAGACAGAGTACGAATGTTGACCAGCCAATTGTGGTCCCCTCAGTAAAAAACGTGTAATTATTTTTCCAAAAAACGTGAAAAATTATGCATTTAAACCCTCGTCACGTTGTGATATTTATATGAGAAAAAGTGAGATACAGCTAAATAAATTTATGAGTCAGCTGATTCGCTTCGACGTAACACTTATTCTGTCAACGTTTGCTTAATTATTATAATCGTCAATTTGAATTAAAAAGAAATAATAATAATTTTTTAATTGAACAATAAAAACATTATTTACTAAAAAAAACGTTGGGTTCAAATTTTTTTCTAATAAAATCTTACTAGATGCTCGTACCTTCAGTTTGACTAGTCTCAAATTCTGTCACATCTGATGTCGGTAATTTTTGTGATTCTAACAAGCTGTGGTGACAGCAAGACAAACTCTCGATCAGCCTACGGTTGTAGATAGGTGTTCTTTTAAGAACAACCTTTTATGAACATATATATAAAAAAAAAATGGCTGTATCTGAGTTTTCATCAGAAGGGCGTTGATGAAAACTGCAAAGGCTCGAACGTGGTTTGTGATGTAGGACAAAGGGCAGTCAATGAAAGACGCTTGGCGACAGATTCGACGGTAGAGGCACCGTCCGTTCGCTTTTATTGCCAGTGCTTCACTCAAAGGCAGGTTATCCTCCAACTACTCCAATACACAGAGAGTCGATAAAAGAAGAACGACAATGAAGTCTCCCACCTCTCCACCTTTACGTCTTCTTAGCCCTAGGTTGTGCCTCACGCGGTCGCCAGTGACGTGAAGTAGGACGAGCTTCTTCTTTTGGCCTGAGATTGGCCTCTTCCTTTGGAGACTCAACCGGACCGCTTCTTGCCCTTTTTCGGAGACGTACATTCCCGACCGTTGCCAGGACTGCGTCCGGGGTAACATAAGAGTCTGCTGCTCTCAGGTGCGCTTTCAGCGATGGAATAAATGCCCCTTCGTTGTCGCGACGACGCCCCCAAAGACCAAGTCCAGCGCGACCAATTCGTTTACTAACTATCGGTTCCGACATCTATTTCACCGTTAGAGGGCGCTGCGCCACGCTTACGGACTATATATATATATGTATGTATATATATATATATATATATATGGAACAAAGTGGTAGCTTAAATGGGAATTGGCACGGTTTGCAGCGGCGTTAGGAATAGCTGGTTGGCTTTGCACTCACCCTGCAGTGTTGTATCCAGCCAGAGTGAATCGTAGTAGATCTCGGTGAGTCTTGACAGGAAGTGTATACTTGCCAGAGTACGGAGCGACTGCGATTCAGTCTTGAATGAGTGCTCCGCTTGGCTGGCTCTAGCTAGCCTCAAAACGGAGAAAGGCTTCAAATTGTTTCTTTTCGAGGTTCTGTTTCACCTGAGGCCTGTTCTACCTCTAGATTTTTTTAGTTTGCCCCAGCAAGCGCTTCATACACAGCAGCTGCGACCCTCCGACGAAATGTGGTTCACGCGCGGAACGACCACTAACAATCTGCCGTTGCATAGGTGAGCAGGCATGGATTTCATCGAGTGTTTCACCGCGTTTCCCTGTTTCGTTTGCATGATTCGCGTCGTCCTTTTTTTGCGAAAAGAGTTTGTCGTACTTGCAGGTAAACGCTGACAGGTTTCGGATATTGCCCGAAACGAAGTGGGCCTTCAGGAGCTTATGGTTGACGAGGAGGAAGTTAATATCTATGCGGCGATTGCCAGAGCCCATCTACCGTCCGCCATTCCATAGCTTTGCGCACATACGAACGAGATTTCAGAGCCTCAACGCCTCGAATACGGCGCTGGGTTCACTTAGTTTTAAAGGAGTTGTTTCGTTCACTTATACTGAACGCTGTATGAAGAGTCCTGCTGGCACCTTAGTTCAAATAGTACGCGTTGTATTACATTGTACTGGTGGAATTGAGAATAGCAACGACAAGCTTATTCAATCCGTTAATCAGTTAAAGGTCATCGTTCCTTTCGCTAATTATAGTTAATGATAATTACAATTGCGAGCATCGTTGCAGCCGTCTACAAATATGCAGTAGTCTTTGTGAGGATCGTTCGACAGCTCAATGAAGGCAGGTGTGGGCAATATGAGCCTTGATTCGCGCTAAATTGGCTTTATGCTCCTAGCCTTCAAATGGAAGGTACAGTGGATCCGTAAAGCCATTGAAGTAAAAATTGGAAAAATCGGTAAGGGATCATTGGACATGATTACTGTTGTTATTATTATTTATATGATAAAATTAGAAGATGCACACATTGCGCATACGTATAGAGTGGCAACATTAGTTTTAAGAGGAGAATGGTAGCGGTCTACTTATACTAAATATTATTATTTCTACTGTCCATTTGCTGTTGTGACTCCACCTGCAATTACTGAAAATATTCCTGAAATACAAAACCACTTTTCTTTACATATTCAAAAACACATGTGTATACGCTTACTCGATACAAAATAACGTACCCTTTTCATTAATTTCCATTCGTTGAGATTTTTTTTTTTGATGTTTATGACATGATCGAGGATGATTTTTTAATGAATACAAACGATAAACGTGCCACGTCTTATTAAAATTTCATGTCATCTATCCGTTTTTGGGTAGTTTTACGATGTTTGCCTATGAAGCAGAGAAACGGATCTTTCAGCCAAGTTTATTGGCAGGTCTAATTGACATTCCACACCATCGTACCAAGGTAATAGTCCGTGATAGTACCTTTTCAATGAATCAATGAACCAATCTCCTTTCAATGAAAGGAGATTAATGGACATTTATTACGTTTACTGAGTAAAGGTCGCTACGTGCATCTCAGTCGATTTTGATTGACAGACGTTGAAATATTCCTTGGACAATTACAGAAGAAGAAGCAATCGCTTCAGGCTTAGTACGCGGGCCTTCATATATATACGTACATACAGAAAAATATATTGTTTTTGAAACAAATGTATAGATAATAAAATACGGTCACATTGGCATACATTTGTATGTACGTAAAAACAAGAGGACGCATTGAATGGGAACGTGTTTATATAATGTGGGATTATATTTAAGCGACCTATTTTCTACTACTATCAATTTATTAGACAACGAAATTGATCATTTAAGCCAGAATAGGTTTCAGCTATAATATATTATTTATGAATATATTTAGGTTATTTTTGTTTACTGGCAAATTAAATTTATACAGATTTGCGAACATGATTAATATCGTATGGAAATAGCAAGGATTCACTTATTCGAATCACCTAGGTTGGCAACATGATGTTAAAATCGGCAATACTACTTGTTGCCCTGTCGAAACCCGAATTATGTTGCTTCTTCTTAACAATATAAAAGTAAACATAATAAAAATCTCGTTCATTGTTCAATACAAATATACATGGTTTATCTAGTGGAAGGATAAGGACCTGCTTATGCTTTGCATATAGAACAACTGTTGAACAATTCAAAATTTTTTAAAACTAAATAAATACAGTAAGTGTCCCAAATTGTACGTTTGGTATTGGCAAAGCATTGAGCATTGCTTCGGATGATTGGTTCCACAGTGAAACTACGAGTAGCCACGCCTGGTTTTAGACGTAAACCACCTGAAATGTCTATACTATATGGTTTGATGGTGAAGCACTTCACTTTTGCATCGTCACAGGAATAAATAAATAGGCCTAACTCTTTTTCTTGCCATTATCTGAATAGTGCTATGGTGAAATTTATAGGAATACGTTACTTACAAATACAGCTTTTTAATATGAGGCAGTCAAATGTCGCCGACCACGTTAGTTAGTATTCCGCCTTTATGGAATACCAAGCATTAATGTCCGTATTAACAGAAGTACATAAATCTTGTTCTAGTTAGGTCGTTGTAGGTAATCGAGACCTGGGTGTGCAATTCCTAGAAAGCGAATTCTAGCAATAGCATTTTCATAGCAGACACTTTCACCCGATTTTGGTTTTTTTTTTAACCGTCATTGCACCTTTAAATCTGCGCGCCGATAGGAGGGCAAGGTCCGCCATGTGCATGTTCACCACTAGTTCCTTGAACATATGTCAAACTTGTAAATTTTAATCTTTCTCACATTGTTGTATCTCTGTGTCAGTTCTGTAGGCAGCTTTTGCGTGTTTCCGTCAAAATTCGTTAAACTACACAAATTGTTGTAATTATTATCTTTTATAATTTTTTATACATTTTATATACGTTTATATACGTTATAATAATTATAATCACTTCAGCGCGAGACAAACATATGAATTTATAATACATGGTCACGGCGGTCGCTGGCATTTCGATATTTCATCGCATTGCGGTGTTGACGTTTTATGTGTTCGATTTGCCTCTAATGTAGCCTTCTCCGCTTTGTTAATCCAAAGTTTTACATAAATGAAAATGATTCCGGACCGCCATTAAAGATAAATTACGTAACGAGAACGCTCACTTCAATTGGCAAAAGGCGAGCTTTTACGAAATGTAGCTTTTTCTTCGCCGGCGCTCCACCTCTAGTCCACTATATGTTCGCACACTTCTGCATGCTATCTTTCCACTGTCAAAGGTTCTAAGAGAAAGTTTCTTTCGTTTCAAACTCTGTTTCTCTTCCCACTTCAATCCATCGCACTCTTTCGTTGCGTTTCAGGGTTCCTGACCAGTGCTCGACACTTTTCCCTGTTTTTGCTATTATTCGTTTAGATTTCTTTGTAAGTACACAGCGCAGCATAGCACTGGCCTTCAGCACTGCCTTAAAAGATGAAATAAAGAATATGGCCTTAGCCATGAAAAGGACTCAGCAAGGTGTGGGAAGTCAAAGTCGAAGAACATGAGTACTTGAAGGTAGTAGTAGCATTGGCAGCGGCAGCAACAGCATTTGAACGCCAGGCAGTCAGGCAGCTCTGACTGGCGTAAGCAAGCCGACACTCAAGACGAAGGGTTAGTTATAAGGAGAGGAAGGAAAAGAAGGACAAGCCCGTGAAGAAATGCAGCCACCCGCACGAAAGCGTTTAAGGTGAAAAGATGGCGCGACGAGGTGCCGGCAGCAGTGGGGCAGATTCAAGCGAACGCGCCTTCGTTAAGCGTGTAAGGCTTACCGGTTGCCTTTACTTGGCAAACAAGGAGCGTTCCAATGGTGAGTCGGTGATCCCCGCCGTTTGAAATGGCGTTTGCAGGATGGCCAAACGAAGGCAAGCGGGATCGCTGCTGCAGCCGTTGCCGCATGCCCGTTCGTCTCGATGGGTTTTGAAGGAGGTAGTCTTAAAGAAACGGGGGCGGGGGCAACGCAGGGCGGGCGAAAAGGTTGGTGGCTGAAAACAGAGGTCTGAGGTAAAGAAGGAAAATAGGGAAAGAATAGGGGATCCCTTTCGCTGTACTTCGGTTTGCTGGGTTCCGCTACGCTCCCCAGGAGAATGGCCATTCTGAGCTCTTTTATGGTGGGCACACCGGCGAATAAGGAAGAATGATTCGAATTCATAGCCCCACTTGAAGCAGTAGCCACCTCGACGCTTCTTTCGGCTCCGGCTACCTCACTTGCACGCGATTCCTTTGCTTTGTGACGCTCTTCGGAGAGCTCTAACACTCACCTGCGGCCTGCACCTCTTCTAGCTACAAGCCCTTCTACCTTGGCTTCACCGAAGCCCTTTAACAGGCGGCAACGGGAACATTCATGAACGCCAGGATTCGCGCTGAAAAGGCAGAGGAGCTCTTTTGCTCTTGCCTGCCTTTTCTTTGGCCCTTATAGTGGAACGAGACCAACGGCGCGTGAAAAGTCGTCAGGTGCCTTCATTCTGAACTACCCTTCCCAAACAGATCCCTTTCTTTTTGGCGCCTGCAGGACTTGCAAATGCTTTCTGCTGCCGTTCGGATGCAGCACCGAAGGTCTTTGCAGTCTCACACTGTTGCCCCTGATGCCTGTTCACTGTTGGCGTTTTGCTGTGATGCTTTACGTGTAGCGAGTCGGCCAGTTAAAAGGCAAGACTCTAGATAACGGACCCGTCTGTTTTGTTGGCATATTCTCACCTAGCTGTACACGTTAACTAACAGGAGGCTGCGTTGGGTCTTGATACGACTGAAGCAAGAAGCTGTGATGTGATCTTTTGAACTAAAAGGGCCGAGGATGATAGAACGGACATTGTATAAACTGTCTCTTTAGAAAGAAGAGGAATCGAAAGCAATTCGCTTTTAATGTGTCGCTTGTTGTAGTCACGACAGGTAATTTAATAATAACTCTTTACGCAGGCATTCTTCAATCTATTAATTCGAAGGCCAACGTTATCCTTAATTGAAATTTTAGTTGACGGTCTGCGCTACATTCAATGCCATCGGATGGAAAAGAGTGTGTGGAATAAGTGGCAATAACGGAGAAACGTAGAGCACTCCTACAAAAATAATCTATCACATGAACTAGTCCTAATCACGAATTCTCTTTAATATCGTTTTTGTCTTTAATAAAAGATACGAACTACGGGGTATTAACATTACTAATTATCAAAAGTTTTTGAGAGAGAACACAATAAAGCACCTAAAAGATATAAGTAAATTTGTTATACAATGGAAGACACATGATTTTCGTGAAGTAAATTCGTTGAAGACCAACTATTTCTACCGGCGTAAAAGTCAACAGCATATTTAATAGTTGACCTTACATAACACTCATTAATCATGAGTCTTTATAGGTACAAAATGTATTTTTTCTCTTCATTCCTATTTTTCAAGCATATTACTTCTAAAAAAACTGCAGCTTTCTTGAGCTCTGGCAGCAGAAATAGCTAGCGAGTACACTGGTAAAAAGGTTTCCGTTCCCGCAATGAGAGGGAGGTAGATTCGCATAAAGGGGTTGGATGAAAGAGTTGACACCCCGATGGCACGGGTGAAAGCGACCCAGTGTGAGCACCACTGAATCTGAGGTGACACGTGGGGAGTCAACATTTATGGCGTTCTCAGTTGCGACTCCGAGCTCTCGCTACGCCCACCTGGGGCTGCCGACTCCTGCCCTCAGGCACGGAGTCAACAGCAGCCGCAGCAGAAGCTGTGGGCACAGTTGCTTCGGGAGCACGACGCCTCGAAGGGGTAGTTCAATGTCTCGGACAGAGAGTGCCATAGAGCTAGACTGCGGAGTGCGGAGGCTAAAATGACGGAGTCATGCTGCCAGAGACTCCACCGCGACGAGTCGGTGCTCACAACAGTGTACTTACACATCGCTCACACGGAGTCATACGCGCACAAGATCATATAACAATGGGCTCTACCCGGGGGCTATTGCTCTTCGCAGACTCATTGCTTTGCCTCAAGACATCATATTTTACTTCTCCAATGTCACGCGACTAATGTCGTCTGGGTCAGTATTCTAGGATTGTCTACCTGTATCGAGCTGGATAACGTCGCTTGAATAAGAAAAAATAGTGTATAAGAGAGCGGGTAAATTTTTATCGACATAACATGCTTAATTAAATAAGACGCAAATATATATATGCACTGCAACAATACGTTTTTTGCCATATATACGTATACGTAATTATAAGCAAAACGTATTTAAAGTTGTTTGACGAGTTTATATACCATGTACTAACTTTCCATTGTTTCAATGTCGTTCATACAAAATCGATGTATTTGTAATACTTTTTGCCAAGAACAAAGAGATAGGTATGCATTCAAAACCGTAACGCTATTCTAAAAGCTAACGCATTTCCAATAAATATGATGAGAGTTCTCGAAGAAGAAAAGATCTCGGGTTCCTACCGGAAAGCTGTAAAGGGTAGCGTAATAGTGATCCTACGTAGTTTATTTTTTCCATATATAGCCTTGATAGTCTTTCTATATTTATTAATTTAGTCGGTCATTTCTTTTCTAAAGCTTCTGCGGTTGTAAGACTTCTGATGTTTAAAGTGATCCTCCTCATCATCCGACAAGGCGATTGACGGCCCTCGACCCACAAGATTGACGGTAAGTCTGGTTTCGTTCCCAAAAACAAACTCTTCGACTTTACAACGTTAGTGCTAATTACATGATCTGAATAAGCCGGTTCCTTTAGAAATCCTAAAGCGTAGATTCCAATTAGTTACTGTGGTTCCAAGCTCACCGTTGTTACACGGTTCTTTTTAACCAGATTTTTCCAGATTTAACCAGATGTATTGAGTGAAAGTTGGAAAATACAACTCTATGTAGAAAAGCAATGTTCGGTTGTTTTTTACGTATTCAAGCGATCAGTTCGATAGATCTATTTCATAGAGACTTATTTAATTTAGTGCGATACTTCCCCATTCCTATTTGTCTTTTATTGCTATCACTGGCTTGCGGCATCGCTGTATCTTTAAAACTTGGTCATTGCGAAGTATGAATGGATAAAACTGTATCAGAATCGACACGCCGATTTTAGTTAATACATACACGAAGGAAACCTACCAATATTGACCCAGAAGAAGAAGAAGAAGAACTTCGAAGACCTGGCTTAAAACGCATGTAGCTTGTGAACGGCAAACAGCCGAGACAGGAACATATCATGTGGCTCCTTGTGGTATAATAAGACAGATACGAGCGGGTGAGGTACGCAGATACTTTGTGTCTGCCAGAAACGAGTTACGAGTGTAAATTTTTCTCTCATCTCCAAGTGACGTCGGGACTGTTTTAGTTGATCACCCTTTTAGCTAGCGCTGCACCCAGACGTCGCTCATCCTGCAGAGTCTCTGGGAGGGCATCAACACCCATTACGATATTTTTTTAGCTGCGTAGGATCACAGGCTGTACACGAATCCTGCCTTGCACAATGGTTCCATTCTCTGTCTCATGCCCCGAGTCGCGAGCCTTGGGTTACTATGCTTTACTAAGGTCTATTGCAACGAGTCTAGTATGGGACAACTAAGCAGAGGGTGATAGAAGCAACTGGCAGAAAGAGGCAAGGCTCCACGAGTTAACACCGCTGATGTTCACTCCCTAAGCCGGCACGGACCCAGGCATTGGCATAAACTGGGCAAAGCCAGTTGCCTCCCAGTCTGTCTGCGCCATATCCGTCTAGATGACCCACCACCAATACTGTATCTGCCCGTCCTGTCTGGCACAGGCGTAGGAGGAGGTCGACAGCAGAAAGCGTTTTCCGAAATATAATACAGTCAAGTCGAAAGAGTTCTGTTGTTGCCCCACAGTCCAAGTAGCGCCACCTCAAGGGGAAGATTTGTTGAGGAATACCCAGCTAGATAGGGCACAGAAAGCGGGGCATGCAATTTGCAGCGAAACCATACTTCGGGTTATTGGCCTCTCCGAAGGCAACAAGACTACCTTTTGGGTCGCGCTTTTTGCTAATTACCTATGTAAGATCTGCAGGATGTGTGTCTGTTCAGTACAGACGGGCTGGCTTGCTTCTCTAAACGTACTCTTTCTCTCCTTTTCTCGTACTAACCAACGCTGGTATGAGGCATGAAGCAGGGGCTAAAATGGCGTCGCACTCTTCGGTTGGCCCTTGTAGTTGGCGACTTGATTTTTCCCCTCGAAAACTTCCACATCATTGTCGTTTCAGCTTGTTTTGCCTTTAGTCAGCTACTTGGCTGCGCTGCTTCCACCCGCGAGGGGGGTACACGATGCCTGTCGGTGCCTGAGAAAAGTGCGCCTAATGACCAACTGAACCATATCACATTTCATTCCCTTCTTGGGTTTTTCTCTCTTAACAGGCAGTGCTGTGGCATATGTGCTAGTAGTAAGCAGTCCTGTCTGCTACGTGATCGAAACGTTTGCCTACGCTTAAGTTTATAGGAAATTTCAAAGCTTTCGTGGCGGTAGCGGCAACGCCAGTTTGCTTTAATAGACCTACGATCGCTCTGAAGTAGGCAGAACAGCCTAAAAATGGCTAAACGAACGAATGTGAGCAAACAGACCATTGCGGACTTGCAAAGCGAGTTGAGAGAAGGCAAAGTAACTAAGGGGTGGTTTTCGTGCGGATATAGTAGGCCAGATCTGCTACGGGTAGACGCTCTTCTACCAGACAATACCACAGGGGCTTCTTATTTGGGTTAATACGTTTTAACAAGCACAGATTAACATTTTGTATCCCTTTTTCTACATATCCACGAGGAAACTCAGTGCTGTGTACATTACTAGAATAATACAAACGGTCATTTACTAACAGATACATTCTATTCATTTCAAGGGTAACTGTGAGGATATTTCAGAAGTGTTATTGGTTACCACAATAGAAAGAAATCGATTATGCGGAGAAAGGCTCGCATCGGAATGAAGATGACAGCCCAAGTGAGACTTTATAATTCTCTCCAGCTAGACGGCAGCCACAGCGTAATTACTGAACGATAATGTAAAGCATATTCCAACGGAGAAGCAGTACTTTATAAGCTTGTCTTCAAAAAAATCCAATACCGTAAAGAGATCTAAAAAGAGATTGGGTTTACGTATGAGCTAGGCTAATGACATCTAGAAGCGTAACTACTCGTTTTCGAATTAAGGGTGAGTACCATTGAGGGCAGGAATGGGGCCAAATGGTCGTCGAATGCAACTTGCCACCACTTTCATCTTCATCAGCTCCACCAAAGGTTAAGTGCATGTAGACTCTTTGCCGTCGGGTGAAGTTGGTGAACCCTTTAAGGGACCAACATAGAAACGATGGCCGTAGTGATTACGGGAAGAAGTTGCACCCGAGAATGGTAACGGAGGGATTCGTTCGATCCTCTATCGCGTCGAGAGCAGGCTACTCTGTTCCGGAAACGCCTCAAGCATTACGCTTTCCGCTGACGCTATTCAAATCGACTAACCAGTGCCTTTCAGCGCCTTGTAATGTTGTTCTCTTTTACATAGATCCCCTTATTGCTCCTGTGGAGTCCCGTTCGTCTCCGATCTCCGTTCATCTCTTCGAATTTCATAACTTAATTTTACTTTCTGATCCAAATGTTACTCCTAAGCATGAAGCAGAATACATTGGTCAATTCTAGGATCAACATCGTTGTTGCTTAGCAAATTTTTGTTTGCTGAAAAGAAGCAAAAACGTCTAGATAAGAATAGAATCCGCGTGTAAACTATGTACGTCCCTGTATGAAAAACTGAAATATTGGTAATGTCTGTTTACGTTTCTCTCTTCGCAGACGATCGTAAGTAACATCATATCGACCTATACATGTGATAAAGGAGCAGAGTCATATCGCGCCTGTTTGGCCATTGCTTTATATGGAAAATAATATGGAGCTAGTGGCGATCAATAGCTAATAACTTCCGGCTTTTGTATGCACGATCAAAACAAAGATCATGCAAATCGGCCAGATGAGACTAAATAACGCAGCTTTCGCTGTAGTTGTAAATTTAAAGAAGTAAAACCCAGTACAATATCTAATAGGCGACCAGGGCATGCTTTCCCAAAAAAGTTCTGTTCAATTATTTCAACTATAGATGAACTTCTCAATCTACATACAAGAACAATCTACATCAAAACAGGGAACCAAACAAGGTTATTGCTCAAACATTTCCTCTTAGGGTTTAGTGCTTTGCTTTTCTCACTAGTTTTTTTTTTTATTAATTATATAATTATTTTACTTGTTTTTCCTTACTAAAGAACGCTTTTTTTGCACTGTGCAGTTCTGTATGACGTCGTAAAAAAAAAGTGAATGTTAGTGTGGGTCTAAGCAATACTCGTACCATTCAGGTTGGGCTATCTGTTCTTCCAAATAATATCTTGAAGAGGAGTACCGTCTCACAACAAGGCTTGTCGTGTTCTACAAGGTAAGTGCAACGCGTGTGACAGCTTCCTTTATAGTTCCCTGAAGACACCCATCTAATTCCGAGCTATTCGAAGTGATGCAACAACGGCCGGGACGCGGCGGGTTCATAGAGATGTTGAGAGGCGAAACTGCTCCACGATAGAAAATTCGACCCATCCAACGTAGTCGCTGATCCGCTGTTGTTGGGCATTTACGCCTTGCCCAGACTGGCAGGAACACCTCTCCGGTGGGCCAATTCAATTGATTCTTTTTTCGTGTTCTGCGTGGCCAAACAACCTGGGGACTTCTTCGTTACTAAAGCGCACACCGAGCGAATGCGTCCAGTAGAGACTTACAAAGGTGCATCCTACACTGTCTGTGTTGTCCGAGTAGAAATTTCGTATCAACGTAAAGCCAACGGAAACAGTGAACAACGTTACTTCAATTATGATTCTGTGTTTTATAAAAAAAAAAAAAGTACAGTATATGGTACTTTATGTTTAGCTAAATCAGAAATTTGTTTCGCTACTGTCGGTCTACTTAATTCTCACTATCAAAGTCAAAAAAAAAAAAGGTTTGCCGTATCCTCAACGTAAGCAAATAATGAACCGATGTGTAACGGCCCGATGATACTTATATCCTAAATATAACAGTGTGGGCTATTTAGACGTTACTTTTAGTACTTTTAATAAACGTAAAAGCAATAAGTGATTTAAGTAAATTCGCGCTGAAGGATTACTTAATCTCAAATGCAGACTACAATGATCAAGAAGGTAAAAAAAAAACGTCTCAATGTAAATTTGTCATATTGACTAAACCTCATATTCGAGAGGTTATCCTGGTTGTCTGAATTGAAGACCTCGTTTCATTTCTAAGAGTATATCTAAGTAAAAACCAACATCTCGGCGCTATTTACACGTGCCGTTCCCGACGATCGTATTTGCTCAATACAATAATGCCAATTACAGCCTCGATTCAAGACCTAAGCTACCTACTAGTTATTGTTGTTTATTCCTTATTCGGCAATTATTCATTTTTTAGTAGTAACCATGTTTGAATTTGTCGAAGTATAAAATACGCTCCTATATACGCTAGATATAATGATCTCTAGCGGAGTCAAATTTGGTCTCATAGCGGGTCAGGCTGAATGCTAAAGTCTCTCAAGACGACCCAATGAATCGTTGATATCCTTCTCTTTGAAACGGCCGTTAATTTTTCTTCAATCAAGAATACATATGTATCATAAAAAGCTTCAAAAGTTCTTTTCGACGAGCCATTTTGATGATTTTTTGGATCTTGTAAATCGAGAAACTATTAAAGGTCTTCCAGTTTGCCTCGTGAGAGTTTTCCTCGAATTTTTTAGATACCGCATGAACACAACCAACGTGTTACGTAGATCGTTGATTTCAAACAAAAGAAAAGCTTTTAATCTTGGTGGGGTTCGCCCATCTCGAAGAGGTTGGTTAGCAAGTTCGTTGCTTTATTCGAAACAGCGCAGACTTTTTTTTCTAAGTAAATAGCGGATACCCGGTACAATAAATAGCCCATCAAAGTGTGTCTCAATTTAGGTGCCATAATGTGTGTGCGTGTGTCTCTACGTAAATCTGTGTGTGTGTGGTAAGTTGGTCTTCGTTTTAACTTCGTTGGGGCTTTGACCTGTAACGTCGGTCCCTAGCTAGTTGTTGAATGTAGTGTGTATTCAGGGTGGCTGAGTAGACTGTCCTGATCCTCCTGCGCGATCTGCACAAACTACCGCATGCTGCTGCTGTTGACTCAAACGACGCCCTGGTCAACAGAAATGCTCGGTATTTGCTTATTACTATAAACTGTACAAGAAGAAAAAGACAACAATAGAATCCCCATTAGATGCTCGACAAGGCGGGTCAAGTCAGTCAATGTTATGCATGCATATATACACCCCTAAAGAGCAAGTTTCCTGATAGTAGTTTGAGCTGTCGACGGACCTAGCTGGTCTGTTCTCTGGAGAAGCATACATAAACCTTATTATGTAGGCCATTGACACTCTGGTGATCCTGTATCAAACAGTATTAGAATTAAGAATACCATTTTATGCCCTTCTGCCTATGTCTTATGCTAAAGAAGCATAATATAAATCTAATGGATACCTGTTGTGGACTTTTATAAAATGTATATTAAAATTAAATATTAGCATGTTATTGCATACTTATATTGGATTGATGTTAACCCACATACTGTTAAATTATAGCTTCGGGCAAAATATGTAGAAGCTGATCAACCTTTTTTTGCAAAGTAGGATTTTTGCTTTTAATTATTTAAGTTAAAAAGTTAATAATAAGATTTTGTAGTAGCCGTAGTGTAGTTATATATATATTATATTGTCTTCATCAGAAATGATATAAGCCAACTTCATCTATGCTATTTTCGGTATAATCCACCATTTTTATGCAACTTTATTTCAGGAATTATCTGTAGGTTACATAATCGTTTAAAGCGAAACTATCAATGACAACATAGTGGTTTATCTTTCGCACTACCCCCTTCAATATGCATATCAATTTTCCCGATCAGCTTCGTTTTTGAGGTATCTAACAACTTGCATTCAACTGGTATTATACGAAAAACCCTAGTTTTATTTATTACGGTTGGACAGAAGATCTTCGGCCTTGCTAAACGAATACATCTTTTGATCCGTTTGAATTCCTTTTAATTGCGATTAAGATAGATCTGCTGCAACGCTGACAGCTCACGAAGTTACCCCCCAAGTGCTTGTTGAGTGTGGTCCATTTATTTCCTAGAGTATACAGCTTCAGAATACATATACAATAAAAATGTGCTTTCAGTTTCAAGCAACTTCATGAATGCATCGTCTTTAGTGCCTCACGAGGACGTACATTTTTTGCACCTTTTTAGCATTTTTTCGGTCACAAAGGTGTGACTCCTACTTATATAATCTGTTTATGAAACCAATAGATGAAGCGTCAGCTACCCATTCGAGTCGAAGTTGTGACCGACAGGATAGATTCTTCGGGTTTCTTTGCACGCACACGTAGCTCAGCATACTTATTGAGACAGAGGCCTCCATATTTTTCGTGGTATCTGTGTGTGTGTGTGTGTAAACCTTAATCTTTGTTTAAATGCTAGTGTGTGCAAGTTCCTCTTCAGCAGTCCTTGAGCCACTGACACCCTTTTGTTGTTTCACTGTTATCCTTACGGCCTTATAGTCTCAATAGTTCCGTCAATCATACGCAATGTTCATCTTCGAGTGGTTATGATGCACTAACACATTTGCTTCATAGATTCAGTCGAGAGAAGCAAGCTAACGCTCCTAAGAGTTGTCAGGCTTGCTAGATGTATCTTATTATAATGGGACTAAAACAACGCGGGAGATTGACGCGGATTGCTGTTGCTGCCGCAGCTACAATCTAATCAGAAAAGACCCCTCGTTTTTCCCTTGACCCGTTCGTTCTACCTTGCGCGAGCGACGCCCCCCCCCCCATTTGCCCCACACCGGCGCACATCGCTGAGGCGACGGGATCAGAGGCAAAGAAGCTGACCGTTCGTTGTATGAGAGGAACAAAGGCGACGGACTCTGACGAGGAAGCCCCCCCGTACGGCGAGGTGTTCCTCTCTTATTGCAAGCTGGGATCTGTCATTACAATCTTAGCTCGCTGGTCCGGCTGCAAGAGAGGCGGTATTACAGCAACTGGAGTCTGGAGAGATTGCGCAGCGGACTAGGCCAACAGCTTCGACGTTGGCCAGGTAGGGCGCGATGGGACGAAAAAGAAGAGAGACTAAGAGAGAAGCAGAGGGAGAACAAAGATGAACAAAAGCGAGCAAAACTACACCCACCAGGAAAACACACCGATCAAGTTAGAGAAGGTTTAGCTGGGAACGGATCTGCAAAAAACATAAGGTTCTTTGATGAGTAAAGGGGGGTCTGAGGGGCGGGAAATAGCTCAGAAATAGAGAGAAATAAAGAGAAATCGGTAAAATCGCACAAGGGCAAACTAGACGGGTGAGGTACTGACAGAGTAAGAGGCGGTTGAAAGAACGACGGATAAGAATAGGTCAGCAGTTGGGCGAAATGGAACGAGAAAAGCGAAGAACTTGCTAAGAGAGGCATCAAATCCAGTGGAACTCGAAGAGCATAGACGAAGCAGTATGGGGCTAGTAAACTGATAGAGCAAAGGCAGCAGCAATGAAGAAACGGCTAGAAAAGGAAGAACGCTTAAGGTCGCTTGCCCCTCGAAAGCAGCAGGGAAAAGCCCTACAGATTAGACTTAGCTCAAGATGGGAACGACAAAAGCGGAGGTTTAAGCAGCGTCTGACAGACGAACAGACAGACAGACAGATGGATGACCGCCGTTCTTGTTGGATCCACGGGTGACCGGAAGCAAGGCCTGACTGTTTGAACGCGAACGGAAAAAGATGCCTTGTCTAGGATCGAAGAAAAAGGCAAAGGGCGATATAGAATGAGATTCGAAGTGAGAGAGATAAACAGAAACTGAGAGATGCATTCTGTAGTTCTGCTTCGAGTCCTAGTTTTCTTCTACGAGTTTGCTTTGCAATTTGGTAAATCTCTCGTGTTAGGTGGTCTTAGAGGGATGTGACGAGGCAGTGGTGGCGCTTTATCGGCACAGAGCAGAAGGCTGCTACTGTCATTTAACGGCAGCGACTCATGGCCGGACACGGCATTTAGTGTTTGACAGAACTATGGCGAATGACGCGAAGCAGACGGTTTGAACATCGAACGGCTAACTGCACAAAGACAGTAGCATTCTATATGTACTTCATAATACTTTAGTGCGTAGAAGTTCGTGTGCACACCCACCTGTAGATACTCCTTTACCCGTTACTCGTTTTTTAGCTGAACACCTTCAAAAGCGTGTCATTTGGAAGTTATAAGCGGAATTTTGCCTTATTTCATGTTCGAATATACGTTGTGCAGAATTTCTTGCGACTAGCTTTTCGAACCACTATCTATGCTCGTTTTAAGCACACACAAACACGTAGTTGTGATTAAAAATTACAAAGATTAGGCTATTTGCCGATAAGCGCTTGACTTCTTTTGTACTGCAATTGATTTGTACATCAACGAAGTCCAACCAAACTCAATTTACCATTACAGAGCTCAGTCAAAAAACGATGATTCTAAGAAAAAAACTATTGCTTTTATAAATCATCGTAGATTTTTGACGCTGTAAAGTAAGATGGCGACGTGATAACGGTCAAAGGTATCGTAACTCGTAAGAAAAAATTTCAAATCTTACCGGTAGCCATAAGTCTATCGTTAAATTAACTTGTTATTATCATCATCGTTATTCTAAAGGATAAACTTTTTTGTATCAACTTGCGCAGGCTACCCCTATTCGTTTCTCTTCAGCATGGGTTCATCGAACTGGCCACTTTCGCGCTTTTCTCCTATTCGATTGAGCGGTTTTTATGTCGAATTTCATCAGTGCGCAGGTGTAACAAAGCTGATCAGGACCGGTTCATTCGTCCTTCGGCATGCGATAACGTCCTGCAAATGTTTCCTCGAATTTTATTTTGTATTCAGGGTATCCGTTTAGCTGATTTATTCAGCCGATTTTTATAAGTAATGACCTCTATTTACGGCACGGTGTTCCCATCTGCAATTTAATCTGCTAGCGTGTCAGCGATTGTTACAGAGAAAACGACGGAAATCAGCAAAACATGGTTCATTATGGCAAGTTTTCTTCTTGTAATAGTAGAAAAAGCACATACAAATCACATACTTGTAGCTGTTCCTTTACATCCCCACAATTTGTCAGTACATAATATCTATCGCTGGGCTTAGGTGGAATTAAACCAGCTCGACTAATATGTTTTATTGAATTTTCTAATGCTTTATTTTTAGTACATACTATGCAAAATATTATTTGGTGTTTCTGATTCACATCGATCTATAAAAAGCGTGTTGTCCTGAAACGAGAAAAAATATATTGAACATGAGTATAGATACAATAAAATGATCGAAGCTTCTCGTGACCTGGGGCGCTAACCTTCACCACGATAATACCTACACCATCTTCCCCTACCCCCACCATGTAGTTATAGTACAGAAAGATTGCCCAACTTAGCCGAAATGTCAAAGGCCTTTATAGCTATTGAGTACGACATGATACGAAAAGGGAAAATGATGATCAGAATTTGCAAAGATAAAAACCTACCAAATGACCCATCTGTCGTATCTGGCTTACCGAAAGCCGCCGCCGCCGCCGCTGCTAATCTTATTTCGGGCCGATGCTCTTATATATACTTTTGTTTTAGTTAGTTACCTCTAAATAGTGACAGTCGACATTTTGTGATGTCTATGGGACAAACATGTCGTGGGTCACGCTGTTAAGTGTTCACAATCCGAAACATCTGATCTCCAGCGGTCGCATACGTGTCCATCCGAATATGATTTTTCACGTTTAAATAAAGATTGTTGTTAGGAACAGAAGGAGCAGCTTGAGGTCTCGCCTTTTCTATGTTATTCGAGTGAGCCCCAGTCCGATACCAAAATAGAGTCCGTGTTTTAAAAAATTGAGGCGCTTCATATTTTGAATGAACAACGTTTCTGACGAGCAGTTTTGCCAGAGTTGAGAGGTTTCAGGGGGAACGGAAAAAGAATCGCTCATTATCAAATATAGACACCTATAAACTGGCCTGCAGAGAAACATGGTACTTTTTCTAAAGGTAAATTGTTACGGGTCATCCATTCCGTTCTACTTTGGATCATTATCGCTAGCTGGGAGAGCGTTGTATAGGAAAGTGATTTCAGAAGGCACATGTAAGTAACGCAAAAGGTAATGTAAATATGTTTATATAACAGCTCGATAATAATACTGCGTTGGCGGTTTTTATCCAAAGAGAAAGTTCAGCGCCTTTTGAGTTACGTAGTCAAACTAAGGTTAATAAACTATAGTATCTAATTTGATTTAGTACGAAGAGCGACAAAATGTTTGATGATAACGTTGCTTTAGAATGGCGGCGACCGGTGCTAACGGTCATCAGCCGGCAGACGCAAGTAAATTGGTCGGACATATTCTTAAACCTCAAATGTACAGCTGCAAAAGCTTATGGTGTTTGTTTGATGATTTAATGCACGTGTTGTCCACCACAGCTTTATAAGTTTAACTTCATTGATTACAGTTAAAGTACACGCTCAACAAACAAAGAAAATGATTAAAAAAATCCCTTCCATTATACAGTCATGTTCAATGAGCGGAGGTAAAACGTTCCTCTTGCACGACAACGCCCAGTCTCATACCGCAAGAATGATAGTGGCAAACCACTGTAACTAGAGGTTTGTTGTAACCTATTATTCTTGTCAAACATTGCTACTACAGGTTGTTATTTTCTCAAAAGTTCGACAAAAAAAAATTATTCAAATTTTACAAAGATGTTAGAATTTCTTTTCAAAATATTATGGACCTTTGTACTCTGAACTTCTACAGCAGCAGCAAGATAAATAAATTATCATCCAAAATTTTACAGGTAACAATGGTGCATACTTCGACTGACAATAACTAAATTAAGCCTGTACAAATGTTTGAAGTAGTTCACTATGTCATGCTTCATATTGAACTAATTCTGTAGTGAAAACAGGGAATACTCTACGTCTTAAAAATTGTGTAGATATTAGGAAAGCATTTTGTATCGTTTCATTGAGCCAGAATGTCACAATAAAAGTTTCTTTTGGCAACTTCTACTTTTTCGCTTTTTGCTCCTAAGTTCGAAAAGACACAGGTTGAAAATGTCGACTTCGTAAAAGCGTCAAAGTAAAGCATCTATCACAGACGCCGTTGTAGAATAATTATTTAAGTAAGTGGTTTGAATGGGAACATTTTATAAGATGTATTCCGGCGTACCAAAATCACTGTCGAGAAGAGCGATTTCTTAGGGAACAAAACACATTCAAACACCTTCCAATAAGATGTACTGCTACCCCTTAAGCCCTATCTTTAGCGTCCATGCATCTACATCTAGCTGTCTCTTCGACTTCATCCACATCGATATCGGGGTTACACCTCTGTAAAGAAAAGAAAGTACTGGAATAAAGCAATATACAGCTAAGGATCAGGTCGTCGAGGTTTGACAATCTGAGTCCACTATGAACTCAGTGACCAATCACAAAAAACGGGTTCTACTGCCCGGCCTACACTTCTCCGAATGAACAAGAAGTCCCCCATTGAGTTCCCTCTCCTGAACTTTCTTGTCCTCAGGAATGGTTCGCCACTTACTTCCTTCGTAGCAGGCCAGACGCAAGGCGAATTCACAACAACTCGCTCATATGTTGGTGCAAGAACCGGGCTCGACAGTGCACAGCCTCAAGTGTGGTATCCTCTCTGGGGCAGGCCAACAAGAGTTAGCCTAGCAAAACGGAGCTCTAAACCATCGAAACCGCCATGGAAATCTTTGCTTGAGGAGTGACGCTGACGTATAAGCCTGCTGAGGTCGCATGCTAGCATTCTGGTTTGTCCAGACCGTCGCATGGACACCGACAAAGCCCCATTTTCGTCCGGTTGTCGATCCTTCAATACATCCTACTATAAAAATAGCTATTTAGAGCGTACCCGTTCGTGATTCCTCGGTTCCTTTTTCATCCCCCTTCATAAAAAGGAAGAAAGACGCTATGCTCTCTGCCAGACAGGCGGCAAGCAAGAAGCCAGCAACAAACATGATTTATTCAGATTTTTTAAGTGAGCTCTTGCTTCGTCGCCCATGCTGCGATCTCTTTTCCTCTCTTCCATTTGCTTCCTTACCCCTTGGTCACTGCCTCCCAAACTTGTGCGCCTCTTTTATCCTTCCGTGTTGTACTGTTTCTTTCGTTTCTTTGCTACGACATGTCTTGACGTCACACGTTCACATAGACATACGTTAGCGTCAATGTATACTCAAATAGTCACTCGGTTCCTCTCTTATTCTGCTATCCTACTTTTTCCTTTAGTCAGAGCCGATTCGTCCGATATCAAGTTGCCGGATGATACGGTATACAGATCTGAGTTTCAACCAGGGAAAGCATGGCAAGCAGCGCAATCCGTCGTCTCAAAAACAACTTCTGGGGTCAGAAAGGCAAAGACAGAAAGCGAGCGAAAGAGAGGTCGCCAGGAGAGAATCTGATGCCCGGATTAGAATTGGAGTTGGAGGATGAGCCGGGCCGGAGAAGACTCTCTGCGGTAACGTATCTGAAATGTGGTATCCGCGACAGCCGAGATCTAGAAATAAAGCAGGCGGACAAAGGTGCGTTTTTGGAGGTGGTCACCGTCCGAAGCCGCGGTGCGTGGTACAGGAGCAGTGCTGAGACATTTGGGCCCTAAGCGATCGACGTTTCCGTGTGCTTGAAGCCATCCTCCATCGTTGGCACTGCGTCTGCACTCGGGTTGGACAACCTCTAGTAAGGCTTTTTTCCCATCCTATTGTTTTGGACTGAATCAGCAAGTTCATTCAACTGCGCTTTTAGCGGCTCACGAAGTCTATTCCATCTCGAGAATGATAGCGAACGCCAAGCCATTGCTGAAGCAACATGACCTCCAAGCCCCACATGAAAAAGACGTTAGATTTGTCGAAAGATTGACGTGCTGGTCATCTTTTGTGTTACTCTAAAAATTGGCTTGTTTATTTTCCTCTTGACGTTAGTTTCCGTGTAGAAGTAAGCTGGATAAATACGAAGAAGCCAATTTATTTGGATAGCAAAACAAGTGGATCTGTCATTAACGCGCAAAAACATATCTAGGCGAATATCTATGTTTATATAGAACACCATAAACGAACCGCCTTTTCGAACTACGCATTACTCTGGCCGTGCGAAAGATGAGTGTGACATCTGTCTCCATATATGGACAGCCAGTTTCCTAAGCCATCCACGGCCTGCCTTTAGAGATCTTTAATTGGCCATTGATTCAAGCAAATCTGAATTTAGTGCCTTTAAAATTTACGCGAAAAGAAACAAAGGTCTCTCTTTTACTTACTCGCATAGCTTCGTGTAGAGCTTCCTTCGATTACAGACGTACGGTAAACCAAGTGCGACAAATAAAAATTTATCACTGATCAATTAACTGGTTAACAAGAGCAGCTTCGTAAATTTATCACACCTTCGAATCCTAAATTTGTGTAGAGGCAACGTAATCGCCTTGCGTCAAATGAAATTGTCAAATATCTTCTAAGGGGTGTCCATTTTGCAGCTTCGCTCTGTCCGCCTAGGTTAAATGTTCCAGGTGCTACATCTGATACTGCTGTTAGGCTTTACTTTAGTCAAATAACACGAAACAGAGTCTGCTTATGCCTAACTTTCAACCTAGTTTACTTTACATGGCTATTATGATTTGTGGGCACACACGTTACTGTTATACCAACTTAGGTACAGGCCCTTATCAACATCGACTATTTCTGCACAAACTATAGTTCTGTTTTAATATAAACTCTGTACAGATTAATCTCTATTTACAATGCACACAGTGTTTATGATTATAAGCATGTTTCAGGACGAAAACCGCCAGTCGATTCCTACGACCCCGATTACGCATGCACGGCTAAAACACAAATAAATAGAAAAAAAAAATAAAGCAAATGTACAAAGGTTAACTAATCTTCAGCAGCTAACTCGTCCACCTTGTTTCACCTTTGGATCTCTACAGACCAGTAATGTTCACAATGACAGCTCTACACCATGATTACGTTGTTGCCCCTTGCAATGATTCAATCTTTCCGTCATCAATTGCAACCAATCTTTACGTCTTTCGTAAATATCGAGTACGAATCGAATCGCCATTGTGGAAAGAAACCCACTGGAAGGAGCAGGCCAGTTGATCGCTACGCAATAATAGTCATAAGAAGAACAGCGAATTACACCATCCCCCCTATATCATACAACCCCGCCTGTGCCGTTTCTATACACTGCTTTTGCTCGGTTCCCATTGCATAGCACCACGTCACAGAAAACGCTTTGCATTCCATTGCATAGGACTTGGCCAGCTTCCTCTATTTCTGGTGGATCCGGCCATGACCGCCACTACTTGACCCCTCACTAGTTCGTACTACCATTCGTACCCCCATAGATATTACCCATCATTCGTTCACACGGTCTTCTTCGTGCTTTGCTTCCACCAAGGGGTAGTCATTGATCCAAGTTGAGACGAGAACGGGAAGGGGGTAGAGTACGCTTCGGCAAAAGGCAATATGGCATCCGCCCGCACGAAAGCTGTGCCACTGCTGCTACCGCTGTTGCTGCCATTGGTAGCAGAATGACGCCAATCCAATTGGCCGTTCGGTCATTCCTTCTCGCATTGGTTCTGCTTGCGTGATTCTTCTTCTTATCCTGTTCGACTTCGCTGGTGCCGAAAGCCGAAAAAGAAGCGTGGGGTCCACACCAGCGGTGGCAGCGGCAACACCGACATGAGCATAAATCTGGCGGTCACGTCCTGGGCACTGCCCTGTTCCTTGCTAGCTCGCCGCGAGTCGTCTTACTTTTGCCGCAGTCTTTACATCTCTCGATCCCCCTTCGACTGAGCAGCAGAACCCCTACAGACAGTGGGAGGGGGAGGGGGGTTAAAACACATCTAGTGACGACATTGTCGTCAACGTTTGTTCCGCCATTGCTTACGCACCTCGACGGGATGGCACTCATCACCTTATTTTCCCTTTCTCTCTTCTTTTTCCAGCTTCGACTTCGCACGTTTGTTCTCTCTTTTCGCGATACGATCCATCCCCATCTTCTGCTTTCTCTCTCTTGCGGAGGCTCAAGAGAGTTATCCTTCCTTAGTTCGGTCAGGTTCAAAGCCGGACGAAAGGAATGAGCAGGCATATTCGTTGCATCCGTTTACATGCGTCGCTTAGTTCGCCTAAGTAAACATTGAGGTGGCCGGTTTAGAGGATGAGAGTTAAAATAGCAGACGACAGAGAACTTGGCATGAACTGGGACCGGGCGGAAATCAGACAGACAACAACAACGAGTGCCTCGTGCTGGCTGAATGAGTATCCGAGGGCATGTCGGATACCGTGGCATCACCGAGGCATGATAGGGTTTGGCATATAGTAGTAATTCAGACAGATGAGAATCCCAAGACAAGACAGGAAAAAAAAGAGGAGCACCGCAGTTGGTAACCGGCTGAGAGATCTGGAAACGAATAGTGGCTTGTGGGTAATATAGATGAGGACTATACTAGGACCGAGCAGGGGAAGACAGGAACCTAGGCAGTGGCTATATGGAGAGAAGTAAGGGACGCCTAATTGTGGCACGTCCATCGTCCGGCAATCTTGCGTTTTCTCAGTGGCTACAGTCGGATCTAGTGGTACCCATCCAGTAGAGGTTGAGGCAATGCTTAGGCACTGAAGGCAACTCGAATGCTGCATCTTCCGCTGCTCTTGATGTTGCTGCACGATAGCTTGCGTAAGTGACGTGGTGGGTAAGGCCTCCGTTTGGCCACCAACAGCTTTGAAAGACTAGCGGCAGCACGGCTTTGCTGCAGATTCTACTATACACTTAGACAATGGGTAAGATCGCCGAGTCGATGGTGGTCTATAGTTTCCGTAATATACGATATGCTATGGTAAGGTAGACTGATTCCGCGGACGCTTGGCCTTCTAGTGCCGCTACGGCTCCTTCGGGACCTCTAACTGTAAAGAAACTGGGGTCATACGTTGCCAAAAAAACACGCAAAAAAGAGGAGAGTCAACTTGGTCATACTTGCTATTCTGCTTTGCTTCGTTGCGAGCACTAGTGTAGGAAAAGAACGATAAAAGAGGAAGAACAGGGACCAAATCACGTCATCTTCTTCTATAGAAGACCACGTGATCTTGGCGTCTTCACAGTTTTCTCCTGACAAAATATTTGTACCATGTCCAGTGAGTCAGGTAAATTCGAAAAGTTTTCGAACTGAAATTTCTGCAAGGAAATAATTGACCAATTATCAAGTATTGAATGGTAAAAGAACTTTGCTGTTTTTAAATCAAAACGAGGCAGTCATCATTGGCGAGTTGCAGCCTCAGTAGAACCAAAAGCAGGTACTGCCGAAGTTCTGCGCATCGGAAACACATTTTAGAATATTTTTTTTTTTTGTTTTTAAAATAGACGCAGAAAAACATAATCAATCGCGACACGATTTGTGCAAAACTTACCAATGTGAAAATTCAAAAAGGCCTGATAACATAAAAGAGAAATATAAGCATATATGCTTGGAAAGGCGTAATTCAGACCAAGAGTTATAAATGACTTGTAAGAGTAACCTTCTATTCGTACTATATTAAGCAGAAAAACTAACTGAAAAATATATCAGCCTCCTAGAAACGCGCGTGCTTCAATATTATATAAATCTTGGCTATGATGAATTGAACAAACAGGTGGTATACACGGTATCATGATGCCTAATTCAGCACGCACGTACATTGCACGTATTTCACCCTGTAATGGGTCCTGCTGATCTCCTACCATCTAACCATTTGAGAACACCAGCGTGAACATATTTTTGAACGCCTGCCCCATCTTTTTCTCTTAGGACCTATCCTCATCACCTGGGCGAATACAATGGCAGCAATCACAGCGAATTAATTTTCACTGACGCATATTTCTCGCACCTGCTTTTTCCTGCATGCTGGTCCACTTTCGAGACTTTACCCGGCACAATATTTAATTCATCCGATGTTCCATCGTCATGGTTAACTGGTTCATCATTAGCTGTAACTATAGCTATATATATATATATATATATATATATATCTGTAACATAAGCGGTTCCGCAGCTTCAAGGGACTTCGTGAACGTCTATAGTGGGGAACTGGATGATGGCCTAATGTACGCGAGTGTGTGCTGGTCGGTGTGCTCTTGTCTGAGACCCCCAAAAATCTCCCAGTCTCGTCTTGCTTTCCATTCAGTAGTGTTACACAGGCGTTATACAGCTTTACCTTAATAAGGGTAAGGGCAAAGGGGAATTGAATTTATTCAGCAGGAAGAGCCGGTGGGGAGTCTCGGCCTGCTGGTTTGCAAGCCTGCGAGCCTGGCTTTTTCGACGAACGACAGCACGAACACGAAATAAGAGCTACTTAGGTTAGTTGATCAGGGGACACGCCAACGGGATGAACACGCAGGGTCTGCGGGACTAGTCAAGAGTGAAAGGATGAAGGGCACCGTCCTTCTCTCGGGATAACAGGAGACTTTTGTCTTGATTTAATCCTCCTTGAGACCATCAGAAGCCGTGGCGACCATAGGCGTTACGTCGAGGCTTTTTTTAACACTTTGTAACAGTGGTCGGTCGGCTTTGAACAGAATCTGTAACTCGTTGAGCTTATTTGACCGACCCAAGAGGAGCTCGTGTTGGGGCTAAAAATCAACAATCTGCAAAAGAAATAACCAGTGTGTTTAGTAGATTTACTGCAAAATAGAACAAAAATTTAAAATATATTCTATATGGCGCCGAGTACCGTGTGCAATACCTTTGTCAGACCTGACTCGACGGACTTCATGTTGTTCTACAATATGCTGAAAATTATCTTGGCCAGATAAACGCGCCTTAAATATAACACCATTAAAAATAGAGACAAACAACCAAAACCTGTCTAAAAAAATGTCTTAACAATAACTAAATCTAGTTGCTTGCTTTTCATTTTTTCTATAGCAGATTGAATGGCCAGAACGATAACACCCATTAACTTGTCGTCGAACGAGCAACAGTTTCCATTTTAGCAACATGTTCCGCGCATGTTTTTACATGCCGCCCACATTGCACGTACGTTAAAGCGTTTGCGTAGCGAGCTTGCAGAGAAACTTTCGCCTTTACTTCTTTTTAGTGCAACGGTTGTTCGACCGATTGTAATAGCTTTCGCTGTCTTTTATCATTTTGCCACTGCCTAAACCTTTTTTACCCCTTGCCGTCGTTACAATTTTACGTAGTGACAAGCATAAAGTCTTCCTGGCAGCGGATCTTCGTACTAACAAATGCATGCAAATTTGCGTATGCCTTGCATGTGTTTGGTCGTTTTTTTCAAAGCAGACGTATCGTTCTATGACCGTTCTTTTCTTGCCCCTGGCTGCCCCCCTAGTTCGGCCCACCCCTCGTGTTAACCGTTGGTTCATGTGTGTTTTAGTCTTTCGTCGAATTTCGCCGCGAGGGACTGACTGGCATATATTTCACTGTGAGTCGCCAATAGTGTCGACAACAGTGGTAGCAATCTATCAGTTTTCCGATGGGCGGACAACACTGTAGTAAGAGCAGAGGACGCGCAGGCAAAAGCCACCGCCGCTATTTTCGTGTGGTCACAATAGTGAGCTGGCTGCCCCTTTCACTCGCACTCTCTTTCGTTTCTTTTGAACATTCGTTCCTGCGATAGCCTCGTCCATTGTATCGGTGGAGCACCCCACGGTCGAAGCGACACCCCAGCCTCGTTTTCCGCTGCATGATGCTGCCACGTTGGCTTTTGCTGATTGTGCGCAGCTACACCGTTTTCATCATTATACAGTATAAACTTAACGAATCGCAGGAGATATACAGAATAGCAATGACAACCCTTTCTAGTCGACCCTGTCCAACTTTCACAACGCAAACGGCTAGTTGATCCTTAAGGCACCCTTCACAGACTTCGTGACCCCTTGTCCGGCAAGAGGCGCCATATACTTGTTGTGAATTTTACGTTGCGGTGACTACCATACGGATATAAAGCAAGAGAGAGGAAAAATCGAGAAAAATAAAGAGCGAAATGCGACAAATATAACTAACTGTCAGTTCCATTTCATTATTGCAGCTGCTCTACAATGCTGTCCGTGTTCTGCTCTGGGTGTTGATGTTGTTATGAATTGCATTTTAGACCCGGGCTTTCGTGGCAAGGGCTTTTTTGCGCTGGTCGTTTCGATTATTCAGCACAACTTTGTCGCTACCGACGCGTTGTTCTTGTTTCCTTCAGCTGTTGTTCATTGCGGTAGGAAGCCAGCACGGTGTTAGTGGGGTTATTAGCGTCGATGCTCTGCTGTGGTACTGCCCGTAGCCATTGCTAAATGCAATCATAATAATAATCCTCTTTTTTGTTCATTTCTTTTCGAACCTGGGGCAAAGCCCCCAAAGATCTGTCGCACTGATTCACTTCTTTCAGCCGCATGCTGCAGGGTATCGCGAAATATTGTTGCTATAAACGCTATTCATTTCGGCCGCTTAAATTAGTTCGGTCTGTTTTATCTGCTCGGAACTCATCATGACAATGCACAGTGTACCACTAGTAACAGCCCGTAGCTGGATATCTGGCAGACATTATAGCTACTCGTACATATGTATAATAAAAGGAGGTGTAAGTAAGTTGACTTCCTAATATTAAATGAAACATAAGGGAAAACTTCCATACAATTGTTGTAAAGAGCATCGGCGATCGCTTAGAGCACATAACAGAGTTGTATGAAGCGGTCATTTTGGGTTTTCACGCTTATAATTTGCGAAAGGACCGAGTTTTTGTCGGAACCGCTTTTTTAAGGAGATTCTATTTACGTTTCGCACAAAGTATTGTACAATTTATTCCGTCGTGTCGATCATACCAATAAATCTCTTCGCAGACTCAGTAATAGTACCAAAAAAATACGCCAGGTAATGTATGATTATCTAGGTTAGGTGGATAACAAATACTTCTAAGTCTACGTGGCCAGTGTTAAAAATTCCCTCGGTTGGTGTCGCAAACTGTGTGCTCACTTAGTCATGCGGTGTTTTGATCGTGCAAGCATGATGCCTTATAAAATTAGGTTTTTCGTCATGATCTAAGGTAGCATGCCAAAAGAGGCAACAACGTCTTGGTGGCAAGAAAACAGCGGGTTTCCATTTCTGCCTCTCTCCAACCCATCTGATGAGGCCATTATATCTAGCGATTCGACGCCGCTACAGCTTAGTCTTTCGGCAAGGAGCTGCTAGCCTCACCTCCCCCATTGTATGTATCTGACCAACATCTTACGAGGTTTCGTACAAACAGCATTAACCGTTCTAGGGCGACTCGACAATACCTCCTACGGGTATACAGTGTCACTATCAATGGGCTCCCACCAGGTTAGCTGCCGCGCCGAACCAAGAACTGTCCTATAGTCGAAAGGTACCCTGAACACGCTGTGCTGGGTAAGTTGGCCTCCCTTGGACCGTGGCAAGGTGACCGACTCCCCGCTGGCTCTACCTGCAGGAGATCCCCAGGGTTCGCCACACACCTTCTGTAGACTGCCATTAAGCTGTGGCAATGGCTGGCCTCACGAGCAAATTAACGTTGCTACAGCGACGTCGATCCAATATCCATCCAAGAGAACGCGCAGCGCCACCTTACATATATATATATATAGAAAACTTTGTGATATATAGTGGGAATACGCAATAGTTTTCTTTTGAAATTCATAATGCACGAATTAGTTAGAGTGATGAATGGCCTATTTAAAAATAGATCTACGGTTTTGACGATCTGCACGACGAGCTAACGTTAGCTCTTTGTGGGAACCTGATCATGATTACACAGTATAGACAACAATAAGAAAACAAAGAAAAGCCACTGGCCATTTAAACGTCAATGAAGCCTTCGTTGACGAACATCTCCAACCCCAACCATTGCCCTATATATAATATAAAAAAGTAGCCTGGATATGTAATAGATGTACGTTGTCATTAACCTACTGAGGGCAAATATCAGTGAGTTCTTATCTATTCTGTCTTTTATATATGGCCGTTATGAGCCGTTTGCTGAGTCGTTGTACATCCATACTTTTTTAGTCGAACCAATAAAATCGAATTCAGTGTAGCATATACAACAAGGCACGCCAATAAAAAATGGGCATTTACTTTTTCTTCGACTACCATATATACAAGCCGAGACACGACTACACTGAGTGCATGTTAAGCGTTTGCTTTAGTAGACGCTTGCAGAGAGACGCAGGATAGGTGAAAAAGGGGGCTTGCAGGTAGTAGGTCGTAACGAACAACGCAAACCTGTCTGAGATCCCTCTTGGTTGCCAAGCCAGCTCGATTTGGAGGTATAGGCTTCTGGGGAATAGGGAGGAACGCAAGGTACGTGGCCAGTTACCTTAGCCAGTACACATCCGTCAACTCGGGCGCAGCAGGCGAACCCTTCGAAGAAACGAACAGAACAACGAAACAGAGTTCAGAGAACGTGCGAGGCATTTCAACAACCGCTACAGGCTTCCGACTGGCATCTGCACGGCGGTCCTAAACAGCTCCAAGATAAAGTGCAATGAAAGCTGCCTCAACAGTGTATGCTGGCAAAGTCGGCTATCTAGCCTTATGATAGCAGAATCGCAAAATGGTAACTTCGTCCATAAGATCCGTTGCGTCGAAATACAGCAACAGTTTCAGTTCAACTAGCAGATTGATAACAGCAGACATTTGAATCAGAGCTGGATAAAAAGACTGCTCGTATTGTACGTCGTTGACATTCCGGTGGGCTTTGACTTAACAAAAGGAGGAAGTTGCGCTTCAATTCTCCTTCATCCGCTGCCCTTACCTGTGCAACAACTCGCATGAGACTTATCGTGGGGCATTCGGTGCTGAATGGAGCAGGAAAGGGGCCCCGCCACGTTGTCCATGCTAAATTACATCCCTGATTTTACTGGCATTTGGCTTGATTTATCGTTGTAACTCTTTCTCTTGAGTGTGGAACAAGTGATAGCAAGTTGGCCTGAAGACTTTCCTCGATCGAAATCAGAACGTGCTTCCCAAATGGATAGGATCGCTCAGGACAGTAGCATATATCGTTAGCTTTCCCGTAGTAAAAAAAAGTTCAACTTCCACAATGCAGGTTGCAACCACGTTTTTCGAAAGAATATTGTGTATAGCTCTTATGGTATGAAAATTTGGCTAGTTTTAGCAAATTGAAACGATCCTAGCTCAGCGTAATGGCCCAGCGTGTACATGCATATATACATAAACTGAGCTTGTAAAGTTGAGTGGAGCCGGCTTAGTAATTACTTGTACTTGTATTTGTATTGTGTAGTAGTCTCTAACGTGACAATGGGCGCCTGGCAAAACTTACGGCATGTCTTTATCAATATTTCGCCGCATTGAACTTAGTGATATGCATATGAGCTAGAACGAGCGGAAATAGATGACCTTTTCAACACAACCATTTTATGTCTCAGCCTTTGAACGATTCGAAAATAAGATGAACATATTAAGAAAGTTAGTAGACAAATAAGTACAAACAAGCAGAGTATACTGATAGAACTGTTATTCATAGCAACATTGACTAAGTTGAATATATTCGTTCCGCAATAATATACACGCCAGCTAGGTTGCTAGGTTCGATACCTACTAGGTTACATAAGCCCCTCCTTGTGAGCGTCCCGCGCCATCTATCAGCACACTGTTCGATTTGATGTTACTGCTCGCGTTCTGCTTACCTTACTGATCCGAATACGCGGCGGACTTTACCACCACGTAAATCAACTTGCCTTCTTCTACGCTGTCGTTCACCCTAACTTTTCGGGCGCTCACAAGTACACCCTTCAACTCTAATCGCCCAATTCAGCGCGTCGCCGCTTATATTATCCCCCGACACCTGGTTGCCGACGCGAGACACGGCTGTGTAAAGTAGCCTTAGAGGTAACGGGGAAAATAGATCGACAACTGTCGACTGGGGTAGCGAGATCTGCCAGTGTTCCAATGGGCAGCAACGTCCCACGAAAAGACGCGACATCGATATCAGCAAAAGCACTGACCCCAGAAGCAGTTGGGTTTTCTGCTTCATGCAACGTGCCACGACGTTTCGCAGCACTCGTGGCACAAAATGGCCTGAAGCAGTCATAGACTAAGTGCAATATCTTGTCGCTGGGCAACCGCAAGCTAGCCGACCGCAAACAATACACAGGTAAACAGCTCCACCGGGGTATTCTCCTGCTTGGATGCCCCCGCTGAGCCCCTTTCGCCTCACTACTACTATGGACTCATTTTCGGATCCGGACTCTACCTCACTATATTCAATAGTGCGTGCCACCGACTCCTGTCACAATGCCAACAAACATGCTGTACCAAGTGTCATCGGCCGATCTGAGAATCGTGCACTTCAAGAGCGCTGAAGAGCAGCGTCGCCTCCGATTGTAGACAGTTCGGATGAATGCCATGGTTAACGATGTAGTCTGTCAAAGTGATCTCTACAAAATCGGTTGGTGTCATTTGCGAATTTTAGATTAGATAAAGATAAGAAACATAGACTGGGGCTTTGAATAGGACGGGTTTTCTCGAGTGAAACCAAAATGGCGTTTTTGACTTGGATTTAATCTTATTTTCTTATACTACCCAGTTCTACGAATTATTTTCTAAGTGGACCAATGGATGGCCAATGCATTTACGCGTATGGGACGTACTTGTAGATAGAAGATCATATTAGTACGCAAATAACGATAAGGGTGTGCCAATAGCTCTAATCGAGACAGACAACATTAGTTGCAATTGTCCACTCCGCTTAAATGTATCCATTATGTTTCCATAAAAGACAGCGAAATCCAGTTATCATTGCCCTCTTCTATAACAGAAATTTTAATTTAAAAGAACGGTCTAACGTTCCTTTCGATTATACCTTCAACGCTGTGCACGACTGCTCTAAGTGTACATGCATTTCCCGAACTAGAACTCTCCTAACCCCTTTGACGTCTAAATCGTTGGTTGTTGCTATTGATAGAGTAGATAGATATAGACTGAATCCGAATTTACCTCAAGTGCTAATTAACCTTCTATGCGGATGCTACACGCGACACAACATACTCCATGAAGAATCGATTCTACCTCTGAACAGGATCTCTGCTAAGGTAGATCTAATACTGTCAAACAGAACAAACGCGTAATACGCTTTACGTTCAACGAGTGTGCGGCTGATCTCATTAATCCCGTGTGAGACTAAACTGAAAAAGTTCTCGTTCTTTGTTTATAGAATATTTCAGTGGCAACTCTGTGGTTCTCAGCGTTCCTTGACGTCCGAATAAATTTCTATGATTACCGTCGTTATTTTTGTCGTTCTATCTACATATCTGCTTGACATTGTTTATTTATAATATTCTTGATGGTTTTTTTACGCGGGCGATTCCAATGGGAAGAAGTTTGTTCATTTCCCGTATGTGGTTGTCCACCTTTTGTACGGGTCTCCACCTTTATCGACTCCTGACTCTGGATTCTTCCCTTTTTAATGAGAAATATCCCAGAAACTTCTTCAAAGGAAGAATGACCAGCCATACATGTCTTCGAGTATCGAATTGACCACATTTTCTCAGTGTCAGCGTTTCCTTGGTAGAGAGTAGGCCTCGATAGTTCGACGAGCAGTTCTCCGTGAGAGCGTCGTATCCACGATTTACAGGATAAGGCGTTGATATTGAGACATAAACACTTGTCGTGGTATTTGTCCTGATCGATATAATTTATCTGGGATTTATCCATTGTGTGGCTGTGCATACGGTTCCGTGGCTCCCAGAGAGCGACTGGTACAGTCAATGAACAAGAACAGCACGACTATAGCTGGAAGTTGCGTGTGACCCACGCTCTATAGACCAGGCTGTGTAGGCGACCTGGTGATCGACCGTGTCTCTCCAGAGGATCCGCAGCATTATCCGTGTGGAATCGGGGTCGTGAGAGACGACACACCCAGCGCCACTAAGAGCCTGAAAAGAAAATAAAAGAGAACGTTCTCTACTAGAGAATAGGCCACAGCACAAAAAAAAATAAGGAAAAAACCCGCACGCACCGTCGGGCTTTGCTTCGCTGGTCCACACTCAGTAGCAGCCTGTCTGTGAGGAAAAAAGCCTGCCTAACCCACCAGTGATTGGATACAGACAAAACTGAAAGGAAAGAGAAGGGAGAGATAATAACAGTAAGAGTGTTTAGAAATGAATGAATAAGTGTTTAGAGAGTGGTTTGAAAGTGACGCACCAATAAGTACTTCTTAGAGAAGTCGAACTCTCAAAACATGTAACCAATGAATTGACTCTAACAGGCACATACAGACGCTACCTATCACCGTGTAACTACGGTGCCATATTTGCACACTACTGTTCTAGGCGATTTGGTTGGCTCTTGAAGCAGAAAACAACGGCATCTGGTTAGGCAAATGAGCCTGTCGCCGGCTATATTGTCGAACGGCAAACCTGTGTCTAGTAAAGATTTCAAGCCATAACAGATCTAATTTGAAGGTTTGAAGACACCCAAAGTAAGTCAATTGCTTGAAAATGATAAAATTTTGCAATAGGTAGCGAAGCACAAAGGTAGAAATGATGCGGTATGAAGACTTTACATTTGCCTTTTTTTTTGTTTGTATATATGTAAGCCTTTGTGAATCTAGATGGGTGATCCCATTATACTTGCATTATACAGCATACTACACATATGTGAAGCCATAATGTACAATATTTTTAATTACGATCCAGATTTATAAAGATCTGAAGTGGCTGCGCCAGTTAACACCTTTCATAAAGACAATGTCTGCAAGGTGCGTTTGTTGTATCTCTAAGAACATTGCCAGGAACAATTTTGTTACCTAATCAAAAAACGTAGACTGCTTGCAAAAGCCTGATTTCCGCTTTGCGCCAACGGAACTGTTTGCGCAGGTTGAAACAACCCCTCGCGAAGACAATGAAGCTGCGCGTGTACCATAAAGAAGAATAGTTGTCCGGTTTGACAACTTGAAGTGGCCCCCGGAAGTGCTCCATCGTCCTCGGAAGCCCGCGGGCGACAAGCTTTAGTGCAGTAGCAAAGCAGAAAGAAGCAGCTCCCGAAGCATCTGGCATGTTTGCCCTGCAACACCTGTTTGATACAAGAACTGGTCATCCAAGTCGGGCAATCTCGAATAAGGCAGTTCAGGTGAATCAACACGGGGTTTGCAATGTTTATCACAATTTGTGAGGACAACCGTTCTAGAAAAAACTTGAAGTCGTCTCTAAAGCCTGCCAACTTCTATGACGCGATTTTTGCGAAAATTATGCAATTCCAAATAGATTTGCAATGAGTACAAACTTGTTCGATCTATTTTAAAAATTGGTTTTAGTGGAACATCAAACCATGGGCTTGATTTGTAACTTGTCTTCGTGAAATTCAGTGACCTATGAAAGAACTTAAGCATATTTACTTAAAGTTTAATCTCATTCTACCATAAGGCGGCGCAATCATCTGTTTCCAAGAAAATGTCTTTAGTATTAGCTAGGCGAGAAATTAACTTTTCTACTCACATTTAGAATACGATACCTTGACACAAACCGCTAATAAAAAAATCTGACGTTTAACTAAGAAGGCACACTTTATAAAACGTCAAAGTTCACGCTACCTTGTCTAATAATAGTTAAAAAAAAGTTTGGTTCTTCATAATTGTGTGAAACACTCTGATTGAGCACACACAGTCAATCGCAAGCTTCCATTGAGGTTTATTAGGTACAACAGAAGTGGCGGTAATATGAATAGTGGAAGTCGTCGAAAATGGTACATGGAAAAATTTCATGAAGTTTGTGAGAAACATCAGTCTACCCACATCAAATGACGCACATTTTTAAAATCCGAATGCGGAGGTCACATATTTTCGCAGTTGTCTCATCGATAGAACGACACAAGTTCTATGCCATCAAGATTAACAGCCGGCGTAACATGCGTTGGCTACTTGTTATTCCAGATATTAGCTCTACCATATATAAAGGTAAATTAATGCAAAATGTTAAGACAAGTATTATAGGTAAGTTTACTTCCTAAATGGTTTACTTCATCCTTCCTGCTTATGCTGGCAGCTACGAAGTGGTGTAAGTTAGAGTAATAGTCTGCTTAGCATCGCAATTAATTGTTATCCATACACTGATCACTGGTGCGTTATTTTGTCTAATTTTCGTTAACTAGTGATTTTCTATGTGTATCTTGGCAGTGGCAAATGTTCCAGGAACAGCCGCCAGATGGCGCCAGGGACTGCTTTCCCGAGCTCTTGATGGAGAGTCGGAGTCCGCGTTCGCAGACCAGCAAAAGACCAATAACAACTAACTTGTTCGCATGACATGACTAGGTTAGGTTTGCTTGGCTAAGGTTAGATTGCTATTGCTGTCACATATTAAGAGAAAGTTGTGGTTCTGATGTTCACAGTGGAGCTCTTGATGATACGATTGGTAAACAAACAGAAGAAGGTTAATGTTGTACCCAAGTGATCTCACATGAGCCACCGACGTCTTGCCAATGGAAGCGAGATCGGCGGAGCTATTGCATCAAAGTTTCCCCGTGGTTTCCTGCTGTCGGTCTTTTACTCAGCAGCACGTTTTGTCTTGTTTTTCTTCGAGGGCGGACATGGTATCTCTTTTTACACCGATGTGTCTCGATAAATGACAATGTGTTAGTACGGTAAACTATTTTAATAAATACCACCATAACCACGAACGGCAAGATGACGAATCTTGGAGGAGGCCTCTAAGGCCAATGTGATCGTACGGTCTAACTCATTGTTTCGGGGTTCGAGGTCGACAAACTTCTATGACTTTTTACTGTAGCACCAGCAGGCGTATAACAAGCCCTTAAAGTTCAAAGATTCTATGAATGATGACATTGTTGAAAAAGCTATTTGTCGTAGAAACGATAATAACAACAGAATCGAGGCGCAGCGCTCGTACCACAACTTTTACACTAACCCCTCACTCTAATGGTAGTAACCTGCTGTGGGGTTGCCACGGGGCAGCCGCCGACCACGTAAAGTACTTTCGCATTTGCTTGCTTTCCTCGAATAGCCTTAGATCGCCGTGCGATGCTCGGTGAATTCGCTCACACACATGCATCTCTTTCCCCTTTATCTTCTTCTGTTTCGTTTCTTTTTAATCTCTACAGAAGAGACTGCGGCTTTCCGCTCCCTTTACGCCAAAAGAAGCCCTGCAAATTCTCTGTGCGGTCCAGTGATCTCCTGTCTGAGTCAGGCTCACCTCGACTCATCACAATCGTTGCTAACAGCACCAAGAACGAGGGCCTGCGTCCAAGGCGAAACCAGAATCAGTGCCAGCTATTGCCTTGGTCGCCCGATCGAACTACTAAATGGCCAAATCTGTTGACGGTGTCGACAGATATATTTATGTTATGTTTCAGTGGGCCTGAGAAACAAATGGTCCGGTGGTAGCGGGCTGAGACGCCATGGTTCTCGGTGAAAAGAAGTGGCGCGGCTTTTCAGTGGGATCCTGCGGGTCAACTCCAGCTTAGCAGTCCGTAGTGGTGCCATGACCGGTTGTAAACATTACCTTTGAGTGTTAGTTTCGCTTGAAGACAACGCTTACCGGTACAGAGCGCTGCGGGACTGGATAAAAGCGCCGTCATCAATGCTGTCTTGGACGATGACGAGCGGATACACTGAGTACGAGGTTCAATTGGAAATGGAAAGAAGTTGTGAAATCGGCGAACAAAGGATCACGTGTGACCAAGAAAAGTTTCGGCTACGCTAACAACGACGATGACTGCTAAACGCAGTTGGTTAGAAGGTTTTTCAGAACAGTCTCGTCATCCTTCGTAGGTATGTGAATAGTAAAATACAAGGGAAGATACGGAACAGAACAGCTACCTGGGTCGTAGCAACGCCGATAGTTGATGAGGGTATCAGCTGTGTCGTACAGACAGGAAGAAGTATGCTTACACATCTCTGCACTGGTGCTTGAAATAATGCTAACTACATTAACACCTAATATTAACAGCGCTTCAACTTGTTGGATGCGGTCTTGCTGGCTCGCAAATGACAAAAATATAAATTCAGTAGATGAAAGTACCGAGAGTCAAACAAACGCAAGCATCAAATGCTAACAATATACAGCGCAACGTAACAGTCTCAAAACAAGCGTACGTTCGAACGACTACCGGCAATGTAAAGCAACCCGGCCATTGATTTCAGTCCGGGAGGATATGGATGGAGCAATAATGAATAACGTAATTATAAGCCGTCACATAGGAACAACAGGTAAATGTGGAGGTCACGAGGGTTTATTTGCGTCCACTCGGTCGTATCGTATAAAGTACTGGACTGCTTTGTTTCACTGCTCTAAGGCACAGAAATAGGTATTATAAATTTTCGCTGCTCTTATTTACCGCCGAATCTGGACTGCTTAATTTGATCAGACCTCTACGTACTTTGATTGAAGACTTAGTGGGCTATTTCGAAAGCACTTCTCTGCTAAAGAAGATAGCTCGGTATTCGATAGGGCTTCAGGTTGTCTTAAAAAAGGTGCATGTATCTTTTAGAATGAAATTAAACATTCATGATGTCTTAGCATGCAATCTCTTAGCTGTGCCTTTGGACAACTGCCATTGGTTCCTTAAGCGAAATATTCAAGTTGGAATAAATCTGTAGCTAACGAGCGTGGATCGAGGATGCGTCTACGGAAAGATTAAAAACTTGGCTGACCTCAAACGCAAATGAGATTTACTTGAAGACAGGTATACAAACGTAATGGGCAGATAAGTTGATTACATTGAACGGTGGGTTCGTTTGTCTTTGTTGCCGACAGATATTTGTAGAATTCTGAGTCTTTTCCAACATGTGTTTGTCCCATATTACAGTGACAGGGACTTCGATTGAACGTGGTACTATCGCTGAGATAAGATTCATCGACCGATCTATTAGCTTAACAGACCATTGCAGCATCCCTGAATCGTTTTAAGTCGCAGTCAATGTCGATTGTTGGTAGACAAACTTTTTTACTAGGATGATCAAAATTCAGTGTAAAATGGCGATAGTTTGTCTGCTCTTCGTAGCCTCTTTGTAACATGCATCTGGCGATGGCGAAACTTGAACTTTTTTGTTGAAATGTTTATATAAATCGGATACTGCATCCGTACAAAGGGATTCGCTTCCGTCAAGAGGCTCGAATCAATGTTCAACACGCTTATCTGGCAAGATCGACGATGATGAGCTGGTACAAAGCAGGATACGTCGGAAATCAGCCGTCAATCGAATGCCCCCTTGCCCGCCTCGAAAAATCACATTTGAATTTTTCCACAGATACACAACTAATGATGCGTTTAGCATACGTTGAAAGTTTTTCCTTCGAAATTGATTGCGCACACAAAGGCATGTTCCTGTGAATCGAAAAACTTACTCTGAGCGTGCAGGAATTAGAAGCAGGCTATTGGCCAGTTATTTGCATGCTGTAAGAGGCCGTGCACGCTAGAGTTATCTCGTGATGAAACGCAATAGGGAACAACGATTACGCTCACTTAGCCACTAATACCTAAGCGGGTGCAAAACTTGAAGTAGTTACATACTTAACTACGCTACCAAGCTGATCGTAATAGTGATGATATACCCTAACAGTACTTCACAGAGCTGGGAGTATAGACACTCACAATTGAATCTGTGAAAACGGTCTGCTTATACTAATCACGAATGCTGGGCGCGATTTGTTGACGCTATAATATGCTTGTACGACGGGAGACAATTGCACTGAAATCGTGACGGTTCAGAAGTATCTAATGGCTTCTCATTGCGACTGGTTGTTCAATTCAAATCAATCAAGCGATAACAACTATATATGGTCACGAACTTTATTTAATAAAGTGTTAGGAAAGCAGATTTTTTCTTTCTTCCGCAAAATCAGGAGGAGAAGTGGCAAGCCTCGCCCAGGAAGTGTAGTCCCGGGCACATATTATTGCGGGACACCTTGTGTCATCCTTGTGGTCTTCTATCAGTTCTAAGATAAGCAACATTGAACGAAATGTTGTTAACTGTAGCAAAATAGGTTTTTATGTCAATTCAAAATCATCCTGCATGCGCCCCTTACCTTGAACACGTTTAGTCCGTAGACTTATCATTTACAAATAAATTACCGGAACAAGCCGTGACGTACGCGCTTCAATGAAATTATATATATATATATATATATATATATATATATATATATATATATATATATACATTTAAAAACTATTTTAACTCGCTTTGATGGAGCGCATGGTCAGCCTAATGCATGGTAGTTATACTCTGCAGAATGCTACCTCTGTGACGTTATAGGATTTTCTGTCCTATAGCCCCTTCGTTTTCTGCAGTCACGATGATATTGAAAAGTAAGAAGCCGATGGTAGTTGACGTAGCGTCCGTAGAAGTAATATTTAAATATTGGTGGTATTCTATTGACTTCGCCTGTTTCCCATCACCATGGCTCGTCTACTGTCCGTCCATTCACTTTGCACTGACTGACTGCCTGCTTGCCTGCCTGCCTCCCTTGGAGTTGTTTTGGCCTGACTGGCCCCTTTGAAACAGGCAGGGGGCAACTCGAAATTTAAATTTGTCGCCGTGCAATGGCCCGTATCTGAGTACCAGCCGCGGGTAGGGGGTCATTCGAAACAGACGCCAATCTGCAGTCGCCGAGTCAGAGTGAGCTAGCACTGATTCAGCCTCGTGCGCAAAATCAGAGTGAACTCTCACCAGCTGGCCGGGACTGAATTCTCCCCCTGTCCAGACGATCCAATGCCGCACTTCGTCATCAAGAAAAAGATGGTTGGAGTGACAAAGCGGAACCGTCGAAACGATAAAGCTTGAACACTGGAAAATTACAGTAGATTTAGAATTTATACAAAAATAATCAAAAGGCCCAAACGAAGTAATCGATTAAAGTATAATTTTTGCTAGGTAGGGATACTGTGAATGAATTTATCTCTCGCTGGTTAAGTTTAGTGTGAATTTAAGAGACGATTACCGGTTGTGGCATCGTTGACAATAAGGTGATATAAATTTTCAGACGATGACTATGTTTATTCAATTGAAATTAAGTAATTTCGGTAATAATAAGTGACTATTTTCAAAACATACATACAAACTCATATATCACATGCAGTTAATGGGACCTAAATTAATGCCAAGTTCTAGATCAGGCAAGCTCGTTCGGTGTCCTACGATTTCAGTATTTTTTTGATCGCGGTACGACTTTCTATCAAAAAATTACTGGTTGTTATGATTACTACACACTTGATTGGACCTGTATCGTTACACGCTACTGTGAACTATTCCGTATTCGTCAGCTGCGTATGACCGATAGACGGTAATCATCTGCGATAATATCCATTTAACGATTTCGAGATGGGCGATTTTGCCAGAATCCGACTCCTATCAAACTAGCTCCTCGATTCTGTGTAAGTTATGAAAACTATCGACATCACCTAGGTAATCGACCATGGCCCAGCTCACCTCAGCACACATTCAGTAGCCTAGCTTGCAGTGGGTTTTTTTTTAAAAAAAAAAAAAAAAAAAAAAAAAAAGTCTCAAATCAATAATCAGGGAAACGTACCCATATCGTACCTTCAACTGCCAGCCGCAAAAAAGCAAATGTCAAAACCAACTAAATATTTGAGTTATGTTACCTCAGCTATTACTTCGGGGTGATGTGGTGAACAGCCTGGTTGGATTGACTTCGCAACGTTGGCTAACGAGCGAAATCCTAATTTTTTTCACAGCAACTACTTTACTTCGTCACAATATACAGTCGAGTACGATAGAGAAATTGTCGCCATTTTAATAAAAACTATCTGGTATAAGTCAAACAATCAATGTTTGAAGTTTTTTTTTTTTTTTCGAGATGTTTAAGTTTAATCATATTATATATTCCTAGTTCGACCATTATTCGATACGAATGGTCGAGCTTTCACACGCATTTATCTCCTTAGTATTGTTCATCTACGTATGCGCTCCGAAACAATCAGCCCACACGCCTCGTTGTAAAGGTCTCTGATGATTAACCTGTAACAGAGGCGTCTTCTATGGCGACGTCGGCTTTTCTTTTGCTCTTCTATGCCATTGCCTGTCGTCGCCTATTTCTTCCTTAGGCGTTGGACTGACGGGCCTTTACGGCTACGGTACTGGGCCTGTTACGGTCCCCCTTGAACGTTTGAGTGAATGTATGACTGTGTAAATGTTTGAATGTGTAAATGCGTCGCTTCGTTACATGCTGAATGGCACCCACATACTGGCGTTGGTTTTCATTACATTAACGGGGTCCTCTCCTGTCTGTTTCAAGCTTTCGCAGTTTCCTTTATTGGACCTTTTCCCTCGGTTGGGTTTTCCTGAGTCTCTTTGTCTCCTGGTCCCGCTTCTCTAATCCATCTCCATCTAATTTTCTCTTTCCAGTCGAGTTGTAAGCATTCGCGTTGTAGACTCGCATGAGCGAAGATAGGGAGCTGGCAGCTGTTTGATTCAGAGGTGACGACCGTGCTCTGGATCAGACCTGCTCTAGCAGCCTCAGCAGCAGATTTCACCACGCGTCTAGCTGCGAAATTCTGAGACCTTGTAACGATGCCGGTATTGGCTTTCTTTGCCGTTCTGCCTCGTTCTTTTCCTTTTCGCGTTCCTCTATCGCCCACTCATTCACGCCGCGAATTAGGGCCCTTAGTTCGGGTGCGATCAACAAGATGAACCATCTCTTTACTTGAGTTTACAAGAAGAGGCCACCATTACATCATATGGAAACAACAGGGTACATAGTGCTGTTTCGTATGCTGAGAAGCTAAGCGGTGCCAAAGGCGCCGCCGACGATCGTATTAGAGGTAAATGCACACGTAAACGAGCACTACCAATTGCGATCTAAATGCAGCCAGCATATGTGCAGACACGAAAGGCCGTGGCAAGAAAAAGGTGATGAAAAGGTGCATTAGCAAAGCGGCCAGTTAGACGTATAGGGCTTTATTGTCAACGTGCTTCGTCGTTTCGGACGAAAATGACACGTGACCTTTCCGAACCCAAACAATCATGTCTCGGTGCCGTTGTTGTTGGTGATAACACTGCTATATAATTGAGTATATATCATCAGCAAATAATAGATGAGATTGAAAAGATTGCCAATGTTAATAACCGCACTATTCGAACAAGTGTATTCAACTTGGAGGTAACAGAGTATACATATTGTACTTCTAGATATAAATGTCCTAACGAAAACATTTATCAGCTATGGCTTCTACTTTATCTTATACCAAACCCAAATCTTCTGTTCTGAACAAAGGACCCAGAAAACTTATATTAGTTATTTTTATAGTTATTCCGTACAGTTCACCCTCGTATGTAGGCGATAATTAGGTCTTGAATTCATTTTCGCCAATTCTATTTACTTTGCAGTTAATTTATCAATTGTGTTTCACCTGAAATATGCAGAGTGGATATATATATATATATATATATATATATATATATATATATATATATATATATATATATATCGAGAAACTTCTGTCCCACTCTTCAGTAGCTGTAGCTGCGCAGGCTATCTGCTTTCCCAGATTTTATCGAACGGAAAAGTGCCTCTATTGATATTTTTAAATAATTTTAAGCTCATTTGAATTTACCCAGCAAATGGCTTCAAGCTGACCATGCTATTTTTTTATGCGGCAGGGATAAATTATACCAATAGCAGTTCTTCTACATAACGCTTACTCTGCCTCTTTTCAATGAAACAATAATCTACCTTGACTGTAATTTGCCCTCACCATTTTGAAAGAAACATTTTGACTCTTCTTCACAGACTACCAACTGCTACGATCCTTCCCTTTTTAATGATGCTTCTTGTGGCGTCGTACCGTCCGCTGATTCTGTTGCCGCTGTTGAGGTGGGTTGATATTGTTGGCATCGTCATGATCGCTGCCATCTTCATCATCCGTACGATTGTTTATGCTATTGTTTTCCTGCGGTTCAGGAGGAAAGTGATCGAAAACAGGTTACCTCGTCAATCTCCGCAGAGAACGAGAAATGTTACTGCTGTTGCCAGCGTCCAAAAAAGAAACAACGAATGAAACGAGCGGTTGTAACCTTCATTCCTACACCTCGTAGTCTTACAATTTCTCTGTCATTTTAGTGAGCCGTCACGCTTTTGCTCTCGGTGGCTCTCGAGCTACCACCCACGCATCCTCCATGCCTACACAGAGCACTATCCCGATACTCGATCCGACGAGGGGGTTGCTTTGCTTTCTACGCCCTTTAACGATCCGGCGAGGAACTCTTCCTGCGAAAGGTTTCCCGTTTGTCTCGCAGCGGTATCCCAATATTCCTCTAGTTTCTTTGGCTGACCTAAACTCGGAAAGACATAACTATCTTTCTGCGCCACAGCAACGTCACCGCGGAAACGTATAGGTACTATGTCGACCCGTTTCTCTGTCCCATGCCACTATTTTTCGCTCTGTCTATCGTTTTGTCCTACGAGATGAGCCGCTCCGTAAGTGCTCCAGCTGAGATACTCGCATGTGCCACGGCCTCCCTCTCAACTACTTGTATGCGAGGAGTCCCGAGTATTTCTTTCATTGTACACTGACAGACGGACGAACCGATACACAGGCACACAGTAAAGTTCGCCAGTAAAGAAGCTCAATTTGCTACGTTTTCTATCTGATCTCGTTTCGAGCACAGCCTTCTAGAGACGGGGATGACAACAACTGAATCCGATTGTTTCAAGTGGTGAGAGTAAGGCCGCGCGAGACAGAATGGCTACGAGACGTAAGCAAAACGAATAAAGGCATCCGGATAAAGAGGTATTCCAGACATCGATTTAGAAGCTCGAGTGCTTGATACTAGCGCTGCGTCAATGCGATCTGTTTTCAACCTGTCTCTTTTAAGTAGAGGATTCTGGATACTGAGCAAACAACGTGATATGAAGCCGCTTAAAAGTAAGACACAATTTTTTTTGTTAAATAAACAAAACGTCTATGTATTTGGTCATTTGGTCGCATATAGATTTGCTTAGATCGTATGTACAAACAGTATGGTCAACAAGTATTTCTAGTTATTGTTAAATGGCATTATTTATTTTTATAATCGTAATAAAATATCTTAAATAACTTGGCTGTTTGCCAAGCTCAGGTTACCAGGTGATCGATTGTCTCCGTGGTAGTTTGGCAGTAACGTGTACTTACTAAAGTCAGGGGCATGTCAGATAGCATAGCGTCGAAACTGAGCGTAGGCACGTTTCGTTCCGTGCTGCAAAAAAAAAGCAGCCATCCGAAGCAATGTCCTAGGGGCCAAGTACCCCTATTTGAAAATTCGGAATATTTGTTTAGGTCGTCTGTTAGAGAGGATTAGGACGAAATTAGTAATATGTGTCGCTAAAGGTATGCTCAGGTAAGATGCAAACCTTCCTTAAAGCATCTCTTTAGAGCTCCGTTGATTTCAATTTTTCTGTGTAAGAAGTTCTTGTCAAGGTGACCGGTTGCGGCTCGTTTTGAGAGCCTGCATTGCAATTAATCTAGCCGAAAAAGTGATCAATGAATGGATTTACATTAATATAGAAATAAGGATTTAGTTGTAGATCTGAGTCTATTGTCAAATCTAAGTGGTAAGTTATTCTTAGTTCATTGTCACCGATGACTCAAGAACAAAATTATAGCTTAGAAATAGCTTTTCTGTACTACCTAATTGTGATTTTCTTCAGTTAATAAAGATAGTAGCTACTATTCGTATTGTCTTTCGCTGCGCCTAAACCGATTAGCTTTAGTTTATAGGCAGCTAAGGTTAAAACAGAATCTATGCTCTCATATATGTTCGCATTCAAAATACGAAAATTCGCGCATTTCCATAAAGCATCGTTTTAAAACTAATGGATGTCAGTTGGAATCTACCGCTGTCCCCATATGCCGCAACCCCACTTAAGCAGCCATGCCCTTCTAATAGGATCAGTTCGTTAGCTACTTTTACGTCGTTCATGGCGGTGCCGAAACAGTGAAGTGTTTGTAGCGATTCAACGTAGCGCAGTAGGCCTACGGGTTACGTCTGGCATCTTGTCTAGCCCGATCCAGCTGTGGGGCACAGGAACTGCACGAGACGACCTCTGACGCTCGTGAAGACTGCCATGACTCGAGTCAAGCCATGTCCTCTACCTTGGTGGCTTCGTCCGCTGACCACCGCGAGCACTGTTTGCTTGCATGTTAAAGCATTGCATTTGTTACCGCTGCAGCCCCCCGCCCCGCATTACTGAACCGTACTAATGTAAGTGTACTTTCCGCCTTTTCCTACCGCCAATTCCCGGTCTACAAAGCGATTCTAAGGCGAACCAACGCCACTTGTTCCTCTGATAAATTTCAGCTTTAAACACCGACTGACCCAATTACGACGACTAAGCAGACCGCATGCAATGACCAGTAGCTGGCGCTGGTGTTGATGGTGTCCCCGATGCCCAGGGCGACAGAATTCGTTTAGCTGGCTAACTGTGTTTCGCAGCGAACGTGGTGCAACTCTGGGCGCTGCAGCTCCGGCGCTTTGGGGGACCCCATTGTCCTGGCGCAGATCGCCAGCAAGGAAGCAGAGTCCACTCTGCAACGGGCCGTGACCAAACTTGTTTGGTCGGGTCGGAAGGTTGACTTTTGTTAATAAGTTGCTCGTGGAGGAGTAGTACGATAGGTGGACCTATGTATTCTTTTGCGACAACAGCCTGCTTTCCCTCTATAATAACTTCGCCTCCTCTCCCTAAGGGCCACGCGCATCGAGCACGCGTTGATCCATGTCCCTTGGCAAAGTTCAATAGTGATCTTTTGCCTCGACTACTACACATACATACCATTTGAGTTACCGTTTCAATGGACAAAAAAAGGGGGTCTGCTTTTGCGATGCTCTGCAACCGTTGGCGAAACTTCGTAGCGCATAAGGCTACATAAGGTTAGCTATGAACGGGTCGGAGGGGCACACTCGATATTAGCTTGATTCAGAACTGCTTGTAGGTTGCAGAAGCATTTATTAATGTAGTACGTCGTGTAACAGACAGTGGCCATTATTAATTGTAAGGGCAACTAAAGATGATTGAGCGAACTGAATGTTAACTGTAAAATCTGCGACTCCGGTTATTGCGGTATTGACTGTTAGAACAGTAGATCTATTTGCAGGCAGAAAAAGCGTGGGAGAATGCTAAAGTACTGGGGGGGGGGGGGGGGTGTCAGCGCATCGAAAGAAAATTTCAGCGACGAGTAACGAATGACGGATTAACGGCTACAAGTACCAACGAAATATGGTCGAATGAACACGAATCCACACGGTCCGCGGCATAAACGGACGCTCAAAATATCATCCCCGGAAGCAGACAAGGCACTTGGTTGAGTCGACCCCAACCAAGATGCTCATGTGCATGGATAACCTTCCTCAACAATTAGTCCTAGTATTCAATGAAACGAATAGATCTCTTCAGAAAATTTACACGATTAGATGTCACATAATCTTTGAAGAGTTCGTTTTCCCTCTGGTCGCCGCTATACCGCTAGGACTTTGTTGAGTAGCTATCGTTGTAAGACAGACTAATTAATAGAATTTTTCATAGACACCAAGAATCAAATTTGAACGAGCACTACGACAAGATATTCTACCGCTGAATACCCAACCAGGTACTGCGATTATCATCTTCGTACTAAGCCGTACAAAGCTAACGACAAATATCACGCCTGCTCGGCCTTTATATCTAACCTGTACATACAAGGTACGAACAAAGAGATGTACATCTATACATTGCTTTTTGATAAACGTACTTCAACGATACGGTACGTAAGGCTTTATCGAGGGTAAATGTTCGCGTATCTCATTATTTGTCATTGTATAATTTCATAGAAGTACTACCGAGTAGGTAAAACGAAGCTGCCGCTCGATCCGACTATCGCACCAACTACTATTGCACGGTTCGAGTCATCCTACAACATTACGCGTTAGATCGCTGGGTAAGTGTATTAACATCGATGAAGTGCAACAGCAGATACGGATTTTGTTGTAACTTAGCTAGTTGATCATACAATTTTTTTAATCTTAGGGTAATTAAAATAAAGCTAGCAGAAAATGATCTCCGTCTTATCAATTTACGTAAATCATTTTCATCCATTTCTGGGTTACGATACGTATCATGCGTCCGACTGATGTTTGCTGTTGTAACAATAATTTGAATATCGCTTAGATGCGCATTTGTTTTCAAACGTTTGGGTGCATGTGTGGTCCTGTCTACGTTTATTGTGATACGTTGGCTTTTCAAGTGTAAGGAAAGTGCAAAGGGCTTTAAACAACAAGAACTGCTATCTGGGCGTGTTTCGGGCGATCCAGGTACACTTGGTGGATTCGCTCCATCAAAGAAGAATAGGCAAATACGATGCTCGACACACCCCTCAAACGAAGTTACTTTTGCCTATTGGCCAATATCAGCTCGCGCCCTGCTAGTTATATTCCAACTGATTTAAGCCTAGCGATACACGCCGTATAGTTGCAACTTAGCAGGCCAGACGCATCGCATAGACGCATTGGAAGGCATAGGCTGTTTTCACCTCCACCTTTGGGATATGGCTTGATGCACCCCCTGCATCGACGCTGTCAAGGCATACAGTTGACTGGAGACGACGGCACGCCCCCGACACGAAACCCTTGGCGTATGCGCAGAGCAGCGCGAGCGGCTTGCGAAGATAGCCTGCGAGCTTTCACCTCAGCTTTCTTATAAAGGGGTCCAGGCGGATACATCTAGCAACTAGAAGAGCAATGGCGGAAAAGAAGCTAAAGGATAAATGCAGCCCGGCACCAAGTCAACCTTACGAAACAATTGGGAGTCCCGCCGAAGTAGATTGCGCACTTGGGACGTTATAGCAATTGATATTCATGTCGTGCAACTTGTACCTTGTGCGCGTTCCATACTTACATCGTGATGGAACAATCACCGTCATCGTTACTGTATCGGCGGTGCTTACCTTTCCCGCTTTATAGATAAGATTTGAAGATAGAGCGGCGACGGATCGCATTGTTTGTTATAAACAACTACCAATCGTTACTCGAAACTAAGGAAAATTAATGAAAAATGTATATGCGCATAAAACAGACATATATATTTGAAGCTGCTTTATATCAGCAGTAACGACAAGAAGAAGAACTTGCGGCTGATCTCATAGCGTGTTGGTACTGAGCAGCAGAATCCACCTACCGTGGACCAAAAATATGGTTTAGAAGCATAAGGAGGTTCATAGAAGTTAAGATAAAGAATCGTGAAACAGCCGTGTCCCGTACTGAGCGGATGTATTGGCCACAATCGGCCCGCAGGTGGCGGTTATAATAATAGACTGTAGCGCTGATGAGTGGAGGGGTGCGCAACATGGTTATGCGAGGTAAGTTGTGATGAGAAAAAATTGCCGTGGAAGAATATACGATAGACTGTGTGTTGCGTGTATTACACGTATGATGGTGCCTTCACGTAATATTCCACCCTGCAATGCGTTCCCTCCTATTGGCTGTAGAGGAGAAGACGACTACACACCAGCCAGGGTTAGTAAAAGCATTTGCAGAGAGCGACACACCTATTTATGGAAGCTCGGTAAGAATCGGCTCCCGTCACTCAAAAGCCACCTTACCGTGCCCCTACTGCTGCTTCCTGGCTGATGGGGCTTACTTGTATGTATATATATATATATCGGTCACTCAAATGGTGGGTGACTCGGATGTTGTCTGCAATTCCATGCAATGAGAGAAGAGGAGAATGAGGGCAAAACAGGCATTTAGAGGGAGAGAGAGAGAGAGAGAGAGAGAGAGAGAGAGAGAGAGAGGGAGAATTTCAAAAGGAGCAGTGCAATAGGCAACGACAGGAAAGGACCGAGTGGGCGCCGACTGTACTGTGTCCCTTGAGGTAGATCTTTTGTTCGTTGATGTTTGCCAGGTAGGGCAAGAGGAAAAGAGAAAAAGGCTGTTACCCCCGTGACTACCCTTATCGCCACCGTTTACATTATAGGGTCGTCTTCTTCGACACACAAGTACCTAGAACTTGTGCCTTTGCATAGGCGTGCGATGGATTGCTGGCAGACACCGCACACATAGGAGGGGCAAAGCGTGATTGCTTCAACTTCGAAACTCGAGCCAATCTTGCTCATAGCACACGAGACTGTCTTGCTGCGAGATTTTGTTGGGGCGAAGGGCTCGACTGGGCGACGCCTAGCACAACATAGAGAGAGGAAAAGAAAAATATGCACGACAGGAGCGACACCGGAGGGCTGCCGCTGCGCCGGTAAGCGGGTGTAGATACAAGTAGTTGTCATCCAGAACTAGTGTCACTGGCTGCCTGCTGTAGGCAATGGACCTAATAAGGAAAGTTGCGTGCGGTTGTAGGGAAAGCGGGTCGATGAAACCGAGCCGCAAGCAAGGAAACAGGACACGGGAATATCGGCGATCTGCCAGCGATCTCGGATCGTCCAAAGTGTTATGGTAGTGCAGTGACGTATGGGCACCGATAGCTCATGGGCCGTAGAAGAATAGGAGCAATAGGCAGTCAAGCAGAAATCGCGGAAACTTGCGGCATTCGGGGTTAAATCACTAGTGCGCCACTTTGCTCGCTGCTTTGGAACTTGCGTCTAGTTTGAGAATCGCATCACGGCGAACGCGCGTACGGTAGACAGGTTCACGATCGCAGAGTGGTCCCCTGTCTATGGGTTGCCTCTATCGGATGAAAGCTGAATATAGTCGTTTACGATTTACAGGAAATCAACCGATAATATGCAACGCGTAGAATCCAAAATGTAGAAATAGTCAGATATTGCAAAAGGGAAACAAAAACCTATAGAAACTCTTTTGTCATTGCGAGCTCCTACCGTTCAAAGCCTCTCTGCCTATCAGTATGCATTGAAATTTTCTTCCGATTTGTCAGCGCAGAGCCCTGTGTTGTGGATACCGATCAGCATAGTGGTAATGACTAGTTAATATCGTTACAAGTTTGCTTGAGCTTTATAGTTTACGTAATAGACTTTTTTAGAATTCTATTAACTCACTAGGCTCGGAAAATACGGTTCGGTCAGTTCGTACATCCCCGGCTGCCTTCGTAGCAATCAGCTTCCCGAAAATCACTCGATTATTCATTGTTTACGGATACTTTGCCTGCCTCGGTACGCGACTAATGAAGCCCGTACATGAAAACAGCCAGACAGGTTTTCGATACATTTTTCTATGAATTTTAGTACGCATCGATCACTCCTTCTCTACGTAACACAATAGCCATGAACCCTTGAATGATTCATTACAATCACAAGTCTGTCCCGCAAAGCAGGCTAACGTGTGAATTGTTTTAATGTGCGTTTTAGCGATGCGCTTGCTCGCTTCTTGCTCCATTAATTCGGATTTACGGATATCAAACCCTCTGATCTTGATGCTTTTTACAGCAACTTGCTGCCATAGGCTAACGAGTCTGACCATGCTTGAGGAAATCTTGTGATGAAACGAGCAGGCGAAAAGGGGAAGAGGGCGCTTTAGGCATTCCCAGCAACAGAAGCTATACCAGGAGTATCCTCCGGCAAGGCGCTGAAAGACTGCAGTTGCCTCTAATCATTGTCGATTCGAACTCTTGCTAAGCCGTTAGCTTCGTAGAGAGAGGAGGTCCACGGCACGGGTCATGCACCCGGAAGGACGGGCCCGCATGGACCACCCTGGCCTATTTTCTCTGGGAGGAGAAAGAAAAGAAAAAAGGCCATGGCCGAGCGGGTCCAAGCGGCACGCACCGACACACCGTGGGAGCGGGGGCTAGTTGAGCCAGGAGCCGTTCAGGCAACAAAGGAAGCAGAAATCGGTTAAGCAGTTAGACATTCTGCTAATTGTTATGATACCTCCATGGTCATCAGCCCGTTGTAACAATCGTGTCGCTAGATCGGTTCTCTACTGTCCCGTGTTTCTCTCCGTATCTCCGTGCTCTCCTTTCGTAACAAGTCGTACCCGGAACTTCGTCGTCCATTGCTGTTGCTACTGCCAACACCTAGTCGCCTTCGGCATCGTTTAGTTTAACAGTTCTGATCACCCGAAGTCAGTCGGTAGGCCCGTCGTGCCATACCGCATAGTACACAACCGATTCTGACATGCTCGTAGTCTTTCTTACCACGATGAAGAGAAGAGATGGGGGCAAGCGAAATAGAGGCAGACCAAAAAAGACAGTGAGGAAGAAGGCAGGTCATCGAAAGACAACCATATAAAGAATGTTCCTTAACGAGTACGTAGGCATCACTGGTGGTCGCACACAAGCGATAGAGGCCCGCTATTCTTTCCTTTCCTCCTTGTCGCTATAAGTTAAGCCCGAACTAAGGGCATACGTAACCAGCCACGTAACACAATGGATTGAGGAGGCCAAGTTGGCAGGCTGAAGGACGCTTTTAGAGATTGCATCTGCCGGATCACCAGATACGAAGGGAGAAGCAGAAAACTAGATGTGTGTTCGTCGCCCAACTCTCGCAGACCTGTATCGGGGCATTCGGCTGTTAGCTTAATAGGGCTAACTGATCAAGCTGTAATAGTAACAGGTCGGCTCTGACGATCTGTTGACGTGGACTGATGCTGTCCGATAAGACTTGGGAAACTATTCCATATGAGGAGAGAGGTAAGCGTGTACAGTTATCTTTGTACTTATACCATTACAAACATTTAAGATAAACATGATTACTTGCAATCAATGCATTGGTAACTTTGTTGTGTCTGGTCTTGTGTAGATGAGGATTTGCTCTATAACGTGGCTTGACAAAAGACAACGAAACCTGTGCGGATTTTTATGTACTTGTCTAGAACTCAAAAATCGCCCGTGAGATATTACTGAATTTTCCGACAGACGTATTCTCGACCATATGTAGTACTCCTGTCGAAAGGTCAGGATCGCACATATGAACGAGCTTGTCGTATTCAAATTTCAACAGACTTCATCTTCGCAAGATAAGTTTGTCATGCCCTGTACTGCTTTCGCTTAATGCTTGTTGTACTGTATAACATCACTGGCATTCGCTATATCTGCAGATATTTACTAAATTACTAATTAGCAGAGTACAACATAGTCGAGGTGCCTATAAACGTAAATGTCCTATCCATCTGTAGGGCCACATAGAAGTTCAATCTTGGTTTTTACATGTCCCATTTTTGTCAGAATCGTCTTATCGCTATGGATTAAGGCAAAGGATTTCGCTCTATCAACGTGACGCTGAAAGGGCACGAGTTTTTGGCTGTCCACTGCAGAAAGGTAGAATGACTGTGCGAGTGGGTGGATGCCGATATAAGGGAACGATGATATCATTGGTTATAACATGTAATAGTTATTCGAAGGAGAAAGATAAGAGAAAAAAATTAGCCAGATACGCAATCGCTGCAGTAAGTACCCTGGCAAGATTTCAACATGGAAAATAACAACAAAATTTTTAGGAAAGGTGTTAAGTATTAGAAGCAGAGGTGATAACAGGTTCTCAAAATGCACGAACAAGTGCAATAAACGCCAAGCCTGAATGAAAACAATAGGATACTTCACCACGTTACTTCGTTACAAGAGTTGTTGGTTACCTGATTGCGTATTATTTTTTTAGCATCGTGCCATTAGTTAATTTAGGCAAAAGTATTCAGTTTTATTAATATTAGTACAGAAGAGAACTAAAAACGACTTTTGCGCCTGCCTAGTGCAAGCCGGTTATAAAATATTAAAAGGCAGTGGCCAATCAAATTGTTTCAGGCGTTTATTGCCAATTTTCATTTACTTATTATCTTGCGACCGTCATGACTTGCTGCCCAATTTCATAAGCATGCATATTTGACGCGCATTATAGCTCTTAACAAAACATACTTTTATATATTGTGATATTCTACCGAAGCTTTACCAATTTTAGCGTGTATTCCGTTCATGAAGCATTTCGATCATATGGCATGCTATCTCTCCTTAGGATAATGGAGCTTATCCAAAAAGTCGGACATGAGCATCATCAAAACTACTACTCCTTGATATCTGCATGATTTCGGACGACCAAGCATAAAGTCATTCAGGCGTATGTGGGCCTGTCTCAAGCCTTCTTTCGATCTCTTAGCTCCGAATGATTTCTTGCCAGGCTCCCAGAATCTCTTCTGGCCTCTGCGTTCCTGCTTGCCCTGGATGTCAGAGCGATTCGACATGCAGCTCCCAAGCCACAGCAACGAAGACAAAACGAACATGGCAGCCATCACATTGATACACATCGACATTAGACAACAGAAGAGTTTCGAATGTGAAGGGTGGGCAACGTTCTAGAGAGAGAGAGAGAGAGAGAGAGAAAGGGGCGGGAAAGAGGGAATTAGGGCAAAGTTGGAGACAAAGATATTTGAATCTGGGTTTTATCGTCGACGTCTGACTAGAAAAGATACCCCTGTCAATGGCCGATTGTGATTATACTATTGCAATATTAAAATGTGTGTACACTTTATAATATCGTTGGTTTTGCTAGGTCGTACAAATGGTGCAGGTCGAATTTAATTACGAAAGTCGAATATGAACATAGCAGGCGTTTACATCAAGTGTTTATGCATACTGAGTAATTCAGACGGCGGCTTATTTAAGCAGGTTTTGTACGAGGCAAGCAAAGGATAAAATGCTATTTTGTCTTTCTGCGAAGGTCAGGTGAAGCTGCATTGTGGTGGGCTATGTGGTTAGTAACGCGTAACCAAACGATGAACAGAACCAGACGCTGTATCTGCACTATCTATCGGTGGTTTGGTTAACGGGAGTCTCTGCTGAGCATCCAATGTCAGCTAATGTTAACGCTAGCCAAATTCGAATATCGAGTACGGCTATGGAATCGAAAACGTTGATATGAAAATACTCTGAAGAGGGGATAGGCTCGGACTGAGGTCAACAAGAAGTTCTCTAGAGGTAGTGGGAGTCGTATAAAAGTGTACGACAGTGGTAAACAGGAGCCCTACAGTATGTCCCCTTTGATCCCTTACCCATCTTTGACACCAGGGTGAGCATAAGTGAAGGTGAGCTCAATGCTCCTTATTCCCCTGAAGCCGATCCAACGCTGAGGTGAGTTAGATAATAAAACAAGCAATCAATTTCCTTGCCCTCTTGCAGTCGAGTTAAACTTCCGAGTTTCATTTGCCTTACCCCAGGACAACTCCTGTTCGCCGTACACTAGCAATCCAATTCGGCTGCAGGATCGTTGGACTACATTGCAAAGGTGCTCCAACCCTTAACGGACTCGAACCACCCTCTCAACTTTGCGTTCGATCGTACGAGCAGTGCCGATCAGCGGCAACAACGAGGAGTTCAACCCAGTTGTTTCGTTCACTCTATAGCGGTCGAAAGATGAGGTGGTGTTCTGTCCTTCTACAAAGGTAAAGCCAAATGCACCGACACGACGATAACTTGAATCCACAAACGTCGCTAACCTTGAGATGCTTGGTACGAAAAAAAGGCATATTGACCTCTCCGTATCCAACTATGACCGTCGGAGAATAGGTTACTGCAATCAAGCGACCTTCTCATGGTCGTGGTAAACCAGGAACGCGCCTTCTACTAAAGAAATAACCACAGGATTAATGAAACGAAAAATACTATCGAACAGCTCACCATCTTCAAACCACATGGGCTCATGTCTGTCTAATCTAAAAGACCACGTATGACCAAGCTCGTCCATCCTGTCACCCCATGTATTAAACTGTACATATATAAGATCTGAACATCTAGCACAATGCCGTCCAAAACTTAGTTCGATTCGAAAGTGTTGGATGTGACCAGGCCGACGATTTCTTCAAGTGTGTTGAGAGCTGGCCAGTCAAAACTCTGCGTAGTCGTTCCTTATTGTCGTGCCGGTTCGGCCAATAAAGGTGAAGCGGAGTAAGAGCATGGAGATGGCGAATAGGAATAAGAGCACGGAGATGCCGTCTCTGTCGGTTTGGCTGAGAAAAGGAAGAATCGGAAATAGTGAAACCGGGAAGGTGCGCAGGGTGAAAGCAGGGGAAGATATCGCAGACGTGGAGAGGGGCATCGTGGGGCCTCGGGAGGAAATTGTAAGGGCGAAACACCAAGATAGGCAGAGGCGGAAGGTAAGAGGAATAGTCAATCTCGACTGAAGTGTTAGCGGCTCATTGTTTGAAGAGCTACCGGCTCTTCCCGCTGCTAGTGGGCCATTGCGCTTGACTGAAAAATTGGTTGATGGAAGCGAGTGCGCGATTCTCTGCAGAACCGATCAAGACGTTCAGGTGAAGCAATAGAAACCGCTAGCGATCGTTCGAAGAGTGACGGCCTGCTGTGGTGAATAGATAGATGGACTTGCAAGCGCAGCTGAAATGAATCGTCCGCTCCTAATGCCAATGTAACTGAATGAGTTTGTTCCTCTTGCGCACTTCTCAGTGTGTGAAAGGAAAAAGCTTCAAAACGAGTGTAGGATTCACGAACTTGAAACAGACCGACTGGGGTAAATGACGTAATATCATTTATTGTTTACATATACTTATGTTCACAGATGCAGCCATTTAAATTGCTAATGGTAGTTAGCTGCTTTGATTGATCTCTTAAATATAAAATTAAATGTAACATGTTGGGAATCTTTTTTTTTTTAAGAAAAATATCTGTTTACTTTGACAGAATGGCGGTTTGAATAGATTTCACCTGGGCAAATAGTATTTTTCAAATCAAATATGTATGAAAATGTATATTACTATGTCGTAGTAATAATATTGCTTTTTTGCCTCGTTGCTTCTTTTGAGCCTTGTTAAGGGGTAGCTTTAAGAGGATGTCCAAATAATAAGATTTGGTGCAAACTGAAAATTTTACGATTTAATTACGATCCCAAATCTATTGTCCCATCTAGTTTACCTTGAGCAACACTAAGTACATTGGCCACGAAGAGCGTTACCATAAATTTTAACCCTCTCCTAATGTTTAATCCGCTCACTTAATAAGTAATATGAATAGTTTGAAGTGCACTCGTCATTGCAATCATATCCCTCCCTTAAAAGCACAGTATTCTCTGTTGGCTAGTGGAGATGGATCAGACGGCAGAGAATACCATGCGTGCATAGGTCGCTAACTACTGTTAGTCGTAGGCATTCGAGTCCCGTTCAGGTACCGTGCCATTGGTTCCATTAGTTCAACTCGTTGAGTGGCCTGCCCGCCAGAGCCGTCCTCCAGAACGCGGAGCTTCTTAGTTCTTGTGTCTACTGCCAGGGCTTTTCTATCTGCCTCAGCCGTCTTTCTCTTTTCTCAGTGTTCACTTTTGACTACTATAATACGTTCGGCAAGCTAGCTCCCTGTCGGATCGTATCGATCGGTCGAACTCAGGCACGTCCATACAACCCTCCAAACAGACACATGCAGACGGACAGGCGCATACACTGTGAAAGCTGTAAGAGCATCCGAAAGTGGGTGTTCCCTGAGGGTCGGGAAGCGCAGCCCACCTTAAAGGTGTGCACGCATTGATTATTGGTGGTGTACCGCAGAGCTGTGGCAGAGGATTCGGCTTTGGGTTGGGGGAGCGGACTAACGTATCGCAGAATGGAACGACGGAAGGGAACTACGAGCTGCGAGAACTACGAAAACCTCGAAGCTGGGAAGCAATGCAAGTTGGGTATATGTGCTCTTGTGATGAGGGCTTAACTCCAACACAAACGGATCCCCCTCTTATTCTTAGTTGCATTGTACATTCCCTTACACGAGGAAAAGACAGGAGATTGCCTTGCACACGGAAACCACGGTGTCTCCCTCTTCAAGAGAACGCTAGGGCGATCGCAGGAAGCGTTCTTGACCGATCTTCTTCCTCTGCCGTTCCTAGCAAACGCTGAACTTTGCGGTGTTGTTCTATTGCCATAGTCGCCGACGATCTCCTCCAGCTGCTGGAGTTCGTATAAGCCACATATTGGCATTTTCTAAGTTCTCACCCGCCAATGAAAGGGTCCATCGCCACCAATGCGATGGAAGTCAAACGCCACGTCGCTTCAATGGTAAGAAGTGACTGAAACCGACGCAGAAGCCGCTTGGGGAAAGAGAAATGACTCGACGGTGGCAGCTCTCAAACCAACGGAGGACGATACCGTTCATGAGTGTGGCCTATCGCAGGTGGACCAGAGACATGGCGACGAATCGAATTTTGGATTGAATGGATTCGATAGGAAAGATAATGCATCCAAGAGAGAACGAAAGTCGGCGGAGTAGGCCAAACTAAAAGAAACCTTTAGAGAAGAGCAATAAGCCATATCTCACAGTACCATCGCTGTAAACACAGGATTCTACAATAAAGGAACTCGTCATTTGTATCTAAAAATTGTATCAAATGACTCACACGGTCTAATTTGGTTCGATTTACAATAATCCTGCTTAGCGGAAGTAGTAGTTAGTAAGACTAGTGGAAAATATTGGTTTTAAGAGTAATCGAGCAATAAGGTATTTGCACGAAGCAAAACGAGACAAAGTACTTTGCAATTGTTTTCCATTTCTTTTAAATCAAAAACAAAATGTTATAGACTGTTAAGGTGAATACAAGAAGCCATCGTGTTATTTAATGTTGAGAAATGCTAAAAGCTTTCGATATACCTACTTAAGAATAAATGAGGCTGACATGTTTAAACTTTAACAACTTTATCGTTTTTTTTTTTTTTTTTCAGTTATACGAGGGATTCTACGGTTATCACCTATCCGCTTTTTGGCTAATTACCAATTTATTACTATTGTTATTATCGCTAGTATCTCTTATATTTTATTTCACCATATACTTTAGAAATACACAACTTTAGATTTGAACTGCGAAATATTGGATTGTCCAAAACGATTTAGTAAATAAAAAAAATTAAACAATTTCTAAATCATATAAAAAGGTGTAACAACAACTATTTACTCTTTACAGGGCTGATCCTGACGCTCTCGAAGACTTATATACCTGTGATTTGTATTGCAATACCTAGTCTTGTTATTAGTCGTTTATTTAAGAGACTTGACCGAAAAGTACGCCATGCCGCTCATTGCCCTCTTTCAGAGATAATCAAACTTGCTCTCTTTTATAACCCACGTCTCGTTAGACATAATTATTTGTGTTCTATAGTTGCGCTTCTTCTGTACCATGCGTGTTTGCTTAGTATTAAGCTTAATTCATACTTCACTTTTTCATCGATCAATTTACTCGTTACTATTTCATAACATGTACGTCAACGAATCTCATGCTATGCTAACGGATAGAGCACTACCTACAGCCTGTTCTACTTCAGAGCGAGCTACTTTCTTAGTGGTCATCATCTTTCCGTGAATATATGCATCAGTATGAAGTGTTGTTTTGTTAAAGGCTTTGTCCGCCAGTGTCTTGTTCTCCTATGGTTTCGGTCAGCGCTTGTACTTTGACCATATAGAATTTTATTTATTTAGTATTGATTTTCAGCACTAAACGACCTCCTCGCCTTGAAATCCGTTACTCCCTAGTAACATTCAGCAAATTTATTGTTGGAAATAGCCAAATATTTAATGTAAACACCGCACCGCGGATTCGTCTGACGATGGCGCGTATTTTAAAAGTTATTGAAAATGTTTGGCCCTCCAAAGAGCTCCAGACGCATTAACACATTATATTTAGTTGCTACACAACGGAGCAGCTTCAGGTTTTCGGTACGCGAGCACCAAAGAAGTGAACGGACCACTAAAGTCGATTTCATTGCCTGATTTCAGCCCCACTTTTGAGACACTACAGGAGATAATGCCATGTAGCGATGTACTGCGCGCCGATGAACTGAACAGTCCGGCACCGTGCGATAAGGTTAGCAGCTAGTGGTATAGTCCGGCGTCGCTAACTTAAGAGGGGCATTTGGCAACGCCTCGCTGGCTCCATTTGGAGTCGTCTCACTTCGGGGTAAAGCGAGAGAGACCTACCTATCGGTACTGGCTTTATATAGAGACCTGGCCAGTATAGGCAATGTGAACATAATAGATATCTTCGCATAGCACGCTCAACCCCACAAGACTGCGACCACCTTAATATATTCACCTAGCTACAATGATATCTCTAGCTATAACCGCTTCTGTACGTTTACCTAATACAAAAGCGAACACCACAGCAGGCAGTTCCCGTTTTGATATCTCACACTTCTATAGGGCTGGTGTCCGCACTAGGGGCTTCTACGCATTTGTGTCTTGTCTTACAATACATTCGTTTGAAACAATATTAGGCCGAAAAATATTAATTTATAGGCGACATTTCGAGAAAAGTCTTAATAGTAATAATGCTGTGATACGTCACAGTCACGATTGGATACTATGATTTGATGGTGCACCTGTTTAGAGAATCTAACGACCAATTTCGTAGTCAATGAAGTGATTTCTATCATGGTCGAGGTGAGTGCAGAGTCGTTTTCTACACTCTGGGAACGCTATGTTAGAGCAGGTGTACAGCGAAAAAAATGTTGGGATCTGTTAGGATGATCTGTTTGACTACTGACGATACTGAGTAATAAGTGATTACGATGGAGTTAAGTGGATGATCATTCCACCCTGTTTTGTCGCGCTGCCTAGTTGCGGTTCGAGATGCTGGGTTTTGATGTCCATAACGATATTGGACTTCTCACCCGGTCGTTTTCTTAGTGTGGGACTATGGGACTACCCAAAAGCTGGAACGATTCGATGACACGATTATCCCCACCCTGGGCTTCTTGCGTGATGGACCCATGGGCGTCTAGATAAATTCGACCATCGTTCTTCATTGGCCTTAATGTAGACAGGTTCTCTTCTACCAGGACGTCGTCTATAGTGTATCCAAATAGACAGTCGTTCAATAATTCTTCTCATATTTCGACGACAGACGTTTTGAAGCGTTGGCGCTTGCCACCAGAAGCCGATAACGAAGGCATGACACATGAGAACCGACGACTCCGTAGGGCGCCGCCCATCGGTACCTCTTCCATTCGCTAAATCAATAAATACAATCGAGATTTAAGAGGTAACGCTTAGGGTCATCCGCAAGGGCCTCCGATGAACTTGATAAAGCTAATTCGAATACCGAACGTATAAGAAATTGCTGGAATTGACTCTAAAAGCATACAACGATGAGACCGAATGTACACCATGATTGCCTGGCAGCAACAAGTTAAGACTTCCCTTGTTGTTTTTTTAAGTATATTATACGTGTGCGTCGAATTTAGCCCTTTAGCGAATTTAGTGGAGATGCCCTAAATAGGTGAAAACGTTTGCCTCTAAAAATCGACACCAAAATAACCCTGAAATAACTTATATTTTAGCTAGCATCTGCTAAACTAAGCACTCGTTAAAGCATCATACTGAGCTTGCTTCAGAGGGCAAACAACTCAACGTACTTAAATTCCTTAGACTTTATCCATTTTCTGTCATCATCGACAGTCCGTTGCGACTCACCTCGCCGTCTGTCTACTGCGACGTTCTGTTGTTGACGTCAATGGCGCCCCCATCCTAAAAATATCTAAGACTAATTTCGTCTGCACAGTCTTTCTCCAACCGAAAAACACTGTTGTCCCAAGCAAACGCGGCCCACCTGCATCGACATCGTACTCGAAACCGACAAAGACGTGACCAGAGCAGTCATTTTTTTTCGGCATCGTAGAACAATCGTCTGAACCCGAACGCTAAATACGACTGATGCCCCACACATATCTTTTCTTTGCGTAGTTTTATTACGGCGCCTACCATCGTTTAGATGACTCGTTGTCAACCCGTTCAATGCGACACATTTTGCCTGCAAAGATCGGATCAGTGCTTGACTGAGCTGAGCCTTCGGACACGATTTGAAACAATGCCTGTTCTTCCTGCTACTACTGTTGTTATGGTATTTAATTATATCAAATATAATTTCTTATAACATCGCTTTCACCATGTAAAAGTTTGTGTAAACATTACTAAAAAACTAAGCGTACGTTACTTTATAACGATATTTCATACTATCAACAATCTACATTGTTTCTGGTCCCCAAAATTTTTATTCAAAGGCGATCTGTACCAATTTCTGCCGGTTGGAATGGTTGCTGCCTATACATGCGCTTAGAAGGCAGGTGGCCTTATACGTGCCCCGTGGACTCTTCTTACAATCAGGCCTGGCGCCCTGGTTTGCGCCTTCTCTACGAGCAGCCTTCGAATGCCTCAAAGACTGGGCTAAAATGGTGCCCGATACGATAAAAGCGAGAGAAAATGCTTCATCACTTGAACAAAAGTATTGTTGAAAAACCTCACAGTCGTTGGGTGCGGGAGTGGGCAAAGATGGGGGCTTCCATTGAGTGGGGCATCACGCATTTGGCTGACGGTAAAGATCGAGGGTGCACAGGGCCGAACTGCCTCTACGAAGAAGATGCCTGCAGCTGATGACGCAGGTCAACAAAGCAGCGACTCCATCTTTCTTTGAGGTTCTTGCGATACACATGGCGCGTTCACTTTTAGTCACAATCAGAGTTCGCCCGGAGTGATTCCGACAGAGAACGGCTGGATTTGACCAATACAGGTTTTTCGTTCATTGCGCTTGGGCGCCGTCCCGTGGTTCTTGGCTACGGCACACTTATTGTGCTATTGTGAAAGGTACGCTAGCAAGTTGTACTAACTATCATATAAATGAATATAAAACTCAGTTATGGCAGACCTGTGTAAAGTTTTCGTAGTAAAGTTCAAACATCTAACGAGTATTCGGATCTAAGAATCATGTTAAAGCCAGACTGATCTGTAATAAAACTAAATGGTGAACTATTTCAGCCATTGCAACTTCTTGCTTTATAACTTAAACTAGAATCGCGGTAGTACCCGGGCTTTCTGTCTTATTTGAAATGACAAATAGGAAATTTTTTTTGTTTGGCAAAACATACTTTATGAAGTTTTAGTGTTCACAACGAGAGCACGCACTGTCCCAAACGTCGCTGCGGGATTGAAAATTATGTGTTTTTCAATATGGTCAATCCAGAAAAACATTTGTAGCTAATTAAAATGTTTTGAGTAACATGTCTGACACTGCCGTTTGAAGTCGTCTAAATACGGATTTAGGCAGCTGGCTGTCGAGGCAAGGCAAATCACTATCTCCAGGCTATAACTTGTCTTTACTTACATGTAAACATATCTCCCAAATGTCAGGAAAAAAAAAAGAAAAGATTCCTGACGCAAATGGTCATTCGACTCATAATAGATAATAACTGATCTTTGTTGTAGCATATACACTACAGAGTTATTTTCGGGCATGCCTCAATGCGATGCTAAAAGCCCAAGTCATCATCCTTGCTTATCTTCAAAGGAGCCGGTATCATTTTTGCGCTTCTTGATTACTGTCAATTCGCTTCCAATTGTTGAGACCGCGACCATGTTTCTTGTCCGATCGATAGAGTCTCCGGAATTGCTGAAGGAAGGATAGCGGATAATAACAGCAACAGCAGCAGCAGTAGTGGCAGAGACGAAAGGGCAGACGATCATCGTAGCGGGCGCGACGTCATCCTGTGCCGCCGTAGCATGGAATGTCGGCAGAAAACATAGCCACCATGGGAATTTGCTGTATGCTGTTCTTGACATTCGTTGAGCGTGCCTGAACTCTCGACTCCTGAGCGCTTCGCTTGCGAGTCGTCGACTAATTAGCCCGATCCGAGCCGCTCCTGATCTCCGAGCGATGAAATCACAGAACACACACATTTTAATGGTATTTACATCATCCTGCTTTTACGAACGCCGGACACACGTACTGGTTTCCGAAGAAGCTCTCTTTGATTTGTCAGCTGGCTTGCAGACAGTATTGAGCGACGAACCGAGTTATTCTGTCACCTCGTGCAAAAAACGCGAATTTCCGAAGGGTAATCACCAACTCGACGCCGCTGTGAATAAGCTATAGCGAGGCCTGAATAACACAAATGAAAAGGTTGGAATGTACGAAGTACCCGTGGGCCAAAGTGGTCAGACTATGCTAGTGTACGATTCGCAGATAAGTCACACAAGTATAACTGCTATCATATATCTCAGCTGCTGCTACTGCTGCTATTACTACGATCGGTTCCTCTGTCTTCGGCTACTCTGCTATCGTTCGGTATCGACTGGTCAAAAGGGAGAAACACCTCAGACTGCGATGCAGTGCACAGAATGCCTTTAGTCAGAGCAGTCAAAGTCGTGTCAGCTTGCCTAGCTAACAAAAGGAAAAAGCTTTGTCAGCTGACTCGCGGCTGTGGCTTTCCTTGTCACGGATGAAAGCGTACATCCAGTGAGAAGAACGAAGAGGCAAAGATTCGAAAGACCATCGTTAAAATCGAAAGAGTTTTAATGGTCGCAGGCCATAATGGGGATGCTTTGCACATTTCTATGTCATTTGACCTCCGTTATGTGTAACAGTAGTTAGATACGTTTGAAGATTAGTGTGAGATATTAACGTAAGTAAGTTGATTTAGTTTAGACAGGGCGTACATTAGCAATTGAACAATAAACTTTGATGAATAAGCATGTAAAATGTGGCTATGGACGGCAGCGTGAGATTTGAACGCCAACAAACGTTTTATGTCTAGCTTTGGCATATGTGTCCATTTGATAAGTACATATTGTTTTTACTTTCCCATCATTTATAGTCGTCAGTCTTCGCTAACCAGGTTCAAACCGCTCAATTGCCAAAGTCAGAAATTTGCCACTTGCGTCATATGGACATGTATGATAGTGCTTGTAAGATCTACGTAATATTTAATTATTTGTCAGTCATACTAGGATCGTTACTAACGTAATAATGTAGCTATTTTTTGCCTTGTGTCTGCCTGATCGTTGTAAATGTTCGAGCAGAATTGGCTACCTATGAACTTTTTCTACTTGTTACTGATCGCGTCAATCCAGTTTCCTTCGGTGTTTGTCTGATCTGTTCTCACGCTTGGTTTTAGTAGACCGCTCCGATTTGTGAGCAGAGCATCCTTCCCAATCCAGAAGATCACAGAGAGATTGAGTGAGTGGCCCTTTGATCAGATGATCCTCAGGGAAAGATCAGCCTACCAACCTTTCGCCGTATTTGTTTACGTATCGTAAACACAGCGACATCGTGTATAACAACCACAGCGGCAGACTTCTGGTACTGCAGAGTGTGGGAAGAGCTCTATATGAGCGCAAAGTATCTTAACCTGAACGTATATTCGAATTACTGTTGACCTATTCTGTGGAGCGTGGCTTGTCTTATGCCATCACTTGTCCGAATTCGTGGCGCCAAATTATGAAATATAAACATTTCATAATTTGGCTACTTTATATTGACATCTTTATTAATTGATTTGACGTGAATAATTGAGCCATAAATATAAAATTATAGTGATATTTTCATTAACTGAATAAGTTCTTCGTTACTTTGATACACAGATGAGTACACGAATTACTTTATAAAACATATCGCTGTTTTAGGGAAAAATTACACTTAGTCAATTCTGTTATTTTACCGCTTACTGATCTAGCACAATTACGCAGCGGCCATTTGCAGGAAGGTCGAACCAGCATAAACGTTTAGTACTTATGGAGTGTGAGACTTAAGGTAATTTACCTGGAAAACATAAAGAAGTTTAGAAAATGTAAATTTCTAATTAAACCTCTAGAACTAAATAACTAGGCTTTATAACAATATGTCTTTAATTGGAGAATTTAGTTATTCGAATTCGTATTACGAACTTCTATAAGTGATGTATTGAGAAGGTCGCACGGTCTGGCCCCACCTGAACCTATTTCAGGCCAATTAACAATCTATATTCTTTGTGCAGTCACTTACATGTTTATATATTTGCTGAATTCCAAGTAAAAAAATATTTAATCTCAACCGAATTGTACTAATCGTCATCGTACCTTCGGCGTGCGTTCCTGTTAACGAGTTTGAAGAGACCTTTTTTTTTCTCGAAACCTGATCGAAATTAGTCTGCTACTCCGGCTCGAAAATTTCACATCGATCAGCACAGTTAATCCTAGCCTAATGTTATTTCAAGGTATTCCTGCTCTCGTTCGAGATCCAAGCTACTTCTTCTTGAGAACTCGATTTTCCTTTGCGCTCTTTTCTCTTCCCTTTTTGGCAGCTCCAACAAGCTGGCGACGAGGTTTCTCAGGGGTTTCGGGTACCGGGCACGATTCGATCAGCTTCTTTCTCCATTCGGATAGCTGAGTATCTGCGGAGCTCGCCAGGTAGCTTTAACTACATCTCGAGCAGCCCCACCTACAAATTGACTCAAGACCCGGCGATCCATGTGCGCGACTTACGCAATCCACGAAACACCGCAACGGCCGTAGGAGTCCTCAAAAAGGGCTGAGTCAGAGACACATGAAGGGTTTCCCAGCGCACCCTCGTTTCTACGTTCAGGTTGAGGGCATATCGAGTTGCCTTTAAACAAAGTATTCCAAAATCAGCTATACTTTATGCCGATCCGTGTACTGCGCAACTTCGAGATTGTGTATCCTGTTTGATCCGTACTCTGATAAGCTAGTAATGTCTGTGTTTGTCATAGGTAGTGCATACGCCACCCACGTTGTGGCTAGAGGGCAGTTAAACGGGGTGGCGAAGACGGGAGGCAAGGGTCCCGCCTTCGGAGGAACACGGAGACCTGAAGACCAAAGGGAAATATAGAGGAACAAGCGGATCCCTAATCCTTAAAATACCATCGGTGAGAAATTGGCTGGTGGTTACTTCGTTTAGAGGCTAAACAGATGAGCAAAAAGGGAAAGCTGCTGTGCTTTTGATACACGCCATTTCAAAAAAGATATTAGTTCTCTTGTCTGGTAGAAATTTTTCGCTTAATCCGCGCTTCTATTAAATCAAACTGAGCAGTCTTTGGAAGGCCTAATTGGTTCGATTTGTTACCACACCACTTTAACCAAACAAAGAAAAACACTGACGTTAGTAAACGCTTTAACTGGCAGGCCTAACCAGGCAAGGAGGAAACTCTAAATAGAACAGCTACAAGATCAACATGTACAACTGAAATATATGCATAAATATCCTACTATTCCTAATGACCTAAACTAGACAATAGTTACAACAGTTTGCACTCGATCATGAATTGCCCCCATTATCTTTAGATATACAAATAAGAGCTTTCACTTATTACTATTACAGAAATATTTAACTGTTACAAGAACGTGATCAACAGCCCGACATAGACTCTCGACAAATCAGTTATTGCTTATCATGTTGCCATCGTATTATCATTATACACATGAGACGTTTATATATAGATGTGTATATCTATATACATATATATATATATATATGTATATAGGTGTTTGCATATACCTGTACCCGTAAAATATAGGGTGTCAGAAGAAAAGGTGTTTCGCGGGATTATTTTGCTCGATCGAAACACATCAAAGCCAGAGTAAGCGACCGGGTGATCAGGACAGAGAGAATGAGAGATAACGGCGCTATGGTGAGCTTCGTCCGTTTAGCCAGCAACAGCAGCCTCCTGTCTCAGCGCGATCTCGGTGGAATTTCTTTTGAGCGTGAGTGTACTCCTCTTCTCTACGAAGGAGCACTGATCGTTCTGCAGGTCAGTCAGCTACATAGCAAACGTCTAGCTCGCAGCTATCAGAGTATCAAGTTAGCGAACAGGCACCTTAAAACGTCGTCGACGACCACCTAGAAGTCACCTTGATCCCCATTGCGCAGTACTTTGCGCCAGCGTCGCCGAGACAAACACTTCTTCTGCTTCGTGAGTGGAGGCTGGCTGCGGGTGGTTGGGCGCCTGGCATACCTTCGTTTAATATCGTCTGCTAATAATTCTCTCTACTTTAAATTCCAATAAGGCTGGCTATTGGCGCACTTTGTGGGTCGGATCAGACGGAGAACCTGAAATGGGGTCGCTCAGTAAAGTCTTGCTCGTCGCTTCTGCTACCGCCGGAACAACTATGGCAGGCGAAATGGTCTCTCTTAGAGCGAACTGGCAGCGTATTATGTGCAGTACACCTGGCGGCACCCGCAGATGCCCCAGCGAGCTGATTTTAGTCACTTTAACTTACTGCATGCTATGTTAGGATTATGGTAGTGCTGTATATACTTTGTAAGCATGTCGACCAGTGAAAGTCCTCGCGCTAACACTACCATTAAGCATTGCATATGTATATATATATATGAAGGACACATCGATTAATGACGCGGAGTTCCTGCTCAGCCAGGTGCAAGCGTGCACTTCTCTTATTCGGTCGTAAATTAAAAAAAAATAGCTTGTAAACGTACTTGATAAAATGTTCGACTGGTTAATGTAATATCTGTGGCAGGTGTGTAGAAATCGATGATCCTGCTATAAAAATGTCACTGTTGGGAGTGATTTTAAAATGAAAACTATTTTCATTTCATTTCAACATGACCCCGATCCGCAATTCGACCAATAAGAACAGTACTGCGGTCGGAAAAACTAATAATCAAGCTTTATGAGGTATTGTACAAAAGCATTTCTAAACCTTACCGTTGACCAGCTTAACGAATCACTTACCTGTGAGATAGCTCGACGCTTCTACGAAAACCCCCTAAACCTCTTCTCCTCCTACTCCAACCTCCTGGTACGGCAAACGATTTCACAAAATATATTTCTTCTGTCATTATTAATAAAGTATTTTTGGATATTCATTTTCAGTTTTGGCTAATTTCGTCTTCTACTTAGGTAAATGTTTGTCCTCTTCCAGACAATCGACAAGACAGGTGATGGGTATAATTTTCTCTATTTTCTTTTTTTTTTGACCAGTTTATAGCTGCCAAAAATCAAATATTCTCATCGAATCCGCCTTAGTACACACAAACTTCGTACGCGCATGCTCACTGCTCCATGGCACCTGGCCAGTACGCCAGCTATTTTGTGCGTTCGGTGGCGAGCGGTCTGCAACTCTGTAATCGCTTCCCTGAACTGTCATAAAACCCGAGCAGTTGTTCCCTCAGGGCCGATCGCAGAGTCGGGTGAGGCGATAAAGTTGGAGACGTCGAGCGCCGATGTGCGCGACTGTTCAGCTCTTCATTCACGAGCATCCCAAACGCGCCCCGTCTATGAAAGCGTTTTAAAAAACAGCCTTACCACGATCCGAACTAGTTGGACGAAGACGGCGGCGGACACGGCAAGCGACATAGACCCATCGTATAAGCGTGTGCGACGTCATTTGGGATGAAATCATGATGTTTTTAGACGGATAAACGGCCACCCAATAACCTAGCTCCTAGTGTAATACTCTCAATGTTCGTTTTTCGTAAAAGGGGGATTTATTTGCAGCACCTGCTAAGCAAGTACTAAGTGTTTGCGCCCACTGTTTCTATTCTCCGTCTCTGAGAAATAAAGCGGGGATGCTCGAGTGAATCTGGCATCATTTCGGTGCTGGGAAAGCTTGAAGATTATGGCGACTAGGTCGGCATCGACCAGCAAGCCAGCCGCATCGGAGCGTCCAGAAATCAGCAGTCGACCGAGGTCCCCCGTCTCTCATTAGGGCGTTTGCCGCGGGCGATGGTCGAAAAGCCGCCTTCGTTGAATAAAAAGTGGCGAGGTGATTAACACAGAAGCGAACGGGCGCGCGCTCAGGAGACGCACAAGACACGTACGCTAGCGGCAGCAACGTCAGAAATAGGGACGTTGGCCCAGAGCGATCCAGGCAGTTGCAAGGAAAAGAACCGGGATGACGGGAAACGCGACGGTTAGGAAACTAGGCTTTAAAAAAAGCCTAAGGAGCCCGACGTTTCGCGTACAGACGACGAACCGCCGAAGGACTAACGCCGCCGGTAGCCTGCCTTCCCGTCATCTGTGACGCCATGGGTGTCTGGCAATGACTGGGAATCAGGTCTAGTTATTTTTGTGTCTCTCCTTATATAAAAGATACTATCATTTCTACTGCAGTGCTAAAGCTGCGTTCAGATTATGCCCTCATACGCTCTTATTTAATGTTAGGCTCAATTAGTACTAGGAATATTGATAGAAGAAGAAGAAGAAGCGGTTACGACTCGATAGAAGAAATAAAATCATGTACACTAATACTGCCTGAAAATAAAGACAGTTGAAGTCGATTGCACAATCAAACTCAGTGGTGATGTTAGAAAAATGGAATACGTAAGAAAATAGTATGAGATTAGGTGTGATCTTTACGGATAATTTTCTTCTTTTTTATCAAGAAAAGGCTATAGGCGTTGTGAAGAATCAGTTGAATGCTAGCAAGTGATAAGTAAAGGGCTTTGTCATTTGTTACATATTTGTTAAGGATTCCAAAGATTGCCAAAAACGTAGGATCAGAAAAAATCTTGTCACACAAATTGGGTCAACAAATCTTTTTTGGCTTAATACATTTTTTGTGTTTGATATGCCTACTGCAAATGGTTAATTTTAAGCTTTATATATTTGACCCACGTGATTTACCTTGAATCTCTATTGCAAACCTACGCGTCTAGCAGTATCAACACATATACCTTAATTGTATAAGAGTTTGCTTTCGGCGGCGTCACTAAGAGATAGTGTACTAAGACGAACTAGGACGTACAACGTAAATGTAAAAGTATTCATCGCTAGTCAGACATTCAATATGTAAAAATAACGATGGTAGGGTCCATTTTTTTTGTGTCTAATTTTTTTCTTGCCGATATATCTGGATGTAAGCGGCTATATATCAAGATCTGTTCCAGTGAGCTTCTTCGCTTTTAAATGCATCTGGTTATACGAAAGGCCTGAACTGAAGAAAAGATTTTTATTTATCGTGAACCCTAGTAAGCATTCGATCTGGGACTGGCATCGATAATTTGCGATTTATAGTAATGTGCAATGGTATATGCAGCGAAAGCCTTATAGATTTCAAAAGACCGTTCTAATAAGAGATTGGATGCTATCTGTTTCAATTTTACCTCATTCAATTATGTAATTGGAAAGCCACAGCCTATTTAAATAAGGCATTCCCGTTTCAGGCGGGAAAGTTATGAGACTCGCCACAGTTCGGTGAGTACCGTCGGTGAATTCAAACATTTTGCTTTCTCGTTGTACTTTCTTCACGGACTTCCCTCTTCTGTCGTCGTCATCGTCGACACGGGATAGTCCCATGACAAGCAGAATTGTCCGCCAAGAACATCACCGCCACCCTCACTAAGGCCACAAACCCACCAATGTGCCATTGATACTACTGAAGCCTTTGTATGAAGGTGAGGTGTGGCGCATAGCCAGGATTCGTTCCGTTGCTGCGACCGACGAATAAGACCAATTGATTAGACCTGCCTCCTTCAGCCTCGACGCGACTCATCCACCCTCGTCATTTGCCTTTACACCGATGACGAAGTAAAAGAAAGAAGGCGAGGAAGCGGTCATGCTATGTCCCTTTTAGTCTCATGCTAACTTTCTTTAAACAGCTACTTCCTAGCCACTGCTAGCCATGCCGAGTATGCATCGATGTTCCTGTAGTTGGATGGCCTGAATTCGAAATGACATCGGAATTTACCCTTGGGGTTAGTCCGCAACATAACTTCAAGAAAAGGTATCGAAACGCACATGGAAAGGAGTCGAACAAGCCATTTTGACTTTTCGGACTTACTTGGCATGTTGTCATGAACCAGGAACTACCACGACAAAAGCTCTCCTGATTTCCCAGGAGCTTCCGTTGCTAGTCTTTGTATGCGGGTTTCGCGAAATTTCCCACCCTAATTCGCGGCCCGTCGATGGTCTATCTATGCCGAATGGACAAAGTGGAGCTGCAGTAAACGCAGCGTTGTAGAGAGCGCTAGCCTCCGCTATTCGTGTGAATCCGACACGAATCGTGGAAACGATTCCCCGACCGGAGGTAGGGGAAATCTCAGAAGAAGGTGATGATGGCCACGGCCATGGTTGCCATTGGGCTGACTACCCTCACAAATCATCGTACAAATCAAATTGATACACTTAGTCGAGGCCCTTCGTGCAACTCGTTGTCACTGATTTTACCAGGGAAGGGAATACGGGGACCACGTGTCGCCATAAATTGGACGGTCGAACACTGGCGGAAATGCAAGGAACGAAAATTAGTGGGAGCTCAGAAATAGGAGAGGGAAGTGAAGAATGAAAGTGTCTCACTTAACATGATCTGAGGTTTCGTCATTAAGTTCGAGTGGATAGGATATGTACTTGTATGAAATTGTTAAAATCAGTTCCTATTAGATAGACATTAAACACTGGTCGAACTTGAGTTATCTGACGGGACAACATAATACGTGTAGTACATGAGACTGATAATGGCTGAATGATCGCTTTTATTTCAGATATTGCTCATCGCAAGTGGACAGTTACCATTATTAGTGTTAGGTGATCATGAATGTGAAGCTTTATCGTCCGAGTTTTTGGGCCAGTGGTGCGATCGTGGGCGTTAGAGAAATTCTATTATGGCGCGTACGTTTCTACGAATCATAGTCCAAAGTTAGTCAGCATATACAATCAAGAGAGGATCAATCAATAAATTATCCCAACGTGAATGCAATAACATAGTCGTCGTGTAACTGGTTACCACATCCCTGCCGGCCAGGCTTTAAAATACAGTAAAAAGTAACTTCAGGTCTGAATTGAATTGCTCATTTTGAGGGAGCTAAGTTATTTAAAGTAATCTTGGTAGAAACTAACGAATTTCGTTAAAAAAATATGCAACTGTTGTGTACAAGATAATGTATAAAATATGTATCATCACGTCATCAAATAATGACATAGAACGTTTACACACGCGTATATATATATATATATATATATTGGGATAGACCTATTTGTTTTATGGGCTGCCCACGTACAAAATCTTCACCCGTTCTGTTGGTGCGCTTAGCAGTACTAATTGCTTTATATTTTTTAGGCGTTTTCTTTTTAGGTGAATCACTGAGCGTACTTTTCTGCTATTTAAGAAGCGCAGTAAAAAAAACTTTATTTTGGTGGCAAATAATTAAGATGAATGGCACGTCTGCCTTTAAATATCTCAACAACCCTCGAATATTATGCCTTGCATGATGCCTTTCCTCGCTTATTTTGCCTTTACTCCACGCATGTTCCCTTATCATTTGAAATCTGTTTCAGCGGCGCCAACGTCTCAAGCAGACGATAAAACTACATGAGAATTCGTTGATAATGATGAAAATTATCTGTTGAATGCCCGCTCTTGACGGCTGAACGGACACGGCCCCAGCTGTAGGCGACACGAGATCGGCCGAGATCCTTTCAGACACCAAGAAAGGCCTCCCTAAGAATAGATGGGCTAAGAACATGACAAGAACGAGCCTTCGTTGCTAAGGCTTGCGTCGATGTTGGTGTCTTGATTGCTATTCTCGTTTTTTCGTTTCGACTTGACCGAATGTCTGCGAAAAATGATCTTCTTTTAAGTCAATCCAGACTCGTGTCCCGTTGAATCCTGCTGTTGTTGAACCATAGACCGTACCCGCTGCCATGCACTGTTATGAGCATTATGATTATTGCTATGGTGACACCAGAATGACTTTTTGGGTCGAATAACTCAACCAGTATCGTCGGTTAGCATCGTAGCCTCGCGCTTCGTTCATTTTTCTTACTGTGTTCTTTCACTTGTTCTTCGCTTCTTTTCTAATGCTTCTCATAGCGCTCTCTGTGAATCCGAGGACGTTTACGTTTTGAAGCAATGAGCGCCATGACAGTGGCGGCAGAAATTACGATGTTGAAAATTAATCCGGCCACGCCTCGCGTAGACAGCAATAGAGAAAAGGACGATTCTAAAAATGAAGGATTCCAGCGGCGAGCACGACTGGAACACGGTGGACTCAAGATAACTGCATTGGTCTCCCAATAGCGCCACTGAACGAACAAATCCTACCAAGAACAGAAGCTTCGGGGCAATATGAGAAAGGGCGGGTCTCTCTTGCTATTTCGTCGGGAACGTAAAGGCAACAAGGGGGCTCTCTCCAGCTGCACAAGGGGTAGATTAAGAGGGACTCGAAGGCAAGACTGCTTGAAGCTTCGTCTTTGCCTTTAAAAGAATCTCCATAGGTCTTATCCTTGGAGTCCACAAAATTGTGGAATTTGCGTCTGAATTGCTTCTGCAGCCACCTAACGAACGACAGGGGTCTCTCTCCCTGCGGTTTGTACCCGATACTTCCCGTAGCGGTGACCAATCCCTTGTGGAACTTTCAAGCTGGTGAGCATCTCTTCTCGCACGGCGGATTTTGTGACACGGTTGAGTCCAGCGGCCAAGCAGGGCTAACATCATTATCCAGACTCCTCGGTAGTTCTCTTACGTAGCGCACACTCACACACGCACGCACACATACATACTTCACGCGGACACACACACGCACAGTGTGCACGCCAAGATATACCATCTAGCATGTACCATTCCGCCCAGTTTTTCGGTCCGTATCTGCCGTCCACAATTGAAAGACGTCTTCGCTTTGCCCTCTACGAGGAGAACGTGTTCCAGCCGCCGCAGCTGTAGCCGTCAACCAGACTGTTGTCTGCTCCCGAATGACGAGCCGCCAAATGTTGTCTGAACAAACCGCGCTAAAATGAACATTATTTCCCAATGTCATTGAGTCAAGTTAATGGTTAGAGCACTTCAAATGCCAAACACCGAGATGATGACCGCAAGCAACCGAACCGGCAGAACGGTAGGTTAAAGCTAAAATGGACCTAAAATGGCCGTTTATATGACCCCGTCTGTTCGCCTTTGTTCACTACAATGACTAAAGAGAGCCTGGTACAGACTTGGCAGGCAAGGAAACATGAGGAGCCGACCAACAAACACTTCAAAATCGACCGTACGCCATTGTCACCGCTACCGAAAATTTCACCTCTGATGAGTATACGAGCACTCGATCACTGCCTCGGTGAGGACCACTAGTGCAGCTAAAGCCACACTAGGTTTCTGTATGACAATTCATACTTTTATATACCTATTATAAAGATTCCGAGTCGTAGTATATTACAGATTTTTTTAACCTTTTTTGTATGTTATATAAAAAGTATATTACGGGTTTGAATTAGATAGCTTGAAGACTTTGATTGCTTTATTTTGAAGCGACTATCATCCTTCTGAATATGATGCTCTATTCAGTCTGCCATTTAACCTTAAATCTTCGTTAACTAAAATGACATGTAACACTTGCGATAAAAGGAGCTATCTGCGCACTGCTTAACCCACGTCCCAACCTCTGCCGGCAAAAACCGTTGATCTACGCTTGTTCCGACACCTATTCGGCTACCTGAACCTGTCAGTCTTGTACCAAAATTCCTGTTCAACGGGTTGTCAAACAAGTGACCGAGGTGACGACAGGTAACTGTGCATGCTGTCCCAGTCAGGACGTTACCATACTTGCCTTGCATGCAGCAGGCCACGCCTAGGAAGCTGGACATGAGGTATGTCCGTTCATATAAGCAAGGAAGAAACGAAATAAGCCTCCCTTTCTGTACATCCTTCCCCAGCGACTTACACGCGACAAGCGACGGAGAGCCAGGAACCGCTGGCGTATGAGAGGAACAACTCGTAAACCTGACTGTGGTGGTTCCTGACGGCTCTGATGTGGGCTGCAACTAACCCATGGACATCCCCTCACCCCCTAATATTGTGGGCTTATAGGGCACAGTCCGTAATGAATTGAATGGTTGTGTGTGTATGTCTATATGTGTCGAGGCATGTGTGTATAAGCCATGCGAAGAGAACTAGATGCCATCGTAAATATTCCCCGTCTCTAGTAGCCCTCTCTCCGGCAAAACCTTCGCGTACTCGGAACCTTAGAACTGATTATCCCCCGGTGTCCGTACCCCAACGCCACTACCGCGAGCAGCAAAGAGGTCGCGCTGTTATACTTCGAAGCCTCGTCCTCCTTTGACTCCTCAGGTACACGAAATGAAGCTGACCGTGCACCACGGAGACGAGCCCTTCAGAGACGAACAAGCAGTCGACGTTCAACCAAATGGTGTGGCTCCTCCGAGGCAGCGATCGCTAGCTCCGCGTACTTTTATGTGTGTGGTGATGGCGGCGACGGCGGTGCCAGCGGCGACTTCAGCTTCGACCCTACCACTGCGTAACCGTATCTTGTATAATACATTGCGCTGGTGACCGCGTTTGCTTGGGGTTGTACTGTAGCCGCTGTAGCGTTTGCTAGTTGGCGCGCACCGCAGAGCACCAAGGGAACCCCCTACCCCTGAAGACGAGGCCGTAGTCTATTAATCATGGGAGGCAATTATATGCTGGCCACCGCTGCAACCATCACTAGGGAGCAGACCCGGGATCGTGAGGGTCGAGAACCGGTTACGAGGAGAACGGGCTAGCTGATAGCGATTGTAGTGGTAGTTTGTAGCTGTTATCCCGACCGGGCCAATAGGAAGAACTCCATCCATAGGCCATGGTGGCAAGAAACATAGCCTCCAGGAAACGCAGCAAAAGGAAAAATCCTAAGAATACTTAAGGTCCTGCCGCCAACGACAAGCACGTCAATGAGGAATAAGAGGCAAGCAACGGAGACACAGCGCAGCAAACGAAAATGTTGCATGCGAACGTGAGCCTGTCTTTCAGTGTGGTTGCATGTGTAAGTGGATGGGCCTGTGTGTTCTTGCATGTGCTGGTAACTGTCGCCGTTCTGGCGGTGCTCGTCGCGGTCGGGCTTCCTGGCCACGATCCTCATTTGCCTGGCTTAATCGCTGAGGCCAGCAGCGGTGGCAACAGTAGAATGGCCAGGATGAGCGCAGACCGCTGGCAACAAGCCGTACTGCCCATAGACACTTGAGCTTGATTACGGTTCGTGAGCACGGCCCCTTTCTTCGTTGGGTCTCTGTTGGCTGTGTAGCTGATATCGGTTCCGCTTATGAAGGCATTCCGAATAGAACACATTAGGATGTAAATGCGCTAACCATCGATGGCAGATTCGCTCTATGTGAACATTCGGCCGGATTAATCGTAGATGGCAGACAAAGCAAAATGGACCTACGAAGTTTTGACTAAAAAAAGATATTATTGTAGAAATACAAGTGATAAAACAGACGAATCATGTGGTCGCATGGTCATCGTCATTAGTAATATTTCAATACTACGTCTTCTTATAATTTTCTCTGCGCTATCTGGCGAGAAAATAGAAATGTTTCCAACTTTCTTTCCAAGTCTACTGGAAATGAGGCCATTGTCATGTTCTATAGAGGTCAAGATCATGTTCTACAAAAGGAATTTAAGGATCTTTAAGACTACCGAAGATAACAAGATACCAACAACTGCCGAAGCCTAAAAGAACCTTTAAAAATTTCTGTTACCGATCCTGAGAATGATAAAGATCTGTACTACTATTTCGTAGTATGTTCTAACTGTGTAAATAGCATAAACAATGAGATTAAAAAAACGACGATACTAAATTTCGATGCAAATGTAACTTCGGTACGTCGCTGAAGTATATGGGCAAACTAAAAAAAGCTGCCATACAGACTAACAGACAAAATCCTACATATTCATTAAGTGCCACTCCTCGATGTAACACTTATTTGTCAACACGCAGTACAAACAGTACTAAATTCCATTGTAGGATTTTTGTTCCGTTGGTCGAGTAGGGAACCAGCTTTATCTAAGAACCTTCAGGTTACGCTAGACAGCAGTATTACTGGCTGTGTGGTCAGCGCCGCGTGGATACCGATATTCACCTTATACTCGGTCGAGTTTTTATAATTCCCATTATATCTATGCACGCCGGGATAATAAGAAAATTATGTTTTTTCTTCCTCTTTCCAAGTCCAAAGCCTCCTGAATGGGTGTGGAGCAGGCGCCCGGAGCTTAAGTCAGCTCGAAAAGACTGTTATGCCAAGAAGCCAAAGCTGTGGTCATCTCTGCTACTTTCTCATGGGGAGTTCCATGTTGTCGCGCTTAGTTGCACGTTTTAGCCGAGAGACGCCTTATGCATATATGACAAGTCTAGTTCCGAGTTAAAGGGCGAGGTGGGCGGTTGAGGCAACTGGCAGGGCAAAGTCTCGCGATCCTGTCAACCAATCCAGGACGCAATACTTGTACGACAAGGACAATTTCCCTTCGTTGACTTCTGGGTTTGTGGTCTGTAGAAGTGCGGGGATGCTTGTACCTCTATATATAGTTGTTGGGTCACATTGCACTTCGAGCCGCGGCCAGGTTTAATCTGATTAGTATAATCAACTTGTGTAAAATGGATTTTCAATTTTTTACAATTCAGTAGATAAATCGTGTTCACAAGTATGAGTCCAATAACTTTGAAACTGCTAAAAGAAGGTGTCAGCTACGTACGGGACGGCTACTGAAAACGCAAAGCAATATCCTGAAATCATCACTAGTCTGTCTGTTATTACTTCGAGGTAGGAACGAATTGCCGAGATAAACAGATCCGACTCAAGGATAGTCTAAACAAATTGTTCGACTCCTTTTTTTCTCTTATGTACACAAAATATTAGTAGTATTTTTCTCCGAATTCTTAATTATTTCCATATCTCTATGAACGTTAGGTATATTTTTCGTGGTCCACTTTGTCAGTTATTTAAGACAGTGTCGCTGGTGGGAAGGATTTTATGTCATGCGCCCTTACTACTTGTGTCTACCTGTATGATAAGTGAATTCGCCCCGGAGTTACGTTTTGTTCATTAGACGCGTTCATCTACATGACTACCCCGTTTCCCGTTAACTAAAAACAAACAACGAGATATTAGTCACCCATTCACACCCCTTCCGGACCCACTTCTGTACACTCTGTCGTTCTATACATCTTGTTCTCCACGCGCTTCATATTCCTAACCTAAATCTAATTCACGAACAGGGGCCGACGATGCAGCGGGTCTCGACCGACCCACACACCAACCCAAATGGAGTCGCCGCATCTGTAGCTGTTGTCGAATGCCGAATAGATCTGTAACAGGAAGCTGGCTCTTCTCTTTGTCATCATGGATACTATTGTTTCTGTGCTTGGCATTAGCTCACGTATCATTTAACAGCCGAACCAGCAACGACCAGGATGAGTGAGCAGTCAAGCCGAAGGCGGTTGCGGTGGCAACGCCGTCTAGGAAAGACCTTTTTGCACGGATACCCTGGCTTGTGCAGTTCTCGTGGTTGAAGGGGCCGAACTACGCAAGCAGCAGCAGTAACGATAACAAAAACAGTCGTCAACAGCGGCGTAAACAACGACGACAACAGAATCGCTCGCGCAGGCATCTGAGTCGAATCAAACTCGCTGAATGATCACGGTCGCTGCAGTTCATATTGCACGGTAGGTGAACGGGTATCTCAGACGTGGCAATCCGCCCTTTGGCCACCCTTGGCTGACGAGGAAGTCGAAAATACATAGACGTAATATTTACAGACCCATCCTTATGCCTACGTAGTCCACTGCATTAGCTCACTTTGCTTTAGACTCTCGTTCAATTGTATGCTCCTCCACGCGCCACAGGGACGACGAACCCTCTACTAACTAGCTAAAACGAAATCAACGCGACAGGAAAAACATAATGATTGCCGTTGCAACGAGTGAATGGTAGAGCGACAATGCACGGGCTTGGGTTAAGCGTTAAAAGGTAAGACCCGTTTTCCGGTCGGAAAAGAAATGCTGGTACAAGATCATGAAACTCACCTATACTTGTAGCTAATAATATCACATGCACAGACACGTTATCAGAATCATACCGTTCAGCGTCGTTTTACGACATGGCTCGAAGCTACATCCACTCAGGTCTGCTGCAAGTCTGAGTATCTATCAAGGCCAGCCGAAGATCGTTCACAAAAATATATACGCAACAATACGAGCCTGCAATACGTTCAGGTCGAAACCACCACCAACATATTGTTATAGTGCTGTTACACAATCTGTTAATTTTTAATAATTATACAAAAGCTGGGTATGTTTAGGGAACGCTCGCAGGGTAACCGATAAATTAACTTTTACCTTTATTCACCCCGCTATCAGAGATTAAACTAAACCTTTCTATTACTATCAGGATTAAAACTTTGTCCTGTAGGCCTATTATGCCGATCATGCAAGGAGTCCACCGAACCCTCTACGACAATCCGTGGCTGTCGTCTCAGCCTTCTGGAGCAGAGCTTTCCACTGCAATATGGCTAGATTATTCGCTTGCACCGAGTCGACGCTATTCGTAACGAGGACTGCCGCCAGCGGCTTTTCTGCGGCAGCGGCCGCCATTGCTAATACGAGTGCGGCCACCGCTAGCTCCGTCTGTTATCTCGTCCCCCATTAACTATCAATGAATGTACAAATATAACCCTAACCGACATCTGTCCAACACTAGCATACGAATCAACGGGAACCCTCGCGACAGTGAACGGAGTAGGTAAAATCGGTGCAAGTAAGCAACCCGCTTGGCCATGGCAGTAGCAAGAAATGGGATGTCTTGTCTAGCCCTGGCTCTGATGTCTGGCATACTGTGACCATTATTACTGGCAGAGTTGGGGCGCCTCTAGTCGGCCTTTACTACTACTGCTGCTGTTACACGTGTTACTGTTGATGCACTGATAGATTCAGGCGGCTGGCGGTGGTGATATTATTATATACAGCACTCGTTGAGCAGTTTCGTTGGCGCGTGGTACTGATTTGCGCCTTGCTACGCTGAGTCGGTGTGGGCAAGATGAGGGTACGTTAGGGCAACTGGCACCAGTGTACGTTATGTGCGCTTTGGGAAGCAGCATTTCAGCCTCGAGATCATCACATTGTGGCGTGGCAATTCGGCCACTGAAAGTAATGTGATCTTGCGCTAAGTAAGACCTTTTCAGTTTGCTCTTTAATATCATTAGCAGAATACGCCATCCGTACGCTCTTCAGTCTTCATATTCTATCACTTGTGTATAATCGGATAGCGGATGCAATTTGACTTAATTTAATTATACCTAACCAACTAGAAATAACATTTTTACTAATTTGATCATCTTAATCGTCAAGTTCTTGCGGCAGCCTGACACTTCCAGTTATACGTGCACAACCACCTAACTTGAAGATGCCAAATTGCTATTATTTGTACTTACTCGCGTTTACGTGAATCGCTACGTTTTGTATTTGCTGCACTTGACCGCATGCGTGGCTGGCTAGACAGCGGTTAACTGAAAGTGTCGTGATGACGCCGCGTGCACGTATGCAAACACGCGGCAACTATATCGGGCGTACCCCGAGAGCCACTAACGGAGAACGATTCCTTTAAGAGGCTGTCCAGTATTGCTGTTGATTGTTGTGTTCTTACGCTGAGTATTAGAGTAGGAATAGTAGCTTTTTAGGAATAGCGAAAATAAAGAAGTATCAAGCTACAAATGAAGTTAATTGGAAAAAGAGGTGTAGAAACCATGTCTGAGTATGAAAGGGACGTCAAGGAAGGCCCATTTGTGCTTTTTAACTATGTTACATATATATATATATATATATAACTGAATAGGACCAAATTAAATCTGCACATCCAGGCTCTCACGACTACCTACCAATTACATAGATACATGCACAAAAACTCACCCATGCGACTCCTTTGTTAACATTATCGGCGTCATATGCATCCCCGAAACTTAACCGGTTGTCCTTAGGCGGTCGCGGCTTATTAGTAGGTTACAATTAAACAATTCAGCTATAGTACGAGTATTACGCGCTTCTACTACCTGCCTCCGCTACAATGGCTTTACGCGTAATCTACGATAGGGGCACTATTGTCTGCTGAACACTGCTGTCGTTCAGCACGAACTTTCACTAGTTCGGGCCCCCAAGCTGAGTCTTCTCACGTTTCGTGTCGTCGTGTCTCGGCCCTCGAATTAATTCCATTCATATGTACGCTTGCTTCTCGACCCCTTCGGTCTGAACATTTAATCCCCGACAATCAGCGTTTGCGGCGCCGTCCTCCACGGCTCGTTTCTACACTTCAGTTCAAACCGAAGAAGGGTCAGGTGAAAGTAGGAAAGCAGCAAAACTGTATACTGCAATAGATTATAATCTTGTTCTTTGCTAGCATACGACTGTTGCTGAAACACGCTACAATACGACACGTCGAAGTCTGTCGATGCACTGTGCAACCTTTCAAAGCAAACTAGCCTCAGCACCCTTTTTCTCTCGTTTTTTGCTCTCGGCCTTGTCTATCAGCCTGAACGACCTCTCGGCCGTCGGTGGCAGCCGACGCTTTAACATAGCATCAACGTCCTCAGAAATAAAGGAAAGCTGAGCGAACGAATCTGTTACTGCGGCTAGTGGTCCGCAGTAGCGGTTTACCGTTCCGCATCGTTGACCTCCACCCAGAATTTTAGCGTTCGCGGGCCATGTAGAGGTACCGACGAGGGAACGACTGCAGAAAAACTGGTCAGGGGTATCTGCATTAGCCGTCGCCCCCACCGTCTCTGTAGGCCATTCACTGAACACGACATAACTCGATTAGCAATTTTCATTGCAAGGGATAGCCATAAGCCACGAGCACCACCATCTCTCTACAGAGTCATGGCAGAAATAATACAACGACATTTCGGTGGCAACAGTGGTAACGCGCTGCTCCCGCCGGCGTTTGCCGCTCCCACCGTGTATTCGTTAGCTCACTCATTCTACTAATTCCTGACTCCTGAATCGACATTTTCTTCTTAGTCGACTACCCGTGCCTTGCTTGTAGATCACGTGTTAACGGGAACAAGAGCCAAATAGTCATATCAATGTGACACAATTTCAGTCGTGTTGTCGATAAAAACCCGATGAAGTGAATCGGCTGAAGTTCGTTCCTGGCCTTCGTTTACTTTGTTACCGTATGCGGATCAGCTGAAAATACAAAAGGAACCCAGAAGCTTTTTTAGTAATGCATATTACTGGCTCTTATTTGTTCACAGCAAACAGGTAGAGAAAAAAAAGTGGTTACTGAAGTAAAATTTTCAAATAATGAACGGTGTATTCCAGTTGTAGCCATTGAGGATAACACTTAAAAGTGAAGCCACAGACCATCGTTTGAGCTTTATCATCGCCACATCGTAACAAGTTAGCATTATGAACGTCCGAAAAACAATGCATGCCTAAATTTCAAAATGATTCTCGATTACAAAAGCTCAACGATAGCGCATCTATGCTGGTGCTCATTTCGCATCCGTTTGTCCTCGCCGATTACCTACTTACACCTACATATATATGTCTTCAATGCTTTTTACCTCTACACATCGCTGTCTGCCTCTTACTCTGTGTACATCTTATTCGGTTTCTACATTTAATTTTCAAGCTAGCAGCTCTCTTTATCTGACACTCCTCGCGTTTACTCGCTTTGATGAAATGGATTACCTCCTCCGTGGACGCCCAGCGCCAAGCTCTGGGTCGCTGACTCCCCTCGCCTGCACGATCGACTTCGCCACGCAAGCGCTGTTAGTGTTGTCACCTTGTTAAAATGATTGGCCCAACTCGAACAAGCTACACACATGCAGGCCCATACCGATGCACAGACACACACAGAGACCGCTCATAGTTTAGATGGGATGGTTAGTTGTGCTCTTTTTGCGCTGAGTGCCTGCTACTGGACTTCACTAGTAGCGTGCACTTGTATGAGTCGCGCCTCAGGAGGGCTTTTTCCCTTACTCTATTCCTCTACTATCCATCCTCCTCGAACTCCTAAACGAAAGTGGAGCAGAAAAAAGTCAAGAGAACAGGCCAGAATACCGGATGTTGTAGTGCGGCCCCCGTGAGCTCTATTGCACTATAGCACTAGCTTTCTCCTTTGGCTATCGTTCGTTCTTTGTCGCTTCAATTGGGCCATGAGTCTCTGTGGGCTGCAAAACAAAAAAAGAGCTACAAGCATATAAGTGGAGGGAGCCGCAGCGAAGGTGCGCGAATTGCGACTCTTTGTATCTCTCATTTTTTCGCCCTCTCTCTCTGTGCCGTCCTCGAAGTTCGCGGCGCTGTTGAGGATCGGCCTTCATTCATCGAGTCATTGATTTACTCGTTGTAACTGTCGTCATCGGCGTCGCCAGTTGCCTTCAACTTTTTCATGCTTGCCGTTGGTCATGGGAAGTGACTTGCACCTCGGCCAATAAGATAGTCAATGGCGGTCGGTCGCGTGCACCTCGAATCCCATCTTTGTTCTACTTCAGAGACTCAGTTGTCGCTCGCGGTTCTCTCGCCACACACAACACTATGCCACACTTTCTCGAGGCAACAGACTACGATTCCGTATTATCATCGCCGGTATGTATCATAATGGAGAAGACATAGAATCAGATCTCTACACAAAGCTCACAGCCAGACAAGGTCTAAGAGAAAAGTTTGGGTAAGGGCTCCAAGCTAGAAGTTGTTCGCCTGATTTCAACCGGACAGACAGGCGCGTGTGATGTAAGCATTAACGAAGTGGTACATCAATCTGAGGGCTGGATGCATGTATATCGAATATAAGTGTGTATGTCTATATATCTTGACGATGTTTGTGGCCAGGAAAGCGTGTCATCTTTTTGTCTGAGCGAAATACCTCGAAATAGCAAAAATAACCAGCGGGTGAAGCGAAAACGAAGATAGAACGAAGCGCAGCGTCTGCTGCGTCTGTTAGTGCTACTTCCGTTAACTGTGATATACTTTTTTAAATTTCTCTTCCTTTATGACGAATCTAGCAAGGACCAGCACAATACAGCGTACGCACAACCATCTACGTACATGGCACAGGGTAACACGAGAGCGTCAAATTTAGACGACTCACGACAAATGCCAGAAATAACTACGACCGGAACATGTTTTAGACGATGAGATGATGACCGACCCCCTTATCGTCAATGAGCAGACAGAGAAATCTCAAGTGAATGAGTGACTGAACGGCCCGCCCAAGTAGGCTTTCATGGCAGCTCTACCAACAGCTGCGTGATTCAATTTGTGCCGCGACTTCTAGTGGCTTCAGCGAATGCAAACCAGCGAGAAGTTCCCTGGGGTAGCGTTGGATCGTGCTGTGACAAAACTTCTCTTTAGAGAACAATCGTTGTGGTGATGGCGCTCCGACTAATACTCGCAGTTGTGCTTGTCAATGCCGGGATCGAGTGAAGAAGCCATACAACTCGCTATCGACTGTGGCGTCATATACAGGGGCTGCCTCCTGTCTAGAAGTAAGGGTAACTATCACTATGTAGGGTAGGGAGGCGGAACGGCGGTGCCTCGTGCCATAGGCCTCGATAAGGCGAGGCCAGCAGCCGACTCAGGCGGCAAGCGACAGGCAAACTGCGCTTGCGAGCAGTGCCAATCGAGACAACAGGCCGTGCGACCAGGTTAGATAGATGTACTGTTTTCGTCCTCGCCATACGAGCCGCCCACGATGCGTGGTCAGATGTTCCCAGCTCTTATGTGCCATTATATGTTAACTAACCATTAAGCTTTATTAAGAAATATGAGAGAATGAGCGCGCAATTATAACTGTATGCATTACATATGCGTGGCTTAGAAAAATCAAAGGTATTGAGAGGGAGGTAGATGCAAAAACTGGTCATATTATTGCTGAACCTTAACTCTAGAGCGAATCAAGTGTGTAGATGTATTGATACATACAGATATATGTACGTGAACGTCCTTACCGTATTGAATGTAGCCGCAACGGTTTTTTGTACTTTCCTATTTGTAATATTCATTTGAAAGTGCCAGGGAAGCATTGGGTCTTTTGTGAATAATTGGGACAATTACTTCTTTTGTTATAATATATATAATAACCTCATTGTTTCTATAGGATCGGATGACTAAAACTGCTAGGTCCTAGTACTTGTCGCAAATATGTTTAGTACTCGAAATCAGTAGACACAAATCATACATGATGTAGCGAGGCAAGATCTGCTTTAAAAAGAGGTTAGGTGCATCACCTGCGGTGCATCTTGCTCGAAGGAACATTCGAATTCTCTGCAGATGCTATTACCGATGTTGAACGCACTAATCCGAAAAATACTGTATATAGCTAGATAGGTATAGAATATAGGTAGATGGCTCTGGAATAATATTTTAATGGCTTAAATATTATCTGTCATATGGGAAATTACGTGGGGAATCGAGTTATTGGAAGTTGCAAGGAACGATACGCATCTTGCACTCAAAGGGAGGTGTGTATCAAAAGAATTTTTTTAGGAGATTTCATGAACCGTCTTTATTCTGGATCCGCCTTGCCTAAATGGTTGATTACAATCACGCTGAGTATCACCAAAGGCCACATTTGCAGGTGGGTATCTTTATATGATGTTACTGGGTTCAACCTACCCTAAAATCGTGATAATTTTCTGATTTATTACGAATGAGGATAAACCCCATGACGACTTCATTGGTTGCTAATATACAGTACAAATGTGCTGGCTTGTGTTACACTTCCTTTCCCTTGCATATTATTGAGCTGTTTCGGACACAGTGAAGGTATTAAGATTTCATCGTTACCATCAGTGGCTTCAACATCAATATCATTAGCTATAAACCAGCTTGTTGTCAATTTTTATTATTTTCAATCAGTTTTAGTATTTTAGTACAAACTACTTGAATGCACTGTATCTTATTATAATTTACTAAGTTCACAGTTTCCTGAATGAAGTACAACAGTGTATCAGACAGTTGGGAGCGGCCTTTGCCCCACCCGCGACTTCATGGGCTTGTGGATGTCTATGCATGAGGATATCGTCATGTACAAATATATTTGGAAGTCTATATTCTGCCTCTAAATTTCTCTATGAATTTGCGTAGGAGGATGCAGCGATAATAGTTAAACTGAGTATGTATTACGCCAGTCCTCGGTTTGGTCGGTCTTGCGTCCCTCCATTTGCCAGTTGTGGTCTGCTAGTTCTGAAACGGCGACCTAAGTGTTCCCTGTTTGCGGTGCGTGCCGCCTTTCAACGTTCTCTTTCAAAACGACTTCCGTTTGCACGGGCCAAAACAACATGTAACCGAATTGGTTGACTTACGAGAGTATGATCTGAACGGCGTTTCCGTTTATCAAATTGACTGGGCCACACTAACATATATCTGTGCGAGATGCATGTAAATACTGCTAGAAACTCATCTCCAGGGGCTCGTGAATCTCGGCTGAATGACGTTTTTTGTGGGCTTAACTGAACGGACGAAGATAGAATGGAGCTCCATGTTCCTCTGCAGCGATCAGCTGCGACAAGTATTATTGCAAGGTAAAAATAGGTGCAAATAGATATTACCGCAGAGATTTGCACGGGCCAATAAACGAGAATTTGTGGATGAGGCGCTTGAAGACGGTTTGATAAATTGATGATAGTTGGGGAAGTTATATGCCCAAAAATGTAAACTGGAAATTGTTTATTTATTTATTTATATAAAACTTGTAGTCACAATTCGATTTGCCGCGGGCAGATCAATCCATGACAAATGGCGGTCAAAAAACACTTCAAGCTGTGTTGTAATGGGAGTTAACGTAAAAAAAAGTTGAAGCCATGAAAATTAAACATATAAGCGCCTAACCATTTTTTTACCTATCATGTTTGATCTTCAATATACAGCATCTCGAACTAATGGTTTACATTGTGATCTAGGAGAAAGAAGAGGTTTACAATATGCCCGTACATGCCTTAGCTGCATCGAACTCTAGACAACAACTCTAGAACTCTAGATTGAACTAGGAATGTATTAAAATGAAATTGCCATCGGGGAGAATACTAAGAAAATTGTGTTTGTCTATTCAGGACATTTCTACCGCAATAGACATACACGTTTATACAGGTTTAAGGCTTTTTGAAGGGTAATGTCTTGTCAATCACGAGATAGTAGAATTTATTAGATAAATCCAATGCTGCGAAATCTGCTTCTAAATGTATAACTTCTGCAACATACTCAGTCTTCAGCCATCATAGAATCGAAAACAATTTAGCGGATTTGCCAGGATATACAACATCGTTTGTCATCACCTTGATATGGTCGGCGCCTTCATTCTGCCTGCCTTTAAATCCTACCTTTCAAGTTGCTGGTTGTCTCGTGAACAGGAAAAAGAAATCTGGATTGTCGGGGACAACAGTGAGAAATATATATAATGATCCCGAAACGAACAGGTCGAATCGAGGACGCCAACGGCGATAATCGCAGTCGTATTAAAGCACACACCCTCGCGCGCTGGCCTGCAGATTGGTCAGTTGGTGATAAGGCTCGTCGTCTATAAGAAAGACTGGGACTTGAGTCATTGGCATACATAGGCTTCTAGAGATGCTCGAGGAGCTTAAGTAAAGGTGGGGCGGCCCCTTTTTCTTCCAGCTGGGTTGCCTCTTCGTCCTGAACAGAGAGAAACAGCAGCTACCCAGAGCTCAGGAGTATGAAAGTAAAAGCAAACGCAGCAGTAAACGAGGAGGCGGCAAGCTTCCGAGCCTCCCTAGCCCTGGTCAGTGCCATTATATAGATGTGTAAGGTGAACGAGATTATCTTAATGTTCAGATTATGTCTGCTACAAGTCGTCTCGGAGGTAGCCGCGAAAGGGAGACGAATGGATAGCGCCGCGTCTGGCCATGTACAGCCGAACCGTCTCTGGTCCGGCGGGCTTGCTGGCGATGCTTCGGAATCTCCTTTATGACCGCCACCAATGTCGATGCCGCCGCCGTTGCGCCTGCTGCTGGCCACGATGCCACAATAAGCAACCAACCCAAATCCAATGGAACTATAGTGGATATAGCACCGGAGGCCGCTTGGGCTTCGCCTAGCCCCAATCCTATTGAGGTGCGTTCACCTTATCGACACCAACGCAACCGGTATCACCTATTCCTTGTTCCCCTCGACTGCTGGATGTCCTGATCAGGGTAGTATCCACGGGAGGTACTAGCCGTCAGAGCAGAGGCATTGGCACCACGATACCCTTGTCAATATGGACACCAAATTGCCCCCTCCCCTCCACCTACTTCCACATGTAACCTACATCCTAGTTGAGTAACCTTCGCAACTCTGTTGTGCATGCCTAACTTATCCACCTTAGAGGAAACGAAATCGTTACCCGCCTCAACTAACTCGCTAGGAAAGGGCCTAGTACTGTTAGCCTAAGTGATCAACATCCTTAACTACTTACATGCATGTAGTTGGCGTTTCGGTGACGACTGCGATGTCGGCTTTTTGTCTACATGCCGGCATAGACTCTGTCTGACTTCAACTGATTTTCGGTGTGACCTGACAACAAAATCGATGTTATCTACCGTGTCGTTAGTGGCTTACTTATCGATCGTTGGCTAAGGGTGCGCCGTTCCCCAAAGAACTGCGAGGGTGCTTTTTAGGTAAACGACCGAGAGAATATAAAAAGGTGGATCGTCAGAATGAGACGTCAAACGATTTAATCACTCCTGCTTCGATTTTAGTTATAAAATTGACATGGCATACACCATTACTGAGATTGACGTAATTTCACCTAGTAGGATCTACTATTATTTAGTGGGACATGGAACCATGCCTTTCTTCGTATACACAACGTTGAAAAATGTGTATGGACTTAAATCCACTATTTAATGTGATGCACTATCTTGTCTCGTTTTATAGCTGCGCTAAGCCTCGTCGTAGGTTTGGGCCTGAGAGGCCAAGGTTTATCTCGTCCTGATTGGTAGAGGTATTTAATAGAGACGATACAGGCTTTCGTTGCTATGTTATCATTGCTGTTGTAGTTGCCCACTTGTGTTCCCGTACTATGAAACTCCACGACATCTGCTGTCTACTGGTTGGGTCGTGTCGGTCTTTTCGACTCAGGACTACCCAGCCGTCGCCTTACAAAAATGACTGATCTCTTCTATCCGGATCATCACAATCTGTACTGACGCTGCTTATCTCTGCCTGCTCTGAGAAGTTGTACGCAAGTAGCTTAGAAGTATGCGTCGATCTAGGGGCGACAAAAACAAAGTATAATTATTGAAGTAAACAAAATCGCTCCTTCGAAAATATTAAAACAAAGCCCCTAAAAAGACTCCACGCCGTGCTATCTACTTGAAAGTTTTTCCCATATCACTCGTTTTATTGGGATCCTAGGCTGCTTGTTCCATAACAGGCCTCGCCCTTCAAAAAGCGCCTTAGTTGCCTAGCCTGGGGAAAAATAGCGTTTTTTAACGTTGACCAATCAATATGTTAAGAAAGTAAGCAGTGATGGGCACGCTATTAGATATCGTTGGAGATAATTTGCGGCCGTTCTGTGTACTTGAATCTACAAAGGACAAATGGATGTACAAGATAATAAACTTGTTCTACTTTTTCCGATAGTGCAATTAATGTTTGCTGACAGCAAAAAATGATTTTCGAGCTTTCTTACAAGTAACGAGATAGGTGGAAACTGTATTTCAATTGAGACTATACCCAGAAAGCCGACCAATACATAAGCAGGAATAACAAGATACAGCGAAACGTTATATTGGCCGGCGTGTCATAATGGCCCAAATAGGCTTGCTTGAGCTCAGTCGAGCATTCTAGACTCTACCTAAAACAGGCCCGAACGTCCTCAAAGGTACAGATAGGCTCCTTGTCGCAATGTAGTTAGGCGACGACTTGCCGCAGTACTGTAATAGCAGTTCGGGTCGCGGTAACCATGGGCGGTATAAAACGAGTAGTAACGCATCTTGATCACGTCTCTAACCTGATACTCACCGAGGTAGCGAAACACTGTTAGTGGTAGACGTATACTGGGTATACTCAGCAAATGTGATTTCTGCGAGTGCTTCTTCATCCTCTTCTTACCTATCACAGATGTGACTATTAGGCAGAATGATCGTTGAGAGTGGCTTAGAACTAAGAAGAAAGCTGCTTAATTTCGCTCTGTCTACTGTTTCATGTCTTCCATTGATGTCAAGCTGACAGCAGGGCCATCCATATATTGCTCAACGCAGACGACGGAAGTGTGCCAATCGCTAGCGAGCATTCAACACGCCAAGTTGACGTGTTAGAATATTGATTACGCTAAATTTAGTCTTGGCGTGTATTTTTATCTTGTCAATTGGTGCGAACATAACATTTGCTTTGACCTATTAATTAGTAAACGTATATGGCGCATTCGCCCTCGATTAGGTGCGGACGACTGTTGTTACGTGCTTTTATACGAAAATTTTGTCTGACAGCGCTCATCCTAACACGTAAAGTATAAACACAGTTTCCTGAAAGGTCTGGAGATGAACTCCAGGATAATTTTTCTCATTGTAGGATTAGATAGAGACGATGCAGTACTCGTTTTGATATTCTCTCTAGATATTTACTCTGCACAGACTCGTTCTTTCAAGGGCTTGAATTGTCGTAAGCACTGAATTTGCTGGTAAAATGTCCCACACATGTTGTGAATGGCCTAGGCATAAACGTGTCAAAGGCGTGACATCGTCGGAGTTATACATTGCAACACGTCTGGCTGGGTAAAGCTCCAGCTTTTTATGTTGACGCAGACATTCGACAGGGTTTGAAATTTGATCTGAATGCCAACTCAGACGGAATGACATATCTTCGCCTTCGAGCGTCGTCTCAGATCTAAGCCTTCACTTGACTGACGGAACAGTCTGTAAGCAGCAATATGGGCTGCTGGGTTACTATATGTAACAGACTGTATCTTCGTGACCCTATTAATCTCAGTGAGCATTATTTAGTCTGATAGTTTATGATAGCTTTGAAAAAATATGTAAATGAAAATGTTTTTGAACAAATACAAATACGATTCATTACAAATATGCAAATACACACACCTTTTTGACGGACGCTTGAGCTACGAAGCAACACGTATGTATCTAACATTTGTACAATTGTTTACTCATTCCGACTTATCACGAGAATAGCTTTCATATTCCATCCTACCATATCATTCGACGTAAATTCAAGCCGCATGAAACTTCACCATTTGAATAGGTATTAGGTATGAATCGGTACGGTTCTGTATGTCAACAAGCTTTAAACATACAACGAACTCTTTCCACTGCCGTAATGGAAAAAGAGCCCATCCTGTGTGAGCGGTTGGGTGCCTAAGCGCACCAGTGACGCTAGGTGGCATTTGACGAACTGGCAATGTCACGACGAACGGCTGTCAGATTGAACGGTCGACGAATCAGCCTGCATCGTCGTTACGGGTTGGTTCCCTTCTGTCATTCGAAGGGGAGGAGAAGGTGGGGGGGCGTCAGTTAGGGAAAAAGCAGGGCAAATGACATCGAGCATAACTGGGGGGTTTGCTTGGGGGTGTGCCATAGCTACGGATAATTCCCCCGGGAATTGGCATTGCCGTGAGGGTAACATCAGCCTCCCCTCGCTGCGTTAGCCTTACGTCGGTGTGAGCTTGTCTCTTTACTTGCTTCTCGTCTGCTTGCCTCTTAGGACGACGGCCGTCGCCGAAGAAGAAGCCAAGAAAGACACGCGGCGAGATGTCACCTCTAGCCTCTGCCAGGCAAGCGGGGCAAACGGAGGGGCAAGCAGGCACTTTCTCGTCAATGTGTAGCGCAGCGACGCACCTCACACTCCTGTCGGTCTTCTGGCATCAGCTGCAGTACGTCCTTTCTACCACTGTGCTCGCCGGCACCAATTGGCCAGGCTTCCATTGGATGCCGTGGGCATCGGTGGTGGTTGTACCACTTGTCTACTCGATGTCATGTCGACGGGCAAGCAAGCAGACCGGCCGATATGCATACATCTCGGTACGCATATTCGAGGATCCCTATTTGCCCCTGCCTCTGACCCTTTATGAGCTGTTCGTCGCACGTTGTGTGGGAGGCTGTTCCCCTTTTTCTCTCTCAGCGTCTTTCTCAACCACGACTCTCATCGTATCTTCCTATTGTAGGCCCGGCTCGATGCGATTCTTTTTTATCGCATTTGTGCGGCGTATACATGGAGAGTGTACATACGCATATACTTGGCAGTGCCGTAGCCGACGCAGACAAATGCAAGGATCCAATGGCAGCTTCATAGCCCCGACGACTCACCGCAGCCTATTCGTATGTGTCTTCTATCGTCCATTGCTCGATATGTTTTTCTGCAGCTAGCCCTCCAGCCCTCCCCCTTTCTTCATCCGCATATCCCCCTGACTGTGTACTCCTGAGGGTTGTGGCCCAAAAGGAAAGTAAACTACTCGTTTATTGTTGGTCTTCTCAATGTCTCCAGTGTCTGTCGGTTCCGAAAGTCATTGTGGTAGCAGTGCTTCTCCTAGTACTTTAACAGCCGCATACATGCTATGCACTTCTTATTGGCAGACTTTTTCGCTCTCGCTCACTCTATTTCTCTTTCATTCAACAAGACAAAAGTTCGCTTGGTCAGTCCACCTTTGATTTTCAGTGCTCGTCTCCTGCCTCATAAGCCACCGTGATGAAGCAAGAAAGAATATCTTACAATTGATGAGAGTAGGCCATATACTATGATGGCCGGGTTATTGACAGTCTGCTGTTAGCTAGTGTTGCTACCGGCCGTCAGATCGTCGTCTCGTCGAAGACCGATACCCAAAAAAAATCCTTATCATTACTCTGGTTGGTGTCACCATGCGCGTAGTCCGCCAGTGACAACTGTTCATCATATACATTAGCGCTGTCACGTAAATTAAATGAAAAGCCACTCGGGAGCAAGTTGTTGAGCACTCCTGCGAACCCTAGCGAAGATGTGCTGTTGCATTTGAGTGCCATGGCAGTGCTAGACGAAAAACATACTTGTAGGAAATTCAAAACAAACGATTTTGCTGTAGGTACAGCTGTCCATAATTTGTTTGGTAGTCTTAATAGCTTCGTTTCACAGGCGGCAGCATTTACATAGATGCTTCCTTCGTTAGTTAATAATCGTTCATGAAGCTAGACCTCTTTCTATTAACACGACGCCGATCAATGAAATACAGCGCAAAGTTCCTATTCAATATCTTGCGCGATTAATGTTAATCGTTATAATGAATTGTGGCATCAAGAACAATTTTTTTGGGAACTAAAAGGAAATTGAATGTCATCGTACAGTGTCTTAGTAGTCTCACATGAGCCACGATGTCTGAGAGGTCCTGCGGTAAGTAGCTGCTTGAGGACGATGGCTGTCGGTGTTATTTGTAAATGATTCGTTGTCCAATATTATAATACTTACAAAATAGAGCCTATAACCATTTTGCGGTTTGTCAGAAACCGCATCGTATCCGCCTGTCTTCCAGCTAGTAATGTTCGATTGGACGCCCTTGGATCGAAGAAGACCGAAACCACCACGCACCATTCGAGATCAGTATCCAGCATCGTCCGGGACGTATTCTATCATCCTGGATCCCGTACCAGGGATCCCTTTGCTGGCTAATTCGTACGTCCCCATGACCCATCAAGATATTTAACTTTGTTGTCTGCGCTTACCGAGCTACCGTACCATTTTCCCCTAGTGCATACCCCCAACCGTGACAAGTGCCATTGGCTAACCGCTGTCGTTTTGCCCAAGACGTCCGCCGGTTAGCTTTTTACGTTTAGCTATGTTCCTTTCGTCTTGTGGCGCCGCGTCTTGTTGTCCGGCGTTTACATCTCTTGTTACTTCACTGACCGCCGGGGTTTGATCTTCGCCACTCGCCGTCGCCTTTTCCTTGGCAAAGCATACTGTTTCTGCTAACAATGCTCGTATCGCTGCTGATGGTCGTACTGCTGCTTTCTGCAGCAGAGGATGGTGATCCATCTGCGACTACTATGGATGTCTGTGACCATCGGTACCGAAGAGCACGTTTCTCCGCGCCTCGCTCCTAAACACGATTAGGATCGCAGCCGGCAAGTCTAAGTCCCTCTTAGTGGCGTTGGGAAACAGCACAGCAGCCAGGCAGTTCCCTAGCCCTGGCCTTCGATTTCCAAGAGTCTCGGCTGGTACTGTAGCTCCTGCTACTGGCATGGTGGCAATGGCCGACCAGACGCGAAGCAATGGAAACGCTGGCGGTCGCAGTGACGACGACTTGGGAGCATTCGAAAGGGCTAAAAGTTTCTTGTTGTCGCATAAACCGAACCGATTGCCTGTTCCTTGTCGTCTTCCCAAGGCCCTCCGGCACAGGCGTTTCCCCCTTTCCTTGTGCCCCACACCCCTAACACTGCAAACCCTTCCCAACTCTACCTCTGGCGATTCTGTGCCATCGGCCGCAGACCAAGTAGCGTGTACAAATCCTTTTTCTAATTTTCATCACCTTGCCAGCATGGTCAACACTTTGTAGAGGGTTGCACGACTTCTTGCAAGCTGCAACGTTATTGTTATATGCAATACTCGAATCGAAAATGCAATTGTAATTATGTATCCCGAATAGGTAGCAAGAATTTAATGTAGCGTTTATGTTATGTCTAAGATTTTGGCATTTACGTTCAGACACTTCGACACGCTCAAATAAGGTTGCCTGAGCCGCCTATGGGTATGAGTCGGCTACCCACATGTATTTAGACAGCTAAATAAGGTAACACTTTCTTTAATTTACTTTTCACTGGTCCTTATTTTTTTTTACAAACTATCTAGCTACAGGCGCCATACTGTCATCGTTTCTATACTCATATGTGTTATCCTTTGCTTTTGCTTTCAAATCAAGTTATGACCATGTACAAATATGCAATGACAGCTATTGCGTATCTGTCAGAAGATGACTATTTTGCCTTCATTTCGCCGCAGCCTCCCCAAACGCCCGAAGGGATTAGTTAACTCAGTAGCAACTCAGGAACATGCCTTGGCACTTGGCACTCAGCCCTATTGGCTGTATTCGTCTCATTTTGGTCTCTACTGCCCCCTGTTATAACCAGCGCCCCCTTTAACATTCGCTTCCTCGTGTTGCGTTGGCGGTTGTTCGTTATACGCTCTTACACTTGCCGCCGCTGCCACCGGTTCCCGGTGTCGAACGACGGTCGCTCTTCGCTCCTTACGCCAAACCTCCGTTTCGGAGGCATGTTCGCTGACCAACAGATCGTGTGGCCTGTTTTGCTTCCTTCTGAGTTCTATTGCGGCTGCTCCGGTCGCTGTCTCAGCGGCTGCCTTTTGGTGGCAGAGATCTTTTTGACATGACGGGCGCGACAAGCGCCATTTAACATCCACATGGTAGCAGCGTCCATAGGAAACGTAGCGGCTGCGCAACGCCGGCGGAGGTATCGGTGGAAAGGGACAACAATAAGTGTGGCTCCGCCATTCCTAGGTCGGTGACACCGCCATAGACAGTGCAAGCATTACTAAGGGAGAAATTACCCTTGGAAAGTCGATGTAAGCGATGGAGATCGCCAGCGCGCAAGCGTAAACGTAACAATTAGCCACTAACTATTCATAATCGAGAAGTAAGCAACTTCAGCTTTTTCTTCAACTTTAGGCGAGCGGGATGTTACAAACCCTTCAATGGTTTCATCTACAATTTTGCTAACTATTCTTATCCAATGTTTTTATGACATTTGGGTTATAACCCGTTGCCGATATAATTATTTACCATTCAAACCGATTTGCTCCTTCGTCCTGCTTACCTTTCCGATATGCCTCATGAAAACGTAACCTGTAGTTCCATTACGCGGTGACTCAATCTAACCTGAAAGTCTCTGTAGAACTGGCGATTGGATACCGAATACGCCGGCAGTTACAGTGAGGTTAATAGATACCAGCGCGGGTGCAAGGATCCAAGGTTTCTTGACCTCTCAGAGGCAATTCGGGGGCACCAGGATGAAACCTAAGGAAAGCAGACAAACTTGAGTAACGACAGAAAGTTGCTACAAAGAAGGACATTCGCAAACGAAACATGCAGGGCACACTGACGGGGGCCTCAAGCAAGCAGCATCGACGGATTGTCCCTGCTCTGCTGACAGCCGAGCCAGACAAGACACGCGAACGAGCTAAGACGACGACGGCGCTCCAAAGGCACAGCGGTGGCGCACGGTAGCCACAGCAGAAAGACAACAGGCGCACGCGTTGCGTAGGGTGACGGGATAGCCCGCCGCGCCTTGCAGGATTAGTATGCAAAGTAGTGGAAAAAATAACATAGCTCAGGAGCGAACCGTATTCTCTTGGTGCGTTGTTTCGCTTGCTGATGCCCCCTTTTTTCTATGTGCCTTGATGATGCTGCATGTAGCGTAGCGAGACGCTTTCGCACGAAGACGCTCAGAACGTTCTGATACCAAAGGGATCGAGGCGCGGGCAAAAGGAAAGAGTGACAAACTAAGAAGCAGACAACAGGGTAGCAAACGACGTTCATTTCGTGTCACGGACTAAAGCAAAAGAAAGGCAAACGAAGGATCAGAGGAAGTGAGAAACGTATGAGAGAAGGGAGACAACGAGAGTGGTGGCGACTGCATCCTGCTAAACAGCACTAGCAATAGCAGGATAACAGTCAATGCGATGAAAGCCGAAAAAGAAAAAGTCTCAGTGGACAGCCGCAGTGCTAAGACAGGGCTGATCGGGCTGGCAGCAGAGAATTCAAAAGTTTCAATGCGAAGTACTACTTTCATCAGGCTTTCGCTATTAGGGTTTTCAACAGTCTCTAGCCCGGTTATATGCTACGGTGTTCGTTAATGTATTAGGGGACTGCGTTGGAGACCCTTGGAGTAGAGGGCATTGAAAAGAGGACTAACATTGGGAACAACCCCATCAACACTACGCACCGCAGGAGAAATAGGTAATTAGTACCTGGCGCTATAGAAATTTGGAAATGCTGAGATGGCGTGATATGATAATGCGCAACAGGCGATGAATAACTACGTTAATCTTTTGCATAAGAAACGTTATCTACTGACGGGGAAAATACTCGCTCTTTGGTTACATTTATACTAATTCTTTCGAAGCAATCAGGGTTTGTTAATCTACTATTCGTGATCAACGTCTTCCCTGCTCTATTCCATGGCTGACCCTCAAAGCGATAAATGCCAGCATAGATGGCGCTTTTCTTCTAGTTACGACGTGTTGATGTTATTGGGATCGCAGCAAAGAACAACTAGCAAATTATAACGAGAAGCATAGACGCCAATGACGATAGGGGGTGTCAGAGCATGAAGCTAAGTAGAACCGTTGAAGAAGAAGTCAAGCAGGAGTAAAACAGTGCGTGGTGACAGAGCCTGCTGCTCCAGTTTGCTTTGCATCGAGAGGGAGACGATAGGGTATCAGGGAAAAGAAAACTAGTGAAAGACAAAGAAGAGAGGAACCAGACAGGGAAAGCAGCATACTGAGGGGCATTTGAACAGAGTATCGGAACCGACACATCAATCGGCTATGCGATAGGAAAACGAACGAAGACAAAGTGCGGGGAGGACGCGCCGGTAACGATTCCACTATGTGCGGTACTAAAGGAGAAATTTGCCTCCAGCGGCAATATGGACTCTGGCGTGAAACCTAGCAGCGACTGACTGCTTGAACGCGCGGGACCATACGATCTAGCAGGCCGATCGGGTAAGTTTCTCTGTCTGTCACGTGGAAGATTCTCGCATTGGTCTTTGGGTGTGAGGGGATAGCAGGAGCCAGCTTCTGGTACAGCCTGCAAATGGGGGCTAAACAGAGAGAGAGAGAAACTACGGAAAGCGAATGGATGAGTTCGCCCAGGACTAAAAGTCAGCTAGGACGAACGGCCAATGCCTCCGCTCACTGATTCGTGAGGAAAAGACGACGATGAAGAAGCTAACCAAGGGAAATAAAAGAAGAGAGTCAAAGAAATCGAGGAGCAGACCTTGAAGAGTGGTAAGAAACGCAGCGGTAGCGGTATTGGTGGTAGCAGCCGCTACCGCTGTGTCTGTCTTCACCGTATGACTGAAAAGGGAACAACGAACGTGAAGGAACGAAGACGTGACGGTCGGCCAAAAAATCAGCTGGCCAAGCGGAAAAAAGTGCTCGTCATATTAGTATCGCTATTACTTATGCCCTGTCCCTGCAGAGCCCCCGATGTCCTCCGCGGTGTCCGCTGCTCCACGGCGTTTGTCTCTCGCACCGGCGCGTCAAACTCATACTGACTCCAGCCCGTAGTGGCTATACTGACAGTGATCGTGGCAGCTCAGTGGCAACAACAACGACAAAACTAGAGAACGAGAGTCAGTCAGTGACTGATCTGATCTGGGGAGCGGCAGCCTGCGCAAGAGAATAATGTCCAAATGCGGAAAAAAGGCCTAGAGGGAGGATAGCTTAGCGCGATTTGAGAACAGTGGCGGCAGCAGCAGCAGTGCACGATACCGTACTGTGGGCCAAAGAAACAAGACGAGCCAAACGCGATCAAAGTGGGTGGTGAAGCGCGTATCGAACACACTACCGTAAAGTGGAGCGTTGTAAGAAGCGTGAGTGAGTTTTAGACAGCAGCAGAGACAGCAGCAGGAATCGCGCGTCAGGCGACGGCACATGAAGACGCGACAGGAGGCGATCATTCGAGCGGACGGGGTAAACTGGCTGGGTGGCCAACTAACTGGATGGCTGGGTCGTAATAGACACAGAGAACGAGAAACGAGTACGGATAAACGCGTTATGGACGGTTGCGGGCTTGCCGAGACTTTCAAGTCATGTTAGCATACAGACAAGATATGGTGCTGCCTGCTCGATGACGATGGTGACGAATGGTTAACTATGGCGTATGCCTGAAGCTAAACCTGTAAGTCCCGCAGATTAAGACTTCGCTCAAAGCTAAGTGAGTAAGACATATTATGCCTTCTAGGCACTGCTTCCATCCAAAAAACAAAGAGAATTCTATTGAAAAATTAGAGACCTACGAGCATAAAAAACATAGTTTTTATACCGGCTGAAGGGGTTGTCCCACCATTTTCTCCAAGCTATAGTTAACTACAAACCAGTTGGTCACTTTAAAAGAAAACGAAAACATCCAATTATTTGTGCGACAACAAATTTGCGACTTCTAACTAAGCAAAGGAAGTTATCTGAATCAACAAGTTAGGAAAGCTCTCTACCTTTAATGTATTCCAGGTCGATTGAACAAATGACGAACCCTATGGGGAAGTCATGGTCAGGTCGGCCGAACTTCTCAGTATCCTTCGATCAGCTCTGGTATCCGGTCTTCACACTCAAATGACGCTTGAGTGAGCAATGAAAGGCGGGGCTTAAGAAAAACAACTAATTAAAACCTAGGTCTCCATGGTCTTCCTGATTAGCCATGTCGATGTCTGGCACTCATGTAAGTGTTAAAACATTGAAGCATGGAGCGCCATCTTGTGAGTACGGGGCCATATGAAATAATATGCGTAATATGAAGACTTCTATATCTACTTAGAGTTACGATACGGACACGTGTGGAACGTTGTCGACATCTCAACGAAAAATTCGCTCTTAACGAATTTCAGTGTGAAATTCAGTGTGAAATATTAACACACTGAAGTTTTTTCCAAGTAGCTCTTTTCGGGCGCCATGAAGGTTTGATCCCTTGATAAAAATCGTCTACAGGGATTAACGGATTTGTTTTTGTCAGAGGCGTCGTAGCTAGGTTGACCTTTCCATCTACTTGAAAAATTTGGCTTTTACACGATATGCATGCTGTTATCAAACCATACGATAATAGCGATATTGATCGAAGTGTTTCGGTGACACTGTCGGCCTATTCGTCCTTAGTGCTATCACAAAACGTTGCCTTTTTCTAGTGAAGGGCGCGGGCACACATAGCGGTCCCGCTTCACTCACGAGTGAATATGAGGTTGTAGGTAGACGTTGTCCTTTTGTTTGTACAGGGAGCGCGTAACGGTAAAAGCAGAGACCGGTAGAATGAGCGAAAACGTTTACTGACCGGGTGTGCCACAGAATGGACGCTCACTAAAGAACAGCACCTATCTACGCATCACAAGCATTGGTCACTATCGCCCCGTATAGCCGTTGACGATGGTCGACGAGCCGCTGTGAGTCTTTGTTGGATAGAAGCCGCGTGCCAGGAAGATCCCTTGTCTCAGTGCACGCGGACTAGATAGCTTAGGAGTATCTCGAGATCTATACTGCCACGAGTGATGGCCGTAATAGCATCCATCCACTAGGGTGAAGTTCACCATCCTAAGATGGTACCGACCTCAATGGCTACCCCTACATAGACGGGAACATTGGCTACGTGCTGGGCTTGCAAGTATACGTTTGGTACGAGGTTGTTGTTTACCGTCCAACGCGCTGTTTGCGTATAGCCGAATTTCTCGTTTCGCTATGGCAGAACGAACAACTAAGGAGAACAAGATAAGGGACAAGTTGCAGATCGAAGAAAAGCGCATGAGGCCGCAGAGTTTACCCGTCTGTTCTATCGTCGGCGCCGCGGGTAATATAGCACACCTTTGTCATTTGATACGTTGTCCTTCGCCTCCCAGGAGACTCTCCTTTGGCCCCTTTGTTTTCCTCGCCCCTTTCACTCCCTTGCCTTGCTTCGCATATTTCCTCAATCTCTTTCTCTTTCCTCGTTCGGCTACCGCTGCTTTTGTGGCATCTATTAATAGCCATGCGAAGAAGCAAGTGCATTGCCGCGAACGTAGAAAAGCTGCAGTAGATGTCTCCTTTTTGCTGATCCCTTCGCGGGCATGTTTCTTGTATTGTCGACGATAAATGAGCAAAGGTTTGGGTCACGCAAGCAGACAGCGCAAAAATTGGGCCAGTAACGGCAGTCAGTAGTGATAGGGCTACCGCAACGAAGTGAGCCATTGACGAACAACGCTTGCTGAACTGAAGCACTAGCCCACAAAAGACTCAGTAATCTAGTTGAGAACGGCTGAAGTGGTCCTGTTAGTAATAAAGCATTATATATCCAAGGTAATAAGAGCGACGGCTATTAGTCCGTAGGCGAAACGGTGACCAGCCGTTCCGTGCACGGCACGCGCAAAGCCTCCCTGATTGTAAACGGTCACATCTATGAATCACGTTATAGCACACAGGTCGTAGTTGATAAATCGACAATTGTAAGTAAACCAATGCGAAGTCGCCTGGGACGTCAAAGTATGTGGATCTCGTCCAACTAACTGCGAACTATTAATAACAAAAATTATTAGTTTTCTTTGCCTTTTTCTTTGGACATTTCAACTAACGCAGTTGGGGCAGGCGAGCAAGTAGCTCAATTCTTAATACTTTCATTACTCAAAGTTCGATACATGCTAATGAACTGATCTCTTAAATGTAAAAAGAACCAAGTTGAAAAAAAGGAGTCCAATATATTATATGATGAAAAACAATATGTACGATACAAATTACGTTAGACACAGATAATCTGGTTTCGTTCAAATTACGCGCGTCAAAATATTAAGCTACAATGCACTGCAGTAGTCGCAACGTATCTTATACATATTGTGTGAATGATTTTTTTCATAAGACTATACCGTTTGACGACCAAGTGCGTCTGTTTAAAGCGGAAATAAATATTACAGCGCATGTGAGTGTGCGTTCATCCATGGAATCCTGTGAGGCTCAAGTTAGACTTGAACATTCAGACGTATTTCGGGAGCTATGTAAAACACGGATCGCCGAGGTACAACATGTCGTTTTATGGCAGCCATCCTTCTTGCAATCGTATTTCCGTCGTCTCCCATTCAGATTTTCTACCCTCAACACTGAATTGCCCCTTCTGCTGTCTCGTACGAATTGTTTTCTGCAATCGAGCCGTTGGTATGTCTCGACCCTTCGCAAAGCAATCGAATAACTCCCTAGCCTGTCTATTGAACTGCAGACCATATAGGTCGTCGTGCATGTTCAGCGTCCCCAGCCGATCTACCTAGCTTTAGACTAGAATGGCCAAAGCCACCGGATCATTATACGTCACAGGGTTCCCCTGGTAAGCTGAATAAGACGACATGAACCAGTAGCCAATCGATAAATTATCATAATATAAAACGGTACTAAAAGAAGCCACTGCTAATTAGCTTCAGCATTATTTATCTTCATAGTCGAATCACTTCGTGTATGACGAACGTGCTCAGCGCAAGCAAGCTCAATACAGCCTGCTTCCGATGACTTCGGTCACTGCGTCGATCAGGACTAACGCGAACGGCTAGAAATCAATTTAGCATATTTATATTGACCAGCTTGTTATACATACCGGGTACCGGTAGCCTCATTAGGGGCCTACGCAGAGCAAACCCTTTAGGAACGTCTCATTTTATACCAACTCTATGTAAATTTGCCTATAATATTCTACACTCGATCAAACGGAATATGTGTATTTGAATAATGATATCCAGGATCACACAACTCCACAGCCCCAGTAAGTTATTATCATGCTCTTATCTGTATATCCTCATACAATGCTTACTCAACTTTTATCCTAAATGCTACATATGTAGTAAACTTGTCAAATATCTCAGAAGAATGGCGAATACGGGTGAGTTTGTCGGCAGGGTCCCGTTTGTTTCATCGGGAAGCTGTCAACAAAGTGATTTTAGACATATAGCACATTGATGAATCCTCGTATCACTGAGAACATCGCTTATATACACCTTTCTACTTAACCTTCTCTTTGCCTATTCAGGTTTATATTATACAACATAATATGCTTGGATTTCTGCGATTTCTGCTTACTATTTATTTTTTTTTTTTTTTCAATTTTGATTCGGTACCACAAAAGTGAAAATATCACTCAATGCAGTTGTTATTAGCATCATAAAAATCTGTCATTATTGATCTTATAGGCGTATTTTCGAAGAACTAATAAGTTCTCCCTTTTCGATCGTATCTCATCACTCGTTCGCATTACAGGCATGATTCGAGCACGATGAGCTCCATTACAACAACATCTACAACGGCAACAGTCGTTTTACGTGGCGGGAATACGCCACGTTCTTCCGATCTCGATTTAGACCTTAGCATTCCGCTGCAAATCGTCGAGGCCTCACCTCCACCGTCACCGCTGTCGCCGGCGTCGTCTCGTAGCCCCAGTCCACTCCCGGCATATGCATTGGCTTCGTCAGCTCCCTCATCTCTAGCGTTACGGCTGCTGCCAACCTCAGCAGCGAAAAAGGCATTTCGCCCACTGCCCCCACCCACTCCAGCTGCACCGCAGGTTTGGTTGGATGATCATGACTACATCTATCCGAACCCACCGCACGGGGAGATGTCTGTTTCTAGTGGCGTTACTACTGCCACGATGTGCCCTGCGGCGACAACTAGTACCACGGCAGTTTTAACGGCGGCGACCGCAAGCACGACGTCCGACGTCGTACAAGACGGTACGCTGTTGCCCACGAGAACAGTGCACGCCGGTCCACGGATCGAGCCTGGCCAAATACTTCTGCCAGCCAGGCAGATCGTGATCGTTCAACACCAGCCTACTGGCCAATTGAAAGTTGCACAGCAACAGCAACCACAATGCGCTACAGCTCACCTACAACAATCAGCGCCTCGCGCGTCTCTATCGGTCATTATATCGAAACGAGTAGCTGCTACTAATGCCGTAGGCTATAGCCCTGCAGCTTCAGCTGCGGCTCCTGCTCCCACTACAAACAGAAATTCACAACCAGCTTCATCATTACCAACCTCATTGTCATCGACGACTGAAAAAACGGCCGTCGACTGCCATTTAGTCGGTGTAAAAGGCGCTAAATTCACGGTTTCATCGGAACAGTTAGTTAAAACAGCGACAACCTTTGTCCCCGAACCCAAAATCACGGCACTGTGTCAGCTTAGTGGCTCGAAGCCGTTTCAAGAAGGGCCGCTTACGGTTAGTGCTTCTGTGAACAATCGTACGGTGAAATCGGCTCACGAGACGCAAGATACTGAAGGAGCTTATGAAGTGAGTGAAGTAGTGACCAAGATCGTTGACACCGTTGTAGCTTTGGAATACTGTCGGGATGTGGCCGCCCGTAATGCAGCACATATCAACGCATCAACAGGTGAAAAATTTCTTATAGACAATACAATTTTTGATTTCCGGTATTAGTATTTACATGGAGAAATTAGAATAATTGCAAAAATTATTTTTTTAGATCTTTGTTATCGCTTTTGTCCTTCATCTGCTTCTCAGTAACATCGCAATATTCTACAAGCCAACACAAGATCTATTGCTAGAGAAATATCAATTATTAAATTGGCAGATTTTACGTATCGAAAAATTTTAATAATTTCTAGATAATAGCGACGATTTTTTGCATTATTAAAAACGGCCTTTTAAAAGTATAGTCCTTGACGATTTCTTTGAGAGAATTAACGGTAGCATACGTAACGGTAATTACCGGTTTATATAGATATATATAGTAATCGAAGTTATGCGTACGCAAATCTGTAGAACTTGCGGACCAAAGCTGGTCGCTTGATTCTACTTTTCTCCTTTAGCGTTGAGCTGATTGTCATCGAGTAACCTTACTGTGTACTGCCGGTATCGACGCTACCTACAAGTACATATAACGCTCTGTAGGACCTTAAGGCATCTGATCGTTTTGACAGTTTCTTTCGCTTGCAACATCTCGTAACGGTCTGGGGGGCGGCATCGATCTGCCCATGTACGGCCTCTGTGTGCTCCAGGAGAATCTTCGACTGGTAATACGGAAGTAGAGCATATTGTGTCTAGAATAGACCGAATGTGATTTAGACTCGATTCAAGAGCAACTCATCTCTTAGCTTTCAGTGATTTTATTGAATTTTCAATAATACACACGTCGGGAAACCCCATCTCTGCCCGGCAAAGAGGGCATTGTCCACTCTCTGTTTGCTGAAAAGCGTCAATAATCATAGGAATTCCTTCTTTCATTTGAGATTTTGAAGCGTGATGATTTACTCTGTGGTCTTCAGGCTTTTGATTTTTCCTCGAAGTGACTGCATTACGAGCGAACTGCATTACGGCGAACTAAAGGCCTCATTTACAAGTACTTTCATTAAGCTTCGATGGATTCCACCGGCGCTGTCACCTTTGAAAGTGCTGAAAGTTGAAGTGTCACCGCTGAACGATTTTTTTACTTCTGAAGTAATTATACTCTGGTGACACCATGAACCACTTCTAACCGTAGACCGCCGAGAACGCGATGTAAATATTCACAACCAATCGGTTTTTTTAATAGTTACTGAACATGTTCAACCGATTGAATAAGCCGAGAACAAGCTTATTATGTGTTTATTAATGAGCAGATGATATCTATTTCTTATATCGATTAACGGATGGCCGATTCCCACATTATTAGTATATCGCATAGAAGCAATTTTCAAGAAAAGGAAGGTTCTGCTCTATTAATGAACTTAGACCGCGTAATTAATTTAGAGTAATGTAATTTAGAGTCGAACTTGAAGTTTGTGTTTAACGCATGATGCGAAGTAAGTGAGTGACACAGTAATGCATGCCTTTATATATATATATGCCGACCTTACACAGTGATTTATCCTCTATAGGACAATCTGACCATTCTTATGCGTAGAATTGCTAGACATATATATACCTAGCTCGTTTAGGCGTATCACGCCCTGTAAAGAAGTCCGTTAACCAATTATCCCGACAAAACTTTAATCACTTACTACAAGGAAATAATTAGTAATGAAGCATTAACTTCCATATCGGGAAACCTTACCGCGCATTAAGTCATCGAATCACGATCAGTTTCTATTCACGGCAGCGTAACCGAAAGAAACTGGCGCGTATTTCGTCTAATCCGAATATGAGGGGCATGATGCATAGTTGATAGGACTACTTGCAGAAGAGTCCTTGTTTGTGGGCAAATGTATGATTCATATAGACATCCTGTCCAATGCATGCCCAGCAACTTTATCTCCGTCTGTCTTACATCTTGCAGTCCCTTTGCTTCCAATCGTCGTCCGAATGGACGTCCATTTATCAATAAGTGCTTTACGGCCTCTCGCGGCTATCGACTTCATATGTGGCAAAGAGCCATCGCATTTCGCCTAGCTTTCGTGCAATAATGAAGGCCATACAAAAAGGGACCGTTGAAATCCTATCTAGTACCTCGACTAACGTTTATGATTAACTGCGGTCTCACCCCGCACGGTCGTAGTTGCCCCTGTCGGTCAAAACAAGCAAGAGCGCTTAGCAACACCCTAGCTGGCCACTCACAAAAGCTTGACGTCGATGCTTGACGATGGGGTCGTCCGAGCCCTTCGGCTTTAGCAACGACTGCATGAATAAGGTGCGGAATAACCTAAGCGCTAGAAGTATTTGTATGTAGAGTAACGAGTATGATAACAAGGCGAATACTGTGCATGGTACATGGAAGACAATGAGATCCGTTCTGTTTTGAGAACGTATCATATTTGTTGGTCTAAGCCATGAAGCAGGGTCGCTGACGCATTCGTCATAACACTAACCACCCGCCATAGACTTCGGTCCTATGGGTAATCACAGCCAGTATTCGCTAGACGGTAGACAACACAAGGTCGATATAAAACTAGAAGAGCATGACAGCATGAGAATATACTGCTAGTCAACAATTGAAGACCCACTGAATATAGGACCTTGTCGAATCCAGTACCCTCCACAAATGCCACTAGCACTGCTCGCTACTTTGTTACTGTTCAACCAGGACCTATTGAACTTACTTTAAGAAGTACCAAATAATAGAAAATGTCGGAATATGTCTATATCTCTCTGTCGAGTACAGAACTTTGAATATGAAGGTCCAGAACTTATGCGCTGAGCTTATTTACGAAATTCATCCACGCTGCTGAAAACGCTGCATGTGTAACCATCTTTTTTTTTTTTTTTTTTTTCTCTAAAATAGCTCAAAGCACAGCGGCCGTGAGGATCAGGTTGTCAGGATGATGAAGACAGCAACAGTGAAGGCTCTAAAAACAAGCCAGGCAGAGTTGCGACTACAAATGCTTTCAATGGTAGTCCCTCTTGCTAAGACCCGCCCTCAGTTACTATGAACGAATCTACCGTGAACGAAGTGAATATCTCGTGGCCAAGATGATGACTGGCCTGTCGTCTCCAAGACCTACGAGTGGCCATCGAACTTTGCAATATGAAAATATGATATGATATACATAAATATAGAGATATGTTTATACGGAGACCTGGCGGATAAAGCATTTCTTGTCCCGACTTGCATTCGGTGCATGCGGCAATGGTGTGGGTATTAGGAATACCCGTCCCGATATGTCAAATACATATTCTGTTTGCTGGCATAACCCGATGCCAGTGCTCTACTCGATAGTCCTTAAAGAAACCATTATGAGGTCCTTGTAGCTGTCGCTTTTCGCTGCAGCTGTTAGAAACAATCCTTGGAATATCACACTGATATATCGTCAGATTGCTTTTTCTTCTGCCAAAATTGGTATTCAGCTCGCTTGTATCAAAATTCAATGTAGTAGTTATGTAAAAGATTAGCGTTATTTTCGTGTTAGATGTATCTCTGTAATTTCGATTTATTGACTGAACCCCGTTAGCTAAAACAGCATTAAAAAAAAAAAACTGTATTATAACATGGTTTGTCGAGCACAGGATGAAGATTAACTATAATTTGTGGAAAAGCTTATGTCAAAACATCGTACGTGAATCAGTGTAGCAAACATCTTCAGTCCCTATAGAAATCTTATTAAATGCCGATACGTTTAGCTGACCAGATACGTTGGCTTACAGTTGCTCCGCACATAGTACATGCTTGCATCTATCCGATGGTCGCGCCCCGACCTTCCCTGTAACGGCACCGCATAACGGCTAGGCTTGCAGACCCCCGTACTAGGTTGGTGGGTAACGCATTTGCCCGATGATAGGAAACAATTAGAATCGAAGTTAGGCATAGACACACTTCGACTCGTCCTGCAAACCAATAGTGACGGAGTCCCCAACGGCAGTGCCGGATGTATTAGAAATATTTAGAATTGCATATTAAAGACGTTCAATGATTTCAGTTTCCGTTAAACACTTTGCGACAGATGCGCGTTTGGCATTTGTCGTAGCCGCTAACCTCCTTCTGAATGAGACGCACCCACACAATTGCTTTTACCAAATAAACAGTTGCTAACCTCAATGATTAATTTGCTGACTGGCTTCTTCGACTAGGGTTCTTAACACAAACCAGAAAAATGCAATAGACTGCGAAAAAGCGAACAAGAAGCACAAAGTGTCGCTGGCAGGAAGAACGCGCCATGTCTCACCGTTGCCTCATGTCTCTTCGGAGCCAAGGTAAACGAATGCGACAAGCGGAGTTTTGGGCAGTTGCGCTGAATGATATGCCCAGTTCGTCCCACCCAGCTACCGTTGGAGAAAAGAACACTAGCGTACTTTGTCCCAATGACGCGACTCCGGCCGAACGAAGAGAGCCAGCCAGCTAGCTAAGTTGTCCAATGGGTGCCTGCTAGCGGCCGATACGAAAATCATCTTTGTTAGATTCATTTCGGACAAGCGGCGGAGCTCCGTCTATGCAAACACAATCTTATTCAGACTGCTCGCAAAGGTGCGCTCTAGCTATGAAGAGCGTGTAACATCAGTATAGAGTAGGAAGGAGGGCGGAACGGAACAAAGTTGTGACAAGCGTGTTTGCCTTTAATATTGGTGGCACCCTGTCGTCGGCGTAGATTGTAATAGACCATTTGTAGAGACGAATAAAAAGACAAGAGCTCAGGCAAGTGCGACATAAGCCAGTTTGGACATATCCATATCTGAGTAATGGTACGAAAGAAGCAATTTAGTTGGGGCAAGAATTAGCCCAGTACGAATACGACAATAGGTAGAACAAAATCAAGAGCTAAAATACAGATTGCCTTACAATGCTGTAACATTCAAAAAGTAACTAACGAAAATGTCAGAATACGCCCGTAAGCCTTAGGTGTACGTATTCGTTCTAGTTGCAGAAGCGTGACTTTTACGTTGGTAAATGTACGGGTACCTGTTTGTATGTTAGATTCGTCAAGTACGGGATAGTTACTACTGTGTTGACTTTATGTAGGGTTATGGCTTCGTATGTCTGGCGGAAGAAGGGGGAAGGTTAGACAGTCTAACATGTCATTTCAGCATTACTACCTCGAAATGAAGGCGCCTCGTGTTCTTGGATTACTGGAATGCTAGGACATATTTAACCCAACCCAATTTCATAATAGCAATAACGGGCTTGTATGAAAGCATCCACGTACCCGGTGCACACAGACACATCGCTTCCTGCCAACGGTATTACAGTGTAACCACCCGACACTTTAATAATAGCCACTGAAATCCTACATTTTTTTTCGTGTCTTTTGCTATGTGCCGCGTAACACAGGTTGGCTTCAATCCATATTCGCAATGAGTAGTCCAGATCGGCATTTACCAAGATTGTCTATTTCCTTCGTGGGCAAGCCTGTCATGCCTTATAGTTAGTCTTAGCGCCTTTCTAACAAGAAATCCTTCTGCTATGCTAGGATATTCTATATAGGACAATACGATCATAGGAGGATCTTTCTTTTCCTCATCTTTCTTTTGTACAAGATAAAGTAGAAAACTGGGCTCGTTATAACATTACAATCGCTTCCGTCGTCCTGCAAACATCTCAGATGATAGTCAGTCAGCTTAGCAAGCCCGTCTGCCAACAACCTGTATGATTGGCTTGACGTGTGATGACAGGGGACGGTATAAATCTCTGGCTTGTTGTTGGAGTTAGAGCAGCGTTCAGGCTGTGGTTCCCGTCCCATGCATTCCATGCGCCTAGCCAATGTTGTCCATCAGCGGATTATTATTGTCATTGTAATTTGAAGGTGCAACCACCAAACCTGACGTAGCTGACAATGGACAGAAGAAAAAAGAAACGATAAAAGAAAAACGTAACCTTCATATTAGTTTGTATCCGTTGCGAAGGGCCAATCGGAACCGATTTCAAAATTAAAGATCAGCAATCTCTTGCGTAAATCGCTAAGCACAAACGAAGGGCTTCAGATAGCTTGAGGGCCTAATGCTTCTATATCATAATCATCGTTGCTATCATAGTAATGAAATGATGGCGCACCGAAACTGTAATCCTATCTTATTTCTTTTAGTTATTTTTATACCTTATAGTTATATTAAATTTTGCATGGTCTACAACTGTGAAAAAGTTGTTGTTTATAAATACGTGTAGATATGATCATAGATACAATTGAAACGAGCACCTGGTAATCTGTTGGCCTCCGCTAGAGCGTGATCCTGGCTTAAGAGGACACAATCCCAATTACACTGATATGCCTCCGCCATGACCATAATCGACAGCTAGTTCAATAGAAAACGTTAACTCTGTTCAATCTCAATTTTCTCACAGGTATTTTATTTAAAGAACTAGCGACCTGCAAAGACATATTTTTTATTTGTTTGAAATTTCTCTTTAGAACCTTGTCAGTTGAAGCGAGAGGCGACCTTGTTAGTGACGCGCTGTTTTCGGCCGCTTCGGGGTCCTGTGTCTCGATGGGATGACCTATTTCAGGTGGTCTAAATTGGTTATCTAGCTCCTAGCCTTTCTGCCTTCACGTGTCCCATACTTCACACAGTCATTCTTACTTTGTGCAAATTTTTCGTTCTTCAGCAACATTCTGTACCTTCGTCTACGGTAAATTTCGATGAGGATGCGATTGGACATTCGGCAAATTGATTTTAGCCGCCGTAGTGGTTAGTCGGCTAAGCTTTAACTATCTAATAGTTAGAAGCGGATGGAAAAGAATAGCTAAATAAGATTGTTGGAGAACGATCGTGTGTCACGTGCACACTGTTCATGATAGACATTACTCAGCTACATGATGAGTTTTGTCGGAGAAGTTTCCGACGACCAATATTTTCAGAACGAGAGCCGACGTTGTGAGAAAGACCATCCAGGGTGATGGTTATAGCTTGATGCAAGTGAATAGATACGGGGTTAGGATATGGCCACCGTAACGGGCGTGCGTGCTAAGACATTTATTGGTTGCGTGAGCCAACAGCATTAGGCTAGGGCACATAGAAACTCCCGTTGTTGTCTCTTGGGTAGATCTTTCAGAGAAAAAGTCAAACACGACTATCGGCATCTCACGGGGTGCGCCTGTAGAACGATTTCCGGTTTTACTTCGGATGCACAAGACCGCTTCATTTTCTTTGGCAACGAGTCGCTATTGCAACAACCTTCGTATCTCATGGCCGCCGAAGATCTGCCACCTAGTCAGTGAACCTCGGTGAGCGGAGAAACCTACCAACCTTCGCTTTCCAACGTGCTGTCAATCCGGGTCGCTTCCTTTCATATGAGTCTGTCTTTCTCTCGTTCTTTATCCCAGCAAGTCAAAATTCGTTAGGCTGTCAATACCCTCACATACTTAGTCTAAAGGTGGTATGCTGATCCAGCTGGATAGTGATGAGACTACGTGGAACACTACCATTATAGATCGTCCTTTGCCTCGCTCGCGCTCTATCTCTCTAAGTCCAAACGACCTAGCCTGCTAAAATGTGCTATAGCGACCTAGACGCTCCATAAAGAGAAGTAAGAATCTGCGTAATGCGCAGTGTAAGCTGGGACGGCTGCTGGCTGGATGGCTGTGGAGCATAGCAATTTGCCAGCACCTCCTCTTCCTTCCTGAAGTCGTGACGATGTCCATGATTCCTGTACAGCTTGCAGTGTTGCCGCTCTGTACGATCCGGCCATTGCACTGAGACTCGAATCTTCCCAAGCATTCAACTAGTACATGCATACATCTCGTTTCAGCCAAAAGAGTAGAATTAGGAGAGGTGAGACGGCTGAGTAAGCGGTGAATGGGCATTTGTTCATCGCTGTTTTGGTCGTCCTCAGTAGCTTAGCAAGCCACTAGACGGAGGCTCCTCAGAACCTCTCCCTTTCTTCTTCTTTCGGTATAAAAGCCTGTTGTTGTCGTTAGCGATGTAAGTCGGCACGAGTGGAGAGGAGAATTCCGGTGGGGAGTCACTGGTGAAGAAGGAAGTTGCTTTATTCGTCGGATTGCGAGGTGCTCACGTGCTCATCGTCGTTCAACTAACGGTACTCAAGCACAAGGACCGTTTTCTTTTATACTTCTCGAAGTAATAACAACGGTAGAAAAAAAAAGGACATTAGATGCTCATTTTTGATATATTTACTTTGATATGGCAACGGTAAGGAAATGTTAAATATATAAATGTCAGGGAAGCTTTTGGTCAGAAATTAAACGTATTCCCTCTACACAGCCTCTAACTAAACTAAGAAAACCGAAGGGTGCTTTAACCACTAACTAATCAGCGCCTAATAAAGCTTTGTCTTTTCTTAAAAAGCTTATAGCGGCTGAGCGAGACGTCTTAATCGCCGTAATCTGAGTAATGGCGCTCGAAAACAGGTACATTCGAAATCTTCATTGCCGGAAGCGAGGAGATCTTTGAGTGTGCAGGATATGTGCCAGAACTACTATTACAAATAGACTACGGCATTCTTACCACCAAGAAATGTTCTTATCAGAGTCGTTGAACGCAAGCTTCATGACCCCCCACACATGGAGTTCTATTATAGGCTACTGGGTAGCTGTTGTTATGACTTCGTCGCTCGGTCTGCCGGTTACGAAGACGCGTTCCTCTAAGCGTCTGTGTTTGCCTGTGTCTATAGTTATATGTGTTTGTCCCTTCTGGGTCCTTACCCAGGTCTTTGTCTGCTTATAAAGGTGAGGAACCGCGGGGGATGAAAAGCGGCCTTATCCGGGCATACTCACGGACTTGACCTCTTGCCTCGTCTGCTCCCTTGTCTTCTTCCCGTTTGTCTGCCATTGTTCTGATCTCCTACGGCTTGTCCATAGTCCTGGCTTCCTCCGATGGTTCCTAGACGCTGCTGGCGTTTGCCTGCAGAAAGCATCGTGAGTGACCGGTTCGGAAGGCCTGTTGCCTACACGCTCGTTCCTCTACCGGATTCCATCTGCCAGCTGCTCGATGATGGCTGGCGCGTGCCAGACCGGAACTCTTGCAAACTTTTTATTCGTCACTTCCGTTGCTGACGAAGAAATCCTCTACTACTTAGCTAAGGACTAGCTATGGCTTTGCTTCAAGTCTCTGCGAGTTCCCCACTTCGCACATGTCTTCTTGTCGACGGCCCCCGCTTTCTGTCTTGTCTCAATTACTATCTATTTTTCTTCCGTCTGTATGATCTTTTTAAGGAACGATTTAGGTAAGCAGACAAGCGCTGCAGTAGTGAATCAGATCTCGCGCTCGATGATGGAGTGAAAAAATAAAACATATAATAGTAAGTTATAGGACAGAACTAATAAGTTCTTTTTTTTTTACATATTATCAAATAACTGTTTCACGAGAAGTATCACGGGTGTTAAGCACACATTAATATGTAGTGATCTGAGAAGAGTTATTTTTTGCAATATAACGGCCTAATATACTGAGTACGCATTCTTTTTCCTGTATAAATAAATTGAAACTCTAACTACTAAGTATGACGCGTGCGTGTAAGTCTAAATTGCATGCTTATCTAATTAGAATATTAGTTAAACATACCTCTGTAATAGAAAAAGGACCCTATTAAAGCAAAAATATCGACTGGTTAAATTAGAAATCCTCGTTTTGTGAATTTCTTTCTCTATATATGAAAAAAAAATAAAGGTTAGTGAAACCTGTGCCTTATATATAATACGTGTAGCGTAGGCGGCTATTAGAGGCAGACTTAACCACTAGACCTAACTGTTTTATAAGAGATTAATTATTCGCGAAAAAAGCGGATGTAAGCTTAAGCGTATTCACCCATATCTAGTGTAGACCTACCGGGGGTTCGCAGGATCAAAATTCAGAAAATCTATTTTTATCGTCATTCGCTAGTACATGCTTTACAATAATAAATAAGGGGATATGTACGTAGAGATAAGAGCCTTATTTCGCAAGGGTCTCTATGGGCATTAGGTTGGCGATGTAGCGTTGCCATGTCGAATGCCGTATTCAAAACGATCGAGATAGCACTTTGTATCGCCAATTCTACCTTTGTAAACATATACATCTTCCTATATATGTCTAAGTTTCTGTATGTGTAGCAGTGCACTCTTACGTCGAGCTTTTGTGATGTGTCCAAGAATTTGTGCTAGCTTTGATGAGCCCCCGACACCCCAATTTTGGCCAACTGTCACCAACCAATTAGTCACACTTCCTGCATACCAACCTCCCTATATAATACAAGCAACTTACAAGGCACTTCGGACCAGGTCAAGAGAACAAAGATACCTATTCTACTTTTTCAGATTGGTATACATATATATCCATCATTTCTTCTCTCCTGTTATCACGTCAGTTTGTCAAAATCTGAAAACCTTAGATGACCCAGACCGTACCGAACTCAGACACACGTTTTACGACCCAATCTTTGCTGTGAATTGCTACGACTCTCGTAATCTACAGTAGCACAGAGGGCAGTTGGAAATTGGTGCGGTAACTATAGCCGAGTGATCTTGAACCGTTCAGGTCAAATCTATCTTTTTATCTTGCTTTCCTCAGACGACATGCGCCCGCGTGTATTTATACGCGATATGAGAGAGGACAAGCGTGGACAATGGCGGCTGCATAAGCTTATTCTGCCAGAAGTTAACGCTGTGTCGCGCTCTGGCCTAGGTAATCTTTACAGCGAGTCTTGGTCGCGTGCGTCGATATAGCGAAGCTAGTGAAGACGATAGCAAGAGGCCATGGACGGACATGCCGTGTTTAGGCCGTGTCTCGCATCGTCGTTGCTTTTGAAGCCAACACGACGATAACATTTGCTACGCATTCTCTGTATTGAATGAACATGCTATATGTAAATAACTATGAATAAAGCGTCAAGATACCATCGTGAATTTCTGAACGGTAATACGCCGCTACTCCGAAGACACTCATATATTAACGTTTAGTATGACAATTCACGGGCAGATTTATCTATACAAATGTATGAATCTGAAGCTGTCTAGAATGAAGACGTATTGAACTCGGTATTGGATATTATTGATAGCTTTAATAAATGTATATATTACACTGAGGCATTTAGAACAAACCCTATGACAAACGAGGTATCGCTATTCTTTTAAGCCATATATGTTTTCATTTGGAGATGCGGTTCCTAAATCTTTTCGATTGCAATAAATTGAGAGAAATGAGATTTCATAGAGTAGTAGAAACAAACATTTCGAAAGTTAGTTGGATCCTTTCGCCATCACCAGATGGTACCGCAAGACGGTTAATTTTCATTGGGCAACGGGTCGTATAGTCCCTATGAGAGACACCATATTGTTAAGATCATATCTTCACATATGCTTCCATATGTCTGCCGGTGACATCGGTCCCGGGGCAGGTTTAACTTTTTAACTAATTCGGAATACGAGTCCGAATAGATCGTTTTTACTCAGTTAGATATGCCGTGGCGCAATTCTTGCGTCAGCTGACGACGAGGACGTTCCTAGCTAAGATACTAACCGTTACTGCTAGGAATGATTGCCTTTATTTATGGCACTTTGTGGCGCAGAAAAGGTCAATAGTTTAGATGTAATGACGACAATATAATAATAATAATGAAAATGCGTTTTTCTACCTTTGGGATTCTAGCTGGGTTTCTATGGGCTAGGTGGGTTCTACCTATGGAGGACTAGCTATGAATCATCGTCACGGTGCAAAAATCTATATTTACTAAAACTGAAATAGCGTTCCGGATGGTGTATTTATCCATGTATGCCCGGCGTTATTTTCATCGGTATCTCTTCTTGCTGCATAGGTTAACAGATTTTTTCTCTATTCGACTGTCGGTAATTCACAAGCCATTAGCTGTCTCAATCGAAATTTCTATTAGCGGTATATATGGGCAGTCAATGCTTATGAATATAGTTACTGTTCATTCTGTCTTAGTCGCTCATTGTTTTTTATAGTCCGACTAGATCATTATGTCGATCATATCAAATAGGATGATGAAGAAGCACTACAGCATACAGCATCCGTTATTTCTACACAGAAATCGACTAGTAAATAAAGACCTACTCACAATTCGCCGAACTGATGCTCAATAGAGAAAGATGCTTGTTCGAGGGGTCGAAGTGACCGCCTTTGTCAGTCAGCCAGCCAGACAGACACAGATATAGCGCTGGGTGCAACCTCCGATTCGATTCCTCTCTTCCGCCAAAGTCACCACGACGGTAGCGTCTGTTGATCAATCTGAATAAACAGCATCGGATCCACCATAATCAGAAATAGAGACGGCAACACGAGAACAAGCGCAAGGAGACGGAAGAACGACAAGGAAAATGCTCACCCACAGCCACACATCCGCCCGAATGTACACGCAAACAGGTTCGTCGCGGAAAGACGGAACATTAGATATCTGCAGATAAACAAAATCGTTCTAGAAGACGAAAGTCTCTATTTTCTCGCTCTCTTCCTATCACTTAGCGCCCTTTCATTTGCTGATGTCTATTGCATCGCCTTTTAGCGAGTTTCTCTGTTATCCGTCCCACTTATATGTACTCTTCGATCTAGTTTTCCCGGTTTTCCTCTTCTGCGTCTTGGCCGTGCATGAGCTTTTTCTTCATTTCTCTTTTTTTTCCTCGATTCCTTGGCCGGGCCAATTCTACTTGAGTGTCTAATGTTTTTTTGCTGTAGATAGCGCGGTATCCGTTTTCAGCTTCTAAGTGGCGTTCCGGTGCGCACAGGCGGGATTGGCTATCAACCCTATGCAGAAGAATTGGGTTTTATGGATGAATGGAACCAATTGACGTCTATTGGAAAATAGTTTACAATCGGCAGGTGGTCGTTAAATAATATGTCGGTGAGTGTTTCTGCATTGTGATAGCACGGTGTCAAATCATATGCGCGGTATCTGCTACAAGGACGTATATTCGTACCTGCATATAGACACAAATTCTGTTTCTACTGCGTAAATGTAATAATATATTTATACATATAAGTCCTACATTTATTGAAGCTGAATATTTGTTGATGCTCATTTATGGATGGCTACCTGATGCACTCTCTATGTGCTGTTTTAAACCACCAACTAACGCCACAGCCGCTATTAGATTTTTCTAGACATACTACTTACTCAAATGTCCCTATCCAGCTTACGTCGCTGACATTTAGCGAATTCGTGAATAGAAAATTTACAGGCCTAGCGTATATTTTTGTTAGTAAAAAAAACTGTCTAGACCAGTTGCGTTCTTGTTCCTTCGCCTCTCACTATATATTATATACATATATATATATATATATATATATATATATATATGCACTTCTGTGTGTAGCATTTTGAAGCAACGTTTCAAGGAATCCGGACTCTGCACATTGCGGTATTGTGCTTTGTCTCATCTATCGAATGATTATCCTAATTCCCTTGATCTATCTGTGGCTACTGCAGATCCTAAGTGCACGGAGGTAGCAAAAAACACTCGGTCAGGACTTCGGTCACGAAGTGATTGAGCCTTTAAACTGAACTAAAAAGGATGGTCCAGTTTACGATACCAAGCCTGTCTAGCATCCACCAAACAAAATATTATAAGGAAGAATATAAGGCATAAGAAAAAGATGAAGGGACGCGACGATGTGACCTGTGGGCGTCGTGCCTGTCACCACGCCCTTCCCGAACTGCTTCCCTGGCGTAGGCACCAACTCTCGCCCCGCGCGTCATCTGCATGACCTCATGGAGCATAGCGTTCTATAAGACGGTCACGCCGCCATGGACCATCGAATGGATCCTCCTTGCCGTCTCCGTGCTAAGGCCAGCACGGTAGCCAGCAATCAGGAGCAAACCCTTAACAGTCACTGCCTCGATTCCATCATCCAACAAGCTTTGCTATACGCCCGTGTGTATCCATGTGTGTGTGCATATGCTCTCCAGCCTGCATGCGTGACGGCGGAGTAGGACGCGACGCGCGCATCAGATTTGTATATCGCCACCCTATCCGACCAGTAAGCTAACGTGTGTTTCCTGAGGTATCGTCGATCGTTGCCTCCGCGTCAGTAAGTAATGCTGGCCGGGATCGCTGGCCCCCTAGTGGAAGGTCAAAAGACAGAGATGGGTGTGCCCCGCCGACACGGGCCGCATCTTAGTTCGTCAGCGTCAGAATCGTTGTAAAGTGATGGATGTTGAGTATTCCATCCTTTCGTCTCATTGAGGCGACATATCAAAAGCAGCACAGTATGCATGGTGTACATAGGAGTGGTTGGCCAGGAAAGTACCAAAAGTGGGTACTATGAGAGCACGAACTTCGAAGAGGGGTTGGAAGACGTTCAGCGGATTCCTTAAGCCAACCGTAAATAGGTTGAAGAGCTCGTTTTATCACAACGAATGGTTATGCACTAGAGAAGGTGGTAGAAATCGACGACATTGTCCGAGACGAGTCTGCATCTTTTGTTTATTTAAAGAAATAGACTTCTCCGTTACAGAGTCAGTTAGTAATATAATGATGTTAATAGTATTAATTAAAACAAGGCGTTTCGTCCCGTTTATGAGCCGCTATGATGGCTGACTCGAAAATAAAGTTTTAGAAATTTCATATATGCGTTAATTGATTATATCATGTCATTGAAACATAATTAAAAGACCGATCTGTTTTGTAGAGATGTTTTCATGTTTTCCTGGAAAAAAATATCGATAGAAAATCGAATTTAAATAATTCTGTAACAGGACAGAGGCAGTGATAATGAAAGAAATTTAGTGCAAGCTTCTGTAGTAGAAATGCTCCTAAGAAAACTAATCGGCGATCTGGTACTATATAACTGTTATTCTCTGAGCTGTTCGTCTATCAACGAGATAAATAACTGTACAATAACAAACGTATAGGTTGGGATACGCATCCAGATTTCTCTATTCATTCGGAGTGACGCAGAGTTATAGACAATCCTATTCGGAGAACAAAACGTGCGGGACGTTTTTGTGATGCTTTTTCCATACGGCGCTTCATTCATAAACGTACCAAGCGTCTTCATTCTACGAAGGCTAAGGATACGCTATAGACACATGCAATAAGAGCGTGAGAAAAGACGGAAGAGATCGAGTGAACGAGCTTAGTTGTCTGCCTGTGGGTGGGTGACTGGAGCGGTTAGCTTTACAAGCCCTCCCAGGGGGGCTATACACTACATGGTGGCAATAGCGTTTCCACCCGCATTCTCATAGAGTTTGACTGGCGGAGAAGACATGTTTCAGGAAGGAGGGGGCAAAGGTAGAGAGGAACCACGGGGCTATCTATTTGGTAGGTAGCAAGTGGCAGCTCCGCAAGAGTACCGGTAAGGTGAGATAAAATGAACTCCACTGGCGCTACAGTTTCGCAGAGTTGCCGGCCAGATAGTGGGCCTAGTGTAGCAGTGGCAGCGGCGGCTTTCAATCAAGAGAGCAGGTCACGAGAAAACAACGAACGCAAACTTCTGCCTTTATCTGAAGGTCTACCTTCCTAACGAATAGCGTATCACGTTCGGGTTGACCTCCAGCATCGAATTGAATTGAGCCATCTATTCCCTTCTATCCAGGAATGTTCTATGGATTATTGGGGTAGGTGGCCGGCCGAGTACATTAGGTTGTTTTCAGATTGCTACCTGTGCAGACAATACATTGTGAGGGTGCCGATTCTCTGTGAAGCAACGGGAAGGTTTGTCTGAACGTTTATTGTCTCGTCTGTTTTGCACATTTCTGCGTCGCTAGACAAATAGTAATGAATGTACGCTGACGTCCAAGTGATTTAGCCGCCTTGATGTTGAATGCGTTAAACGAACTTTTACGGATTCAAAGTGAATAAGAAATTCATCGTCCTTGTGAGAAGATAAGTGTTTGTAAGGTGGGTTAAAACTAACGAATCACTTTGTCACATCCATGTCCTTTCTGACGCGCTCTGTTCTCACTACATCAGAATCCTGCTTCTGTCCCTGAAAAGGCCTTAGCTAATAAACAATAGGACAGAGTATCTGAACCAACCTGCGTCCTTATGTCCATCTCAAGCATAGTGTGTTGGAGCTGCTGTGGATTTAGTGAAGTACATCACACGATATTGGATTTCAGGGGGTTTGCTTACATACGTAAATAGAAGAAGAGCCCGAATAACCTATAAGTGCTTGATTATTGGCAGTGTTTAAAACTAGAATTAAGGTTGATGTCTGAAAGATTCTCTTCTAACGGGCAGCCAGATCAATCGAGGAATACAAATTGATGCGGTTGAGACAGGTTGGTTTCCGTATAAACATTACGATAATTGGGGCTGGTTACCTTGGAATAATGTGGATCAAGAGGGATTTCTCTGACCGTCTAGATGAAATAAACCAGTAGGTCAGCGAGAACGCAAGTTCGGCTTCATAACGCAACATATTTTATGGTCAAGTTATCACAAAAAAGTCCACAGTGATGTTAGGTAAAGAATTTCAGGCGGATATTGTCTGGTATTAATGATGGCGTGTGTTAGCAGCACCTCTTGAGGGGGTGTTTTTATGAAACAATGACTCGTGGACCTTGCTTACCCTTCCTTGAGTAACCACTTAATTCATATTTTAAGTGCGCAAACCTACCCGGCGTTCATGCACGTATATGAGTCATCCTTAAGTATCGCAAGATGTCATTGCATTTAAACGATCATTTTAAGAAGAAAGATTTAATGGATATAATATTTTCGTCTCACCGATCGCGCGTCGTCTACCCTTCACAAAACCTGGTACGAAAAAGCATTTAAGCAAAAAAGCAGAGTCATTTGCAAGAGCGACTGCCTCTTCCCCACTCCGATCCAGAGTTCGATGCATCTATCTATGGAGCATCTGTAAAGAGCAGCTGGGGCTAAAGGACCTGGAGCTAAAGGACCTGTCTAGTTCAAGAGGCCATCAAAGGTCGCTTAGGAGTCGCCACACCGCTGTGCGGTAGACAGGCATGAGCCGTCGAGTAGCGGGCCGAGGTTGCGGCCCTGTTTCGATCTGCTCTTTACCCCCTTAATGGGCTACCTTGTCAAGAATCTATACGGGATCCAGTCGCTACAAAAAATACATCCATTCTGATCCATCCATTGTTGGTTTGCTCTAGTTTATTTTGTTGGCATTGGCTCTAATAGAGATTCGGGCTTTAAGATCTATGAACTAATATGGTGTCATTGTGCCCAATCTCTCTAGGAATGGATGAACGCATGTCAGTGTTTATCTTTTCGACACGTGCAAGGACTTCAGAAACGGCCATCTTCTATCTATAACGTTATCTTCGTTTCGTAACATGGCTTCGCGCGTTTCTATTGCAGAGTGTTGTTCGTGCGGACAGGCAACTAACAGATTAGACGAGGCGAGTGGTTGGCCTCAACGCAAAAGCTTTACAAAGGAACTACAACTAAATGGGCCTTGCAAAGGCCGGTCGGGTGGTCCGCTACAAACCGGACCGACCTACACGATTTAACCTCCTATGCTCCTAACTTCACCGACGCGAATTTACCGTGGGGTGTTCCTTTTCGTTCTCCCGGGAAGAAGAAAGGCTGCAGCCAGAGTCAGAAGGTCAGAGTGAGTAGGGAAAATGTAAACGTTATGGAAGATCATAGGCGCGTCTGTTTGCATTCGTGAGAACCAGACGACCAGAATGACCCATATATATGAAAGAAGATTCAAGCCCCAAAAGGAGACGGGGTATAAAAGCGCTGTAACAGCCATAAACCTTAATAGAATACATATCTTGAGGTTAAGACGATCTTGACAAATGACAAGATGACGTGTCACGTCTCGTGGCTTCAGCTAAGATTTCACTGAGGAAAATGAAGGTTTACTGAAAGAAGAAAGGTTTACACCATGGGTCAAATTGGAGTTCCTGCGAGCTTGACTATGTTGGTGGCAGTTTCATCAATTTACTCTTCATCATCAGCGTTCCATTTTTGCCCTCATTTAAACAAATATAAGTTCATACTACACTTTAACTTCTAGTTATGTACAACGTCGATCTGGTGAACTATTAGCCGACTGACTCAAACTTAATCTATGATTAGTTTAACAACATTTATTAATTACTATTTATTTACACTCGAGTTGCATCAAGTTTATATGAATAATATAGTTAATTTTTAATTAGCACTTGGATCCGCAACCCGTCAGCTAGTCTTTGACAACACTGGCCCAATTGCTGATACTCTGACACGACCGTTTAGCTTCGGAAACGAATACTATATGAGGGCATGCTGTATATTTGTGTGAGTGTGTATGTGTTGACCAACATAGCAATATCAACAATGGAAGATAAATGAGGAAAAGAAGCCAAGATGATCTGAGCGATGCAGTTCCGCTTGGCTGTCCACCCTGTTTCGATCCCCTCGGCATTTCTAGTACCTCATATATTCTCAATGATCGTAACGCCCTGCTAATCTTAAGCCACCTTTTACTTTAGACGATGACGCTTCGTCCAATCAGCATCGGTAAAGCTAGTGGTAACTTAATTAGATCGAATCCAGATCCCTATGACTTTTATCTTCCCACGTTCAACTTACATATGAGCATACTAGCAGACCATGCCATTGATAGCCCACTATATACTATAGTTGTACGTATTTAGTGAACTAAGCGAACATATTGTATTACTAAATGTCAGTCGTTACTTCGAAAGGATGCTTGTATTTCTATGATTAACTGTCGCCGCGAAAATTGCAAAATCGCTCGCAGTGGTCAACTTAAAATGTATCTCAAATGAGAACGCCTTTACACCAGAAGCGTCTCAAGTGGTCTCATTGCTTTTAACTTTGTGCATACTATATGATCGCCTCCTGATCATCTCCGCTGGTCCTGTATGTGTACGAACTCATGCGACCATGGCTACAGAAAGCAACTTGTGTGAGCACCCAGGAGTTAAGTTCAATATTTTTCTACCTCTTAGATCTTTCATTTGCCACAAGTGGCTAACTGCATCTGGGTGATTCAGCGCAGCCTCAAGCCAGTTCTCAACGAGAATCAAAATTGCTAATATTATTATAGCCACGAGCATCATCAAGTACCATGAACATCTCGTTTCTATTTTCTGATTAGTCGCTTTCACTAACCTTACAGCGAACGCTCAAATGGCAGAGCGGGGGATGTCGAAATATCGGAACACTCGATATCAATAGACGCTGGCTAATATGATGTATTTAACGACATTCTATACTTCGTCCTCTCGAAAGAATTGATAGTCAATCAATATGGCCGATGTCAAAGCATCTACACGCATGCATCACATTGAAGTGTTTGTCGGCTGAGAGTGTTCTCTTTGTCAATGGCTGCTATCAAATGCCAAAAAAAGGACGGAGGGTTGGGTAAGCAACTCACGCTACAATCTAACCCAGTGCCACAAATAGCCAGGCGAGTCGGTACTTCGTTTCCTCAAAAATGCTAACGGCAGTCGAAGTTGCAATAGGACTCTGGACATGTACACTCAAAAACGTCTTCCTATAGATAATACAATCGCTATGCCAGATCTCGTCGTGGCTCCAAATTTTGCTGAAGTATATGTACTACGAACAAACGTAGGACATCTCCAAGTCTTCAACAAGGCAAAAGCTTCGCGACATAGACGGTCTATCTCCGATGCTTTTCGTGTCGACATCCGCTTTTCTGAGCTCTTTGATTTTCCCGCTCTCTCTGAAAGGGTATCGGGTCACTTGAGGGGACACGAGCACACATCATCCGATCCGGCGTCCCGCTCACCGTCATCTCCTTATTAGTAGAGAGGTGGCACTTTGCGCGCTGTCTTTCTGCCCGTTCGTTATTTCACTGCTAATAGTCTCGAACACAGGGGCGTATCGCTTTGCCGAGACGTCTAGTAACAACGGTCTAAATGAGAGCCGACCGAGCACTCTGAGCTCACCGACGACGTTTGCCATTCTGAAATTGCATACCATCTGTGCATGTTTCTGTTCGGTTAGAATGTGAACATGGCGTATGTGCTAAAGTGGAGCTGGCCGTGCGTCAGGCGAACAGGTGCCCAGAAACGGCACCTGTTCGCTTGACGCGCTGTATTGGCGGTGGGAACACTGCGCCCAATAAAATGCATAGTTAAGTGGTCTTACTCTTCACAAGCTGCGTGAGAGGGGTGCTAGATAAATACAAATGATTGTTTTGTTGTTACCAAATGCAAGGCGATAATTAAAAACGTAGACGTCTGACATTCAATCGGTCTTTGAAGATTTATCACAAACAGGTGTGACTACGAAAGCGACGACTACGATTCGCTAAGAATCGACAAGTCAGACGACCACCTGTGGCAAAATCGTGACCCAGAGCAAAGCTTGCCGCTTCTATTGCGGACTCTACGGGAGCATAATAGCATTTGCGTGACTTGCTAGGAAGGATGAGTTCAGGAACTCGACACGATTTTTCCTTACGTGACACAGTGCGTTACGCCATCGCGTGAGCGACTAAGTTACTGGAACCCAGGTGAGATCCGTATAAATCCGATAAATTGATACGATCTGCTGTTTTGGTCCCCTCACAACGTTCGCACACTTTGAATATATGTATATACCGTGAGAACATTGTAGGTTTCTGCCCGCTACGCACGGCTTTGGACGGCTGGCTTCCAGCATGAAAGCGGGCCGGATTCAAAATTAGATTACTATTTCTGCCTAAATCAAGTTGCAATATATAAAAAGATATTATTCACTGGCCAAATTAAAAAGTGAGTAAATTATTGATATAAGTCAGGAAATCAAATTGTGACAGTGAAAACCCGCGTTCACGCAGCTAAAAAATACTAAAAATCCGACTGTTTGACTCGATTCATTAAGCCATACTTTTAATCATTTCTATAGAAAGGAACCATAATGCTAGCTAATATGTCGCTTTGGAGAATTATCACCATATGTACTGTTACAAATTAGAACATTCTAAATATAAAAAACGGTAGGCTCCATTCATTTCTCGTATTTAGCTAAGTCACTTATATGGGTCGTCTGCAAAGGACCAAGGCCCTTTGGTATTTTCTGCAGCCTTGCTCAGAAAGGATTATGCGGACTTATCAAATACAATGGTTACTAAGGGTACGTTTGAAAGTCTTGTTGATAATATTGGAAATATGGCTGGGGTAATTAAATAGCCGTAATCATCTTACACGATTAGCTAACTCTCGTCGCTAATGGAACTTGCCAAAAGAGAAGCGCTCTAAGATAACCTTCGTTCTTCACGTAAATCTTTAATATCTATATGCTCTATAAGCTAACTACATACGTTGTTAACACCTACAAATATTGAACCTAAAAGAAGCGCATCCACAAGTACGTAGATTACTGCTGGCGCAATTTTCGAGATCGTTTAGCTAGCGAGCGGCAAGCAGAGGACGTTAAAAACCAGCTGCAATACAGTCCCCTATCGTTATCGCCGCCCTCTTTTTGGGACACTTGACTGAGTGACATTTCGTAAGTGATAATTTTGCGTCATTGTCTAGTGTCATTTCATACGCTTTTTTCTTTTTTCGTTCGGGTACGTAACGTGAGAGATCTAACAAACAGCGCTCGTTTGCCCAGCCTTCCTATCATTGCAGCGTCCGCCGCTGAATCCATCCGAGACAAAGCGCGATGATCTCCACTCTTGCGACCACCTGATCTTGGTCGTAGTTCTCGCCAACAGAAGTGATTCGTCGGGCCACTGTTTGAACAGAGTATCCTGCCTGGACTCCATAGGGCTTCGGTCATAATCGTCACCGTCGCCTCAACTACTGCTATCTGTGGAGTTTTCGGTGCTCCAAGGTCCGTTTATCCCCGAGTGGTCTAGGTCTTATAGAGTTGAAATCCTCGAGTGAGCAATGACTGGCGCGCCGCGTTCATTTAAGAGCAAAGTTGGCAGTACTCGACACCAGGAAGAGGACCAAGCAAGTCTAATGCTTACCGCAACTGCTTACAGATGCCGCTTCATCTTCGGTCGTTGTAACTACTTCCTTTGAGTGTGGCCTCTTACACTTGCACACACTGTCAGATACACAGCCTGACAGATAAGTCAAGAAAAACACCCTTGCGCCCAAAAGCGCCTCTGACCTCGTCACCACCGTAGACTACGCCAAGCTACGGACAACCGACATGGACCTATTCGTCTACACTTACACATACAACTTGTATTACTTGTCTACTAAAAAGGCTGAAGGAGGCGGGGGAAAACAGGGCACGATGATAAGGATTTTTTGCGGGGTGGCCAATGCCTGATGGCGACCCTTAGATTCTTCAGCAGGCTGGAGCAGCTGGATCGCTGGCCTGCAGTAGTTTGCAACGCTTCAGCATGGGTCGGCCCTTGTAATGCAAAAAGAACTTTAAGTTTCGGTTTGTCCGACCTACTCACTCATAGGTCTTGACCGGTATCCTCCGACGTGTTCACGAAAGATACTGAACACTACCCTGTAGACCTTTCAGATCTAAAACTCGAACATTAATTTTTCTCAGGCCTCAAGCAGTGTTCAAAGATCCCCCAAAGAGAGCAAGCCGTTCTGTTCGCTACTCTGAGATTACGAGAAGAAGAAACCTGTGAACCTTAGCAGAGGCAGCAAAGGAGCAGCAGGCAAAGTGGGGCCGAGTTAGAGTAGACAAGATGGAGCATCCTTCATAAAATGCGCCTTACTCACTCTAAGAGCAGGAGTCCGCCAGCGTCGGCGAGCGGTAGCAGCGGCGCTCACTGGAAGCCGTAGCAGTCACTGGGCATCCGTAGGTTCAGTGCTCTGCTCCTCCCAGGCCGTTAGCCTTAGCTCCGTCGTTCTTCGTTTTTCTGCAAGGCGTTGCGGCTGCGGTACACTTTCAGCTCGTTGAACATCGGAAACCACGAACAAAGAAGAGAGAGAGAACGAGTGACCGTGAGCGAACGACATGGATTGGAAAATACCGAGGGCGAGTAGTGAGCCGATACCGCCGTGGTTACAATGGTTTCGAGAGATGCGCGCCTCGTCAACCACAGGCGCTGTTCAGTTTCGTCCACCGCGATCCCCTCCCAGACCTTTCCTGCCTTGGCCACGGCTACATTCAACTGCCATGGATGCCCCTGCTGTTACTGATTCCAGTGGAGCTACCGCTGCTCTGCTCTGGGAGGGCTATTTCCCATAGGGGACGGTAGCGGCAGTTTCTGCAGTACCGCTATGGTTTACCAGCGACGGCAAAAGCTACCGGCCGGACACCGTTGACGCAAAAGCGGAAATACGGTCGAAGTAATCCAACGAGGCGGCTGGGTTTCACCCAGTCTACTTGCTGCCTGCAGCTATATACCGAACGAAAAGAAAAATCTAGAGGAGAGAAGATCATGGCAGGCCTACATATGTCTGTATGGCCTACGCGGTTCCATAAAGTGTGCATTCATATTTGAATTTTATAAGGTCTGCTTGTGTTCGCCCATGGTTTCGGCTTTTCCTCTCCATCGTTGTCCTACTTTTTTGCATTTCTCAGGGAAGGACAGGGCTTCTTAATTTGTGGCCCCATCCTTTTTCATCTGAGTGGAGAAGGGTCTGTTGGTGGATCATTTGAAAATATTGCGCTTCTGTCGCTATCTGTCAGAACTGAGAAGGCCAAAGTAACCGAATATTTTTATGGGTAAATGATACTAAAAGGGGGTAACAATTGAACGATTAAGCTTTTTGTTTATAAGTATAAACATTTGGTTGAAGTAATACACGAAGTGCATATATGCTACTGTATGCAAGCTTGATTAACTGTGTGATGTGATTCGAATAATTTTTACGTTATTGATTTGAACATGTTTGTGTTTTCGTTTGACACGATTGTGACCACATCTATGTACAGTATGGCTGTTTCAATACAATTATAGAAAAACAAAAATTTTATCTATACGAGCTTGTATATTGAATTGAATCAGATGTAAGGTTCTCAGGGTGCTTAGGTCGTTGAGGAAGTGATTTCTTGTACAACTCCTTGTAAAGATTTAAATAGCAGGACTGTGACGCATTCTAGCTTCTTTTATGAATACATTTTGCCACAGGGAGATCCTTCCTGCTACGCACAATTTTCATTTCAAAAATACGTTTTTTTAAATTATGCTACAGTAATGAGACGGCATCAGCCTCCAGGTCCTTTTTGTTTTTACTAGTTCAAACCCATATAGGGAATCAGCAGCGCCCCTAGTCGCCGCTCAGTATTGTTACTACTACCAGGAAAATGAACATGTTCTGTTTTTTGCTGGAGACAGCTATTTTTTTTGGACAGGCCATATGTAGGCCATAGACGACAAACAATGAATATAAGACGTCACTGTGGAGCTCATCACCCCGATGGCGCAGGCTGATGGCTTCCATCAAACGCTATTTTACTGATAGCACTATTTCCACTGCTCTCAAGCATCTACATTCATAACGTGGCTTCTGTGTAGAGCGTTTTTCTGCTAAACCTGGTCCTTGTAGGCGTTGACGCCGTTTTCATTCTCGGGGTTGTCCGCTCTTGCTCCTCATCGGAGGTTCCTTGAAACTCCCACTTTTGGCAAAGCTCAAACGTCGGCTCCAGTGGCAACGAAAAGTACGAAAGGAAATCCTGGGTTAAGTCACTCTCCATTCTGTGCCAGCCTGCTAGTCTCGATCGAGGTCTGTGTATCTGAGGCTACGGCAGCAGCTGCCCATAACAGAACAGTGGCACTATTGCGGTTCTCGTTTGTTGCAGCGGAGTTTGAGACGATGGCTTGTCGCTCAACCGCACTCACTAGCTGATCCTGCCCAGTCAAGCTGTTTTACCCTCTTTTTCTGTCGCTTCATTCTCAAATCGACAAAACTGAACCTAAAGTCACTGGGCCAAGCTGGGCTGGCAAGTGACATAACACGATGCCGCCTTCCTGTCGTTACAGTCTAACTCGATCGTAGCTTTCATTCTCGCTAGATCTTTACCGCCACTGCCGAGATCCAACTTCAACGAGTGCGAGTGGCTCACAAACGTTGGTTTGGTTTACTCGTCTGGCCTGAACTGGATTGGGTTTGGTTGGATTCGGCATTTGGTGTTTGGGGCGTCGTGCCCGTGGCCAAGCCATCAAAACGGATTCGTGCGTAGGGCAGAACGACGAGAGTAGGATGACGTACATAGGAGAGATCGGGTAAAGCCACAGACACGCGCGAACACAGGCGTTCAGGCGTTATCCACTGGGCAAAGAAATCCTTGATCTATTTCAGCGGTTCCTGGCAGCCCAGGCCCACCACGCTTCTCTTGATCCAGTCGCTCGGGCTGCTGCTGTTTCGTGCGCTGGCTTCAACCAGCGCCGCGGTACGTGTGTCAGTAAATGTATGTGGACAGTGACGGGAAGGAAACAGCTGAAAAGCGAAGGCTGTTTCGGAGGCAGCAATGGCTTCGGCAATGCTGCTGGGATGACCGGAACACTGTCGAGATGATCCTTCTTGAAATCCGAACACTACCAAGGCAATACCGCTCTGCGAGGAGGTGACGGTTGGGTCTGGGCAGGGCTACGTTTATCGCAGTTTGTTGTGCCTGGTCAAGTTCCCTTCTCATCGAAATTTTGAGATAATGATACATTGCAGAAAAATTAATGCCGGATTTAAGAACAGAAACAATTTGATGGAAAATCATTTAGGGTGCAAATCTCAACTATAGAAGACTCTAATATCTTTAGATCTTAGGCTTGTTTGAAAGGATCAGCGGTGTCCGGTCATACTAAAGGATTATTATTTTCGGTGACCGCAAATAGCCAACGACTCACCACCAACAGCTACTGGATAGCATTATATACGTACGCTGCGTAAAAGAGACCGCACCGAGCGCCACGCTAGTTTTTCCCTCTCTCTCACTGTCTTTTGCTCAATAAAAAATAGCAAAGAGTAATATGAGCGAGCGCTCTGGCGTCGAGAGGAGTGGCTGGAGCATCTAGGAAGCAAAGGAGGGGAGGAGGAGGAGAAAGCAGCAGGAGGAAATGACAATGGCAATGATCATTGTTCCCTTTTGTCGCATTTGCTCGACGAACGTGAGTGAACTCCGCTTGGTACTCCGCTTCAAGCTCAAGCTGGCTCCTAGTAGTAGGCCAGTGCGCACCGGCCACAAAGTCTTCCTGGCAAGTGCAGCACACCTCCCCATACACAGCCTTTTCACACCCCTCAACAATCTCCTGGTATTGCGCGCTCACCCTCTTAATAGCGGTTAGAAAGGGAGAATCCTTTTCGCTGAGCTCCCGGTACAATGCCGGCTGTAAGCAACGAGTTTCCTTCACTAGTATACTAATATGAGTGTGGGGCGCGTATCGCAGCTGAAGCAAGTGTGACCAAAGCGACGGCATCGTCGGAATTCGTCGTTGCCGATACGGTATATGCTATAGCTCGTTCGTATACTTTGCCACATATATAACATGTCGTCAGGCGTCGCCTATGGCTTCATTCATTATGGCCTGCGACAGCCTGGACGAAGTCGCCCCTTGAGTGTCTTCCCGCTGCGAGGAGTATCCGTTGCTGCTGCGAAGTCTTCTGCTGCGTCTGGTCCCGCTCCGGAAAGACGTCGTACGAGAATCGTCAAGCTCAGGCGTAAGAAGATCCCAGTTGACGAGCTATCTTAGAGCTCTTCGCAGGGTTGAGCGCGGCCTAAGCATGGTGAGCGTGATGGAACTTCGAGCGAAGCCGTGAAATGGATGAAAAAGGACTCAGAAGTGAATCTTAGGTGACATACACGGGTCTATCGTCAGGCACTTGTTGTCTGAAACTGCTCAGCAGGCCAATTGGGATCTTTTCTATAGGTGGCATGCTTTATAATGGAGAAGCTTTGCATTTAGGATAACTTTTTAAACACAAGCAAATTTGAAACGAGCTTTGTATTCTCTTTGCTGTGTTGTTGGCAGAAATCTATGTTTGACTATGAGGTTTCACAGCGTGAAGGAATGGGTATTAGACAATACTGACTCAACCGATTTTAAAGGGAACTGCACAATTTAGGTTGATTCAAATAGCATTGGTAAAAACCATAGTGCCAAGTTTAATTATCTCTTCCGTTTTTAGAAAATGCATATTTATTCCGGAAAAAATTATATACAGTGATTATCGATTGTTCTTGATGAATCCGAAAATGATTAATATGGGACTGCATCTCGTCAACGTGATGACCATCATTCAGTATATATATGTGAACAATCGGATTGTAAGGCAGTTATCTATAAATATATTTAATACCTTTTATGGGGCAACTATATATATATATATAGAAAAAGAAAGAACTATATATATATATATATATATATAAAGATACAAAATAGTGTATTAATTTGTATCTGTCAGAGGTATTTTGTGTTCTATTTATCTAGGGCAGTCTATATATTCTTAAACGAAAGTATTGTTTATTACAATTTTCAGGCTTTATACGTAATTACAGGCTTTATACATACTCCTAAAAAGGTTGCACACAAGCATGTGTGCGGCCTTTTTAGAAGTTCATCAGCGCGTTGAGGGTAAACATCGATGCGATATTCAATGCAATGCCCTTGACTATTGCAGTCAATTTCAAGATGGAGGAAACGTGGTACTTCGAACACGCAATAAACGATGCAGTTAAGACACTAGAAAGGAAGAACGCTCATATTTATTGTAAATCGAGTCAAGATCAGATATCTTGTTCTACCAAAATCTGCCGATAGCAGCGATGACTTTCGCAGTAAATTGTGTAGATCACTTGGTCACGGGGAGAGTGCGCTGACCATCTGATGCAGCTCAAAGATATGAAATGAGGATGCTTATTCGAACCGGTCAGGCTGTTCAGGGTCTTCGGACACCCAGCGCTAAGAATGCGGACGGGACGTTTTTCGTAGTAATTCTAACAATTGGATTTTGAGACTGTCTTTCTGTGCAGATTCCTCTCATCGAAGGAAGAACTTCTTCATAAACGCCCAAGGGAGCGCAACGCGTATCATGTTACTACGCGTTCACGTTTAAACGGCAAGCTTTCCATGTTTCAGAGCTTTACAGGTGTGGTTGAGTCTATTACGGCACTCGTGAAAATGTATCATGGATGTAACCATAATCCTTCCAGACGCTAGAGCAGATCATGACGGAACCGGGAAGTGTCGAGATATTTCATGAGTAGTTATTAATGAGGCTGAAAGAGATGCGCGACTTTTTGTTTTAGCTGAACTCCAAACGGAAGGCTTACACCTAAATTCGGTACAAATGACATAGAAATGCTGATATATGTATAAGAGAAAACATTAGATAGCTATTCCATTTCTTTGTCAAATACCTATGCAACCTGCTCCTATAGGGTAATTTTATTTTACAGCAAACATGTGCTCTGATTAATTATCCTGATGCTCATTAAACCAACGTAAACAACTCATATTCTTTTTTGATTACTATCGTATAACAATATTATAGTATTATGAACAACAATCTTATATATTAGCTTATTATGAAGAGCAAAATATGGCCATCTTAATATGTAACTACTCATACGCACATGAGTCCTGCCCTGCGACGAGCTCCTGTTATTTCACACGGGCAAAACTGCGTATCATCGTCCTCAATCCCGTAGGCCTTCCTGGATGCCTACTGCCTTTGTATTTCGTCCTCTGCGGGGGACTGGCTCGGGTGCATTAAGCGCGGACGGCACGTCGCACCCATTCAAACACCCAAATATCCTTCTAGCGGCGATCGTACTACTAACAACGGGGCACCGGTAAGAGATGAACAAAAATAAGGACGATGACGATAACAGCAGCAAAGGCGAGGGGTAGGCAATTGTGTTATCTCAACGACTGGTCAGCAGCAACAGTACTAAAAGGTCGTACCATTGATGATGCGGAAAATAGTGGGATGACACAATGAGAAATCTAAAGAAACGACTCTTTTAATTATAGGCTTAGTCTGTTGTGGATATATACGATACATAGTGCTCTTGTCGGTGTGGTGGTAACGCGTTTGTCGACTAATGTTGAGGACACGTGAAGTTCGAAACCCGGCATAAACAGTTCAAGGCCTCGTTTAGGAAAAGCAGGCTGTAGTACTTAGTAGCAGCACCGCACGTAAACGTTGCAATATTTATTTTTAACAAATGTGTATATTGAATACACCAAAAACTCGATAGAGGACCCTCCAGATTCTGGGTATAGTGTCTATAAAAGGATGGTTTGTAGCGCCTTATACGACTTCAGCGAATTGCAGTTTCTGGCATTCTAGCGGTTGAAACAAGACTAGAGGAAGGCTTAAGGGTTGAATCGAGGTAGAAAAACATTCTTTTGAAAACGTACGATTTACTTATTTTATTAGAACCTTACCTACCCTGATTGCCCTATATTTAATAGTCGAATACATTTGTTACCTATCTCCCAAATTGTAGAAAACTGACAATTTAGGTACCACCGTTAAATGCTATTCTAATTGATTTAATTTACCAATAATAGTTGGTCTTTTTCTAAATTTGCTAACTTGTTGGTGTTTTCTTCTGATTCAGGAGTCATAATAACTGAAAAAACTTGCACTACTTTAGTTTCTAAAGAAGTTTACAATCGGCATGGCCAACCTTGGTTATAAATATATTTACTTTGTGTGCTACCTGAGCGGTAGATTGTTGCTGTTGGCGATCCCATAATCAGTTTGCTAACCAACCAATTTGTATGCGCACAATGTTCCGCTCTGTAAATTGGTAGATTCTTCCCACTGCCATGTTCTCGAATCTGACATTTTACGATGTTCTCCACCTATCCTTAGGTACTACGGCTCGAATTGCTCACGGCAGTAGTGCTGACTCCAGGAGATTGACACAGGGAGGTTACGGGTCTCTTATAGTGTACAAAATCCCCACAGGTCCCGAACCTCCAAAACCTCCTTCTCTCGCCAGCTCCCTGAGCTTTCCTCGTTGTCCTCACCACCTCGCCCAGCTTCCCCCGTATCTCTCATATCTCCAACGCTCTTGTCATAGTTCATATCCTCATACAGGCAAACTATTGGTGACGGTGCTTCTGGCAGCGGGGCCCAGAGGTCGGTGCCCGGACCCGTTCGTCGGTTGATCCTGCGCCTGAGCCTAGTCGTAGGAATATTCATCCAGCAAAGTGAGTCTCCACTTCCCAGAAGCAGCCACAGCCTTACTTCACGAAGCATGCACAGACGTAGCTGTGTGTTGCGTATCCTGCTTTGCTCATTTGCCTCTGCCCCATAAACTTCGCTCTGTTCTCCTCTTCCTAGTGACTGAACCAGCATGGAACGATAGAATAGCCGACACCGGTCCCCTCGCTTCGGCCGCTGACTCGTCGTACCCACCAGCAGCAGCAATAGCAAAAGCAGCATCAGAGCCAGCAACAGCAGTAGCAGTAGGTCCCCGTTTCTGCAAAGCCAGTGCCGGTTGCAGCCTTCGCTTTTCCTGACTCTTTTCCGCCTGCGCTCGCCAGCCTGCCTTTTACGTTCTGCGCCACCAGGGTCTCTTGGTGACGGTTCACTTGCACACGGTAGCGGTGGTTGTCCTGTGAGTGACAATGCACGTCACTTTTGCTGACTTTGCCCGTACCTCGTTTCTCGTCTGAGCCGACCTCATGAACCATACCGAGAGCCACTAGCCGGGGTGTTCAGGACCACAGGCGCTAAAGTGAGCCACAGGACTACGAATCCCAACAAAGCATACCGTATCGCAGCGCCCAACAAGCGGAAAAACGAATGCCGATGGTCGGTCCACGTCTGTAACTCGCCTCGACCAACACTCGTCATGCTGGTGCCTTTCCTACCATCGGTAGTGTCCTCTATTTGCTCTGACTTGATTCCCTCTTATGTCGGCTGTTTTCCGAATCGACAACATTTAGTCTGAGCGCGCGTTCCTTCTTTTTCTTTACTCTCGCGCATGGTACAGGAACCCTGAGGTGTTGGTGTCAAATGCCGTTTACGTACATACGGCACGTCCGAACGACCGCAAGCAGGATGACATCGGCTTTATGGGCAAATCTCTATGGAACTTAAAGGGCGAAAAACTACGGCCAACGAAGAAGCAATGAACACAAACGAAAGGCCCGCGATGGAAAAAAATCAGATAGAAAAACTAAAGCTGGCAGGGTTCTAACTGACATGGCGCCAACTGATTGGATGAAGGTTTCGAAGCTCAGATGCTAGATCCACAATAAACAAATGGCACGGTTCCCAGTACTAGCTCTCCATACGAGTTTCCGGTTCTTTAGCGTACTTAGCCCAGATTCCGGTTTTTTTTCTATTTACCAATCATACAGGCAGCTAGAAGCGGACACAATTATATGATAGGTTCGTACCAAATCCTTTGGCCGGCTAGAGCCTATCCGTACTGTTTTTGAACCTATTTTCTATCTATTGTCGCCCAAAAATACGGAAGAAATAGGTAAGAATATATAGAGTTGTCGATACATTTTGAATCAATGACTTAGATAGTACCACAACAATACTGATACATGTACTATATATAGTCGCCGTCGACGTTGTTTTTCAGCCTCGCTCGTTTTCCTTACAGCGGCCAAATATCGTCTCAGGCGATCAGCTCAAGTACTATCGCTTCATGTGCGGCTTCCTTACACCATCTTCTGCCGCCGCTGCCACTTTATTTTTCCCTGTACAGGAAAGGATAAAGTAGAGGATTCAACCTGAATGGCAGAGGGCAGATTCACTTAACGGTTGTCTCGTCTGCCCGCCTAGCGGAGGTCTCATGCAGTCTCATGTTATATTTAAGCTTTCCCATGCCGGTTTCCGTTCTTTACTTATTTTGGAGAAATGGAAAGAGGGAGAAAGAGATGGCTCTAGAAGAAATACCACGAGAAAACGACCGGGAGCGACCGGCGGGAATGAGCTTTAGGAGCATTCAGACACTTAGCCTTGTTCCCACCTTCGCGCAGCACGAGCGCCTGCCTTCACCGCCGTCATCCTCACCTTTCTCACCGCTGCCTTCCTAACATCTCGACACCTCAGCACATCCGCCTGCACCCCTATAAAGTTCCCCTTTCCTATACAGCTTGTGGGGATTACAACCGGGAATAGTCACTGTACTGCGGTCGTTGCTGCCGCTGGCGTAGCGAAGTCACCAGCGTAGTGAGAAGCGCAGGAGAACGAGTTAAGTTTTTATGCCCCCTACTTCCATTCCAGTATTGCCCCTCCGTTCCTCACCTTCCTATTTTCTCGTGCTATCCCCGATGCCCGCTGATAGATGGACTGTGTCATTATCTGCCAAGTGAGGAAGCGAACGAGAGCCAACTCGAGCCTGTGAAACTCCTTCAACCGAGCTCAGCCGCGTAGAGGCAAGCTAGGCAAAGCCAAATCATGCTACACCGTAGGACCTATGGTCTGCTACTATGCCCTGTCTGAGCGATTCTTCTGCCCGTGCTTGCTGTGAATGGTGCTGCCGCCGCGGCTACTGCGACTGTAGTTCGCTTGGTCTGCCACTGTGGCCTCACCGTAACGAAACTTCATATTCTCTCACTGTTCTTCTTCCAACTTCTCTACCCCTCTCCATTCGTCTGGTACCTGGCGACCTCGCTTGCTTACTGAGTCCGCGGGGCCTCCTGCCTCCTCCACTTCGTCCTCGGCAGCTTCCGTTGGTGGCGGCTCTGGCAGCAAGTCGCTGGCCCCCCAAACGCCTCCACTTTCGCGTTCTTGCCCCGTCTGGTTACCTTCGTTCCGTTGCTCTGCAGGATAGGTGGTGTGAGCTCTGCCTTCAGACAGACTATCTCTCGGGGGCGCAAAGTCATTTATTCTTTAGGGTGTAAGGGTGTCGGCCGCCTGGATACCTTCAGCCCATCACACCCCCGGGGGTCTCTATGCTGTTGCCCAAACACAGTGCTGACATGGACTAGGCTGTCTTTTGCCCTTAAGTCGAGCTCTCTGATGGTTGGAACGGTGGAAAGGTTCGACTTCATTCGCTCCAATAGGGAAACATTCAGCTGGAGACTGTTCCGTTGGTTCGTGGAGTCTCCGTATATGTATTCAGGCTTATATGCATGCACACATGTATCGGCGCGCAGCACATGTACATAAGGGTACATATGCATGGAAGTACAACGCGACGCACTTACGATAAAAGGAGGCATTCGATCAATGGAAAGGCAGGGTCAACTAGATGGTCTGTATAGTGAGCAATGCTTTTGCGATTAGTTGCTAGATAAATTTCAACGCTAATTGGTAAACAAAAACAGAGGGTACAATACAAGCCATCTGACATAATATATTTATTCGCTTACTTCAAAATAGAATCAGGTAATTAGGTGAACTAAATTAATCAGTCATCACTTCGATTAATTATTGAACTGTGGTAGCAATGTGCGTCTTCCTGATCATTTCTGCTATCATAGTTTACATTCGTTGCATGTGTGATCCCCTCGAGTGAAGATACATTTTTACGGAATTTGATAGAATATCTTGAACACTAGCTTAAATGATGTTACAGACTGATCGCTACCAATTAGGCGCGCGTATCAGACGTTGTTTTGCGTCAGGCGTTTTGTTGGTATCTTATTGATCTGTTACACTGTAGACAGTGCAATGGGTGCAAGAACCTGACAAACCAGAAACCAACGAAGAGACGATGCTCAGTACAGAATGCTGTCGGGGGACTTATGTAGTATAGGACAAAATTGGAAACTAGAAAATAATTTTTGAGAGTACCCAAAAATGTTTTTTTGGCGAGCGCGAATCCAAGCAATTTTCGACTACATCTCTGTGAGATCCACATTTCAAATAGATGTTCTACCAAATGTTCATTCGATATACTGTATGTTGATGAAAATCAAACCTAAAATGAACACAAGCCGTGAGACGTTACTATTACCTTACTATATTAAGGCGTGCTTCTTTTAAATTTTTATTTTTCTATCTTATTCCTTTTAACTTGACACTGCAAAACCAAATCGATATATTCCATTATTTCAACTTTCATTTTGCACCTTGCAGCAGGTAACAAAATAGGTCTACGCCTTTTTAAAGATATGTATTATGTTACTATTATTTACAGTTTTTAAGTGGCCACGTTCTAGAGTGCGGCAATGTTGGATTCACACGAACGCACAAATTGATGGGTTCTGTTAGCTGGCATCGATAGCGCCTGCGTAAAATCTTGTAAACGCCAACATAATAGTTCGGTTTTCTCTCTATAGGCGAACTTCATTGGCTAATGAAGAACACGAAGTTTCCGTTTGCTAACAGGGAAAAAAAAAGAACGACTTCTCTGAAGAATAGACAAGTGCGTTCAATGCATGTCAATCACTGTCATATACTAACGAGCTCCTACTAATGAAATTTAAGAGAAAAAATTAAATGGGCTTTGAAATTAATATCAGAAGATTTTTTTAATTATTCGACATAATGATACACAATTTACTACCTTACAGGGTAGTACTATATCGATTAGCTTGAAAGCTGTGAACGTTCGCGCGGCTTACAAGATAAACCTACAGTATAAAGGTATATAGATCTCTTCATTGGATTAACGTGACCGTAACTTTTATATCACAACAGGACTGCTATATTGGCAACGATGGACTGCTGTTCACAAAATGGTCGTCGAGGTTGGGCTTAGGCCAGCCTCTGGACAATGTCATTAATTCGCCGCACACCTTCGGCTATCAAGGCCAACTCCGCATAGCCCTAAAAATGGGAGAAGCCCTGGAACAATTGGGCCCATTCACTACGGTTACAGATTCCCGCCTGACTGCGGCCATTACCAGTACACTGGCAATATCCACATCTTTTGACCCTTTATTCTTGACTCGCTCCTAGTCTGTCTTAGCTAGCTTTGATCTAATAACCCATTCTTCGTGACGATAACATTAGCATCAGCCATTTGGGGTGCAGCTCTAGCTCTCTGCAAGTCCACCTTTGAAATCTTTAGGGGCTTTGCTAATGGTATTACGAAGTGATCACTGGATGCTATAGCACGTAAAGGTAATAGTGATAACAGCTGAGGTAAGTTTCTCGATGGAGCATGGCTTGCCTTGAGCTGCCATGACTTTCCATTGGAAATTTAATAGAAGAAGAAGGTGGCACGGTACGCATGTGTCGTCTATGTTCCGTTGCTTACAGTTGTGGCTAGTAAAAGCTCCATAGCGCCTTCAAGACATTTCAACTCTTAGAATATCCTTACAGGTATAGATCCAATGATAATCTAATTACCTCATATCTGGAACTTATGGAGAGAGACTTTTGATTAACAGCTGTCGGACTAGCGAAATGCCCCCTCTGAAGCTTCCAAGAAAATTGCTCTGAAGGAAAAGTTTTCATCACCAAGCGTGCTCGAACGACAAAATTGGCCACTTCTTCTAAAAATGCTTCTCTTCGCTATCTCCTTCGTTCTAATTTCTAACCAAATCCTTGAATTGCACAGCTAACTAAGCATAGGTTCCGTAAACATAACCTTATTCACAATAGTGTAGATGTTTAAACGGTAGTTTAAACTGCTATACCAATAATTAAAGAATTGTGTTTTTTATATTAATTCATTGATATTCATGATACGTATAGACATATTAATATCAATATATATGAGGTTGTAACAGTCGTAATCTATAGGAACGTCTTATGCTAGTATCGCCAACATGTCACTTCAGCAACTTTCCTGGTGGAAATAATAACTCTGGAGTTACAATGCTCTTCCGTAGACTATTGTTCTTGACATACACGATCTATCTTTCACCCCTGGGCACATTCAAAGATATATCACAAAAATTCTTGGCCAACAGGTACGTGCTAGCCCGCTTGGAACGTATCTATCTTAAAATTCGAGTATGAATAAGGACTGGTTGATTTTTACGGAAACACAGCATATACCCAGAATCATGACACCTAAGGAAACGAGAACACGGGCCCAGAAATCCGGACTCTTCATTAAAAAAAAAAAAAACGTTGTGAGGTGGTGCTTCATTTAGCTAGAAGAGAGAACTGACTATGAGCTCCATTTGTATGTAAGAAAAGTAGCACATGATCAAATGGCTAGAAAAAGAGGAGAACTGAAGAACAGCATTGTCTCCCCTTTTTGATCTTCTGTAGCGTCACTGGCTATTCACCGCAGACAGCGATTGAGCCGAGTTGCATGATTTCCTTGTGGTTCAGCTCTTTGCTATCACCGACTGTTACCTACAAAGTGAAAGCCACGCACGCTACGACCATCTACATCATGAGCCACTCGTGACAGCAGCCTGTGAAAACGAAGCCAATAACGTTGCTTGAAGGGAAGAAGCTGAGACGAAAACCTAAGAAACGGCGGTCTTTTTGAGCGATTTGGGTAAAGAAAAGAGATGTTCCCGGATAAGGGGTTTGACTGAGTGGTTGAGTCGAAGGAAAAAAAACTGCTAAAATTTACTGAGCATTGCAGAATAGTCGGACGGAGGTGGGAGGTGAGCAGCCCCTGTCATATAAGGGGACTTTCCATTTTCTTAGTCGACTGTATCGCCATGTGCGGCACGGTGCAATACTGGCAGTTCGCTACGGGACTGGCTTAAAAATCATCAAGTCTGTATTTAAGGAGAAGTCTCTAGAATGACCCTTCCTGAGGTGGGACATTAGGCAGCAAGCACTTAGGCATACGGGAGCGGAGAAAGCCAGTCAGCGATGAACCAGTGCTAAGGGCGGTGAAGAACACTAGAATAGTGAGTAGCGCGGGCGTGTGAGATGCAAATTGACCGAAACTGGAGACACCTCTTCGAAGAGGAACTGGCCAGGCAGGCTGACTTGGGAAAAAAAGCGAGAAAAAATTAGGAACAGCGCCAAAACCCACGAACTCGCCCAGCATCCACGTTACTGCTAAGGCCCTCACAATGACTGGGTAAGTGTGGGTGTGAACGAAGGTTGGCTTGTGTTTAGCAGTAGCAGATGGCGAACTAATCAAGAAAGTGTCTTTATTGCGGAACGGAAATGGCACACTACGTTGATTTTATTTAGAAAAAAAGAAAAAAGAACTTATAGCACACTATGTATACCGAAATAGACTTTTCATTAATAGACACGAACGAGTGCTTTGCAGGAACTCGTTGCTGATACATCCAACGACTGATGTCTACTTTGTTGGTAGAATGTCCTTTTCGAATAGCCGATAGCCTATTAAGTCCCGTATCGTGAGACATCGTTTCTTGCTTCTTCGAAGTATTTGTTGTACTAAATATTCAGATTGTAACCGTGACCATCGTTAGCCCAGACGTCTTGATGCAATCGAGGCCTTCTGCATCACATGACTCTGGCAGGATTCATGAAACCAAACATGAGCCAATTTTATCGTTTCTCCAACGACGCTGCGATCACTCATTCTAGTTACGATGGCCCACTTTATGTCCACGTTGACAGTTTAATAGCCCGCAAGGTCAACTCGTACTCTATTTAGCTTACCCATTTCGGGATTAAACCCAGTCATCTTATCGCTGTGTATATTTATTTCCAGCAAATTATCTACTTCTGATATATATATATATATATATATATATATAGGTGGACGTCCTAGTTTCGATTTTAGGCGCCGATTTGTACGTAAATGAAAAATAAAATAATGTCTATTCTGATAATATCATTCGGTGTTTTCCACTACTTCTGATTCTTCGAGATTTATCGCACGTGGCTTGAAGGTAATTCGCTGCCATCTCTAAGGACCTAATAACTGCTTCCCTTTAGTCAAATGTCTAGGACACATAAAAAAATTCCAATACTACGATACGATGCCGCCGTCGGATCGCGGACAATCGCCCGATACTAACTCGTAATTTCTATCAGCGAACATGGGTAGCGCGGGAAGGCACGGCGTATGCTTGATTCTAAAACGAAAGTTTGCCTTTAGTTCACTTCAAGCGGTCCATACACACGCAGCAACTCAGACATGTAGATCGACATCCGTTTGAGCCATCATAGGCTCGAAGCTATCGCGGATTGAACGAATAGCTTATTTCGTCCATGACTAAATAGCTAGTGAAGAGGAAGCGGCCTTCACAGATAAATGTCAACCCTTCGTGTTGGTTTTCGTTCAATCGGATGAGATTTACTGTTGTACTCTTCGAGCAATGGCCTCAGAAATCGACGAAATACGGACCATTGCAACGGCCGTAGCAGCTGCCGTTGGTCTTGCTTTTTTGGGATAGCACCAGCTTTCTTCTAATGGTACACCCCACCAGTGACTTCAGTCGCTCGCAGCCCTGTCCCTGCATCATGGACCAACAGTTGGTTTTACCGCTGTCACATGCGTGGGTGTTGCCTCTAAACTACGATGGACTGTGACAAGGAGAGAATTTACCTCATTCTAGAGGAGGAAACAAGAAAGCGAGCGAGAGGTGATGATCAGAGCCATCTTGCTTTCCCTGGAGACGGCGAGCAAACCGCCGCCTCTTACCGACTCAGTAGTTCGAATGCAGCATTGACTGACCAATGGCCCGCTGTCTCGGATACGTTAGCCCCTGAGAAGGGGCAAGACGCATTCTCAATTCGCCTTTGCCGCATCACGCTGTTCTCCCACTGTGCAAGGGAAGCGAACCTATCAGCAGCAATCGCAGCAGTATGAACAGGACTAGCAGTGGAGTTGCTCGTAGGTCTTAGATTCGGTAGGGACATGCTAGGGGAAGTGAGAATTAGAGATTTATTTATTTTTAAGTATCAACTGCAAGTCGGGGCACGTACGAAGCCGGCAAAAGACAGACTTGGTGGCCGCAAGGCGATGGACAGGGCAGCCGGGAACACTAGGGGCAACTGGCTAAGGACCCACACTAAAAGACGGCCGGTGAATTCTATATAGCACACGAGGCAGCCGAAAGGGACATAAGGGAGGGCAGATGCAACGAAAAAGAGAAAAAGGATGCGGGGAACAGCGTCAGCTCAGGATTTCGAAAAGGAGAAAGAACAGAAGCCTAACGACTGTCAGAGTTGAAATCTAGCAATAGTTTCGCACAGAGGACACCTACTGCATTATATCGGTTCTTTCATACTTGGTTTTTTTATGAGCTGTTTTCGTTAGCCATTATTGCATTAAGCAGAGACAAGGGAAATTAGTTGAAGCAGTCACGTACGTTGACATATTCAACTGATGGTTTTTTAGTTCGATCTATGTTTTCCTCTACGATGACCACGAAAGAGAGGAAGATTTCTGTGGTTAAAGCCTATTATTCCAGAGTATTGAAATACTCATTGGGTAGTATGCGAACACTGCTGTGAATAAAGCAAGCCTTGAAAAAAGAAAAAAAATTTAAAGCATAATTACACTATCGGTAAAAAAGTCTTTTTTGTCGAATGAGTTTTTAAAATGCGCTTCAGAGAGCTTTATTCGAATTGCTCAGTAGATACGAAATGCAATTACGTTAACAGTATTGATTGATATTTTAATATCCATGATCTGCATGAATTCACTATTCAGCAAAGATAGGTTTACAATAAATTAGCCTAAACATTATAATAGGGGCATTGAGGAATCAGCGAAAGTGGATCTGTATCGGTTTAACGAACAGTTCTAGCTTCTTCTTCTCAGACATTCTATCTTTTTTAGCCATAACTAACTAAACTTGTATTTTCTCTTATTACAGCGCAAAAAATTTCCGCTATGATGCAGCGGTAATCTGCTTGCCCACAAAATGGAGGAATATAGGGGTTGTTCAGGTTCGAATCTGGGCCTAAACACGCACACTTCGCTCCTCCAACGAAAAGTCGAATAATAGAAAATGTTCTGATATATATAGCCTTAATCAATCTCCCCATAGACTGCCTATATTGAGGCCCTGCTACCTTAACAGCGGGTGCTTGCAATAATGCCAAACAGTGGTATTGAAACCTATCGTGAAAAAGACAGCTGAAAATACGCCGCGAAGAAAATAAACACTCAAATTAGGGAAGTTTTAACAGTTTACGTTTGGACTACAAAAACGTATAATAGTTAACGCTCCTTCCTCGTATTGTCCGACCACATATATCCATCTATAACTTATCATGTCGTTGCTCAGTCTTAAAATTCGGAATAGTGAGGGGGGGGGGGGGGGCTCAACGCATGTTAGAGAAGCCTTACGAGGACCACCTCTTGACGCGCGGTCCGTATGCACCACTAGGTGTCAGCCGCTTGCTGCTTCGGGGGCTTCTTCGATTCGCTTGCCCTTTAGGCCCTTTGGTTCCGATTTCATTTCCGGACACCGTGGGCATCGATGAGAGAAAGTCCCTGATTTGTTCGACCGGCTTCGGAGCAACCCGAGTCTGCACAGCGATTCGACGACTCTCCCTCACTTGGGTCAACGATTACCTACCCACAATGTGCTCTGGTTCTAAGTCGTTTCTCCCAATATGTGTAGTCCCACTAACCTGCAATTTCCCATGGTTCTGACTCTTGTTCCTTCGGTAAGGCGCCTCTAAGCTGGTGAGGGAACTTCGTCATCTGTTTGTCCAAATTCTATTCACCTGCGCCCGTAAAACCGACATGTCAGCACAACAGGACACATCCTCCTCCTGCAACCGTTAATATATATATATATATATATATACGTAATCTGTTCCGGATATCACGCCAGTCTAATGCGAACGATATTACCTCGATGCTGAAGTTTAAGACCACGCCTAATAAGCCGTATATCGGGTCAATCCAGACGTTCTCCGACCATTTATCTACACCGTTACTTATTCTTCCTGCGTAAAGTAATGGACTAGTAATAGTTAAATACAATGCGTCTAATCTAATTTTATCAATAACTAAATATATTATTGCGAACATATGCATTTACTCTTCCGTTCATTTATTTACCTCATTAAGTGAGTAAATCAATTAAAACAGAAAGCAATTCTTATACAGGAAAAGTTCAACCAATCTTTAAACCCACATATTGGTCCCCCCCCCCAGACAATTCTAAGCAGACACCGCTTAAACGTTAAGCATCTGTTACCCGGGTGGTCTTGGAGTGCCAAACACAATTTCTTCTCGAAGGCGGGCAAGAAAGGATCACCAATGCCCTTCGAATTAAATGATGAGAAAGACGCAACTGGGTAAGCCATGGTAAAAGTACCGTAACAAGCAAGCAGAAGTTTAACGCGCTGACCCGAGGATAGATCGTGTGAGGGACGCCGCCCGTGCCAGCTTCCGTACGTGAGCTTGCTGCTAATTACGGACCCACAAGCTGATACCCACTGCGGCGTAAACTCGAGTCTCATATATGCATACAGTACAATGCGACACGGGCAAGAGCTTGGGACGACGTCGGCACCTCAGAAAAGACCACCTGCTTCGCGCGAGAACTCTACCATTTACACGGATTGCTGATTCGGATTTGGAACTTTCACAGTAGGGCATCGGGGGTTAAGTTCAACACGGCCTTATGTATGAATGTATATATGTAGTCCACCAAAATTGGTGGGAACAATGAGAACAGACAGAACATATGGTTGGGCGCGCAGTCTACACGGGGCGAGATCACGGTCGTTGCAAGAGAGCATTTGATGAAATGCATTACTTTTTCTAATTGAGTATCCCTAAAACAAGTCTGTCGCACCGTTTGTCCGATACTGCCGTTTAGCGGTAGATAGCTGGTCTTCATCATGAAACTATACTAAACTGGACATATATGACCCTACTTTAGAGCCCACATTGCCACGTTTTCTAATATGTGACATCGCTCTTGCTATTCAGATCCAAAAAGATTCAACTCGCAAAAGCAAAAAGGACTTCCTAGAACAAATGAACGCTGTTCGGCACCGTTGCTCGCCGTCGCGAAATCTGTAAACACGAGACCCAAAGAGAGGAAGACCAGCACAGCAAGGGTCTCAGAGGCAACTTCAAGGTGTAGTATCATCATTGGCACGAAACAGATTCATTTTATTTTCGCGCATCTTTTCTACTAAACAAAATTAGGTGTAGCAGAGTGAGCTACGTAAGAAAAATCACCGGATCTCATCGACGGAGTGGTCATCGGTGCAAGACGTGCCGAAGTGTGAAGTTTACGGAAGCTAGAAGTGAATTGCCTTGTTTGTCTTTGTGTTGAAGATGGCCAAAACGTCTTGGTAAGCTCTCTTACTCCCTGCCATTAACGGCGTTCTCGCTGCCTAAATAGATAGATTTAAACTCAATGGACCTTCGGCGCGACTGCAATGCTACAAACTTCGAGCAACAGCTGCTTCGCTAATTCCAATATTATTCAACTAAAATAGCAAACACTAAAGTATCCTTTTTATGAGCGCGCTGCTTGTAGAATTGCATTGCGTGAAACTAATCAATGAAAGCTTCTATTTCATTTTTCCAGCAAAGCAGAATATGGAAGTGAACTTTTAAGTTACAATCTCGAGAACCTACCAACCTTGAAATTTTTTCTTACCTCAAATGTATTATATGCATTACGTTTTCAATAAAACGGTGCAGTTTATTTGAAATAACCGTCAAAAGGTGATGTTTCTTTAAACATGTTTATGTGTTTATTAACATAACTGCATTTCGCGCCCTAATCAGGCTAACATGAAAAAGCCAAACAAAACAAACTCGAATGAAAGATATACATTCTTACTGTATCAATACATTATGCGTACGATTCCACTATAGACAAATACCAATGAGAGGTACCATCGATTGATCGAATACCCGTTTTCCAGTTTGTATTGAATTGGCAATCGCTGTTGTTAACGTGGCCTATGTGACACGTTCACACACATATCTCAAACATACACCCAAGTAAACACGTATAGTGTAGGAGATTGTGTCAGTCAGACAGATTTAGCAACCGTCGAACTCCCCATGCATCTCTATACAGTGGACCACACAAACGGCTGAAAGTCTACGCAGCTCAATCCCAAAGGAGGTTCACGTCGTCGTCCTCCACTGGAATTATAGTTTTTCCTGCAACTGCTGCTAGAGTCTCCCATAGTCTGCTGGCATCGAGTTCACCACCGGTAGTTATCCCGCAATTCAACCCCAGTTCGTTCGGCGCTTTTCAGCGTTCCACTCCCCAGTCTTTTCTGCTTTCTCTCGCTTTCTTTTTTCTCTCTCCATTCTCTCCTATTTCGCATGCTGCCATTGTTCCGTTATTTTTCGCCCGGGTCCTTGTCCTACCCTTATAGTGCTTTGACTCACTCCCTCTATCTCTCTTTCCCGCCGATTCCATTCGTTCCATTCGTCCGGTTCTCTGCACTTCTTTTTCTTTTTCCTAAGGTTTCCTTTTTCCTACAGACTCTTTCTTACCACTTCTCTCTCCCTTTCGTATTCTCGTTGATTTCGCTTTCTCGTGCTTACGTCTATTTCGTCTCTCGGTATTCTCCTCTTTGAGTTCTTTTTTTTTGCGTCCGTCGGCCCCGTCCAAGCCGTTGTCGTCTGCCTCGTCCTCGTTGGCTGCCGTGTCCGCTTCGGTCCTCTTTTTTCCATGTTTTATTGTCGATGGACTCACCCATAAAAATTTATGGCATTCAACCCATCAAATTGTGCTCCATCCAGCGGTAACATCAACAGTATCACCAGAGCATGAGGGGAGCGTTGGTTGCAATAGTGATGACAGTGCTGTCTGCCAACAGCATAGCGATACATACATAGGAATATACAGACAGACGGTCAGACAGACAGGCGAGGAAGCTTACACCTCACGTTGGCGTTGGGCCAGCCCCAGTTCCGTCGACAGCATGAGGTCACACGAATTCGAACTGCAAGTTGTTTAGAGTACTATAGCGCCGTTGGTCATACAAAAGGCGTGCTATGCTTGCCATCTCATGCAATGGCTAGCGGGAATCAACTGTGTTGCTATTATGCGTTGCTGACAGATAACGACACTATATCCACGGGTCACCCAGAAATCCATGTTCGGTCAATGAGCGAACGTTAAACGAGAAATTCACATATATCGACGCGTTACATTAAGATTGGAGATCAAAATACAGGGTGAAGGACAAGATATAGCGCCAAACTTTTTGTCAGAATTGGCTATTTGTCTCGCGAGTGTTAAACTGATAGTGGAACAGTCAGTTGCCATATCAAGAGAGCCATTCAGATCTAATCGGTGTTGCCGTCCTGACCTCAACCATTCCTCAAACACTCGTCCACTCCCTTTACACCAGGCGCTTGTGACGTTATGTGACAAATAGATCAATAGTTACTATGGGGCGTCTAACAAAGCGCTGGGTTGTTCCGTTGTGATGGCCGCGGTCTTTGGCTATATACTCAATCTTATTCCATCGTATAGCAGTTGTCCTTCAATCTGCCTCAGCGGCCAGTTTAGGCCATTCCACTGTCTGCTCAGTCTCCATTGGCCTGGAGAAGTACTTAGCTTGTCCTCATTTCGCTTCCATCTCCGCCCCCACAAGTCAATGTCGGATCCGATCGTATCAACTCGACACAACTTTCAAAAATCCACGCGTCGACTCCGTCCAATTCCGTCTCAACGATTCGGCGTTTGATTGTCCTACTACTACCGGCCATTAACCCGCTGGCCAGCAATTCGGTTTAGGCTATTTAGATTTGACCAATCTTCATTTCATAAGCTGGGTGAATGGGTAGGGTTCATGATGACGGTAGCCTCGATCGCACAGCTGTGGATGAATCGGCTCGTCTTTCTCTAAATTCTGTTTCCAACTTCTTCGTTTTTCCCAGCTTACGCTGCCGACATCAGTCGATGTCTTCGAAACGGCTATGTGGCATTGTTGCCCTCATCATCGATTGGCCGTTGCCTTGATGATTGTCCACATCGTTGACAATTTGCTTGCCTTTAAAACCACAGAGGAAAAGAAGCAGTTCGTCGCTTGTAGGAATACAAACAACGGACTCGAGTCGGCCACCAGCCCCGTCCCCCCCCCATACTTCCATTCAGATGACGTGTCCATCTGTCGTTCCGTAACGAGTTCCATGGAAAAAAAAAGCAGCAACGGTAGTGGAAACGAGGCATAGAACAGTTTGAATGTTGTTGTCCCGAATGCTGTACGGGAAAACGTTGTTTGTGAAGCGCTCGTTATCCGAAATAGTACAGTGTAGACCCACACCCCATAACGGCGACGTCTATGTCTCTTCGACAATATCTTTCTTTCCACGTTTGTGTTTTCCGTAGCATCGATGCCTGGCTTCGTCTCCGTCTCGCATTTAACTTTTGCTCGTTAAAACTCTGCTGTGGAATGGCTAGAGAAAACGGCAGAGCTCCCGTGGTACCATCAGTTTCACGGTGATCTGTCGATTCCGCGCCGTCATCTTCATCCTCTGTAGACTATAGCCATTGTCATGTTCAATAGTTCAACAATTGAGCTCGTCACGAGCGTTTTGGCTGTTGAGAACTACTATAGCGTGCCGCGTTGGCTATTGGGGGCTATTTCGCTTCGCTAACGCTCTACCTTCCCTTTTGTTTCGTAGGACTTCCCCGCGGATTGCCGTCAATTGAACCAAATCAACCAGATCATCCAATTCAACGAAGCAGCAAGCGGCTATCAGCCGATCCCCTTCTCTAAATATATCTTTGTTGCTCTTCCTGGTTCCATCGTTTAGTGCAGATTTTCTGCTAGTAGTGGGTCCACGGGTTTGGCGTAGCCTGACCTTTCCATCTTTGATCCAATTCAATGTTGTTGTTTCAACGATCGTTGGGCTCCTCGAAAGACTACAACTAGTCAAACCCTCTTGGCCCCCTTCTGAGTTCTCCTACCCGTTTCTCCACTCTAGACATTATTACTATTACTACAACCTCTCCACGGCTCGCACTCTCACTATTATTACGACCATATAAAGATCAGTGGAGTTGGAGCGAACTGGGTTCACAGAGCTGAGGACTCGACTGCGTTCTGGGGCAAATTGGGACAGTTCCTTTGACCCATGCCCCTTTCTCTGTTTTTGTTGCAAGCTTAACCACGAACAACTGGATATCGTGGCTATATGGGTCGCTTGTTCCGTTTTACTCCAATTAGTGAAAACTTGTCAGTGAGGACTGCTATCGTTGGGCTAGAGCCTATCAAATAATTTCTGTTGGTGTTATCAATGATCAGCAATCACGGTGGAAATAGTATGATTTTGATGTATTAAAATGAAACAGTGTCTTTTGGATAAACTGAAATACAATAAACGAAAATGTGATGGGGTGAAAGGAGTGCTGTTAACTAAATATTTGAACGCTATAAATGGACTGCTTTTCAACTCACAGATCTACAATAAAATTAAGTCTTTGATGGAAACTAGTGATGAATAGAGATAAGAATGATAATGACATCCTCGATCCTGCTAGTTTTTTGTTGTTTCTACTAAGTCGCTTCACGAAGGCTTGCCGTTCCCTTTAAAATGCGATTTAACCATAGTAAACAGCTAATCTCTGCGTGAACCATCTAGTTAAATCGTGACTTCCCTTTACCCTAATCAGTGAGGAGACTCTTCTATGATGTAGAGCATTATGACATGCCTATTTGCTCCACAGAGTCCTCGATAAAAAATGGGCCTGAGGAGGCAATTCAAAACTTCTTTGTCTTGACTAGAGAAAAAGCTTCCTTTGTACGACAAAGGCAATTCCTTCCGAACCACCTTGCTGTTAACAGCCACCTGTGAATTTTTAGGATTGTGAATTTTGGTTAGCACCTTTCACAAACCAGGAAACCAATCCTTCTTCCCCATTGAGGAATGCATCTCTTGTCTAAAATTGATGACACAGTCGAGTTCCGATGCCCCTTCAGCGCCTTCAGCTACCTTTCGACAGGTAGGATCCCATCCCGTATACGCTGCTTTACTAAATAAGAGTTTTTTCATGACCTGTGGATCCTTCAGGCCAAACAAATGTTCAGCGACCGCAAACCAGAGCAGTTCATAGTATTGCCCGAGCCAGCAGGTGGGTGGAAGTTTACCCGAATCGGTAAAAAGAAACAAACCGTTCTCGAGAGCAGTCGACCTATGTTTCGTACCGCAGAGTCGATCGGACAGATTCTGTCGTGACGTCCGCCTTCGTGATCTCGTCAGCTTGACTTCGTGCATAATGCATCCGCGTTGTCCACTCAAAGCGGAGTAACGTTCCAAGGTGATGTAGCAAAAGCAATAACAAGAGCCGTAGAACAGGAAGAACTTAGAGTAACAAAGTAGCGAGATAGCTATGGATAACTGTAGACGTGCAAGATGGATGGTCGTTTCACTGATCGAGCTGCCAAGTGCGCACAAGGTGTTAACACGGTACGGTACAATAGGCAAAACAGTATGAAACGCCGCGTAAATACGAGTGAGACTTGGATGAGATTAGACGAATCGAAATCTTCGCTGTTCAAGATAAAAACAACCGCTAGACACAAAAACGGTTATTGAGTAAAACGATAACAACTATATATTGGTCTCAGCTGGATAAAAGCTGTACGATGCGTAGCCTAGGTATAGTTATGATAAACAGGCCATATCTGCTGCGCCATTAGAAGTCGTGATACTAAATTAATAGGAATTAGCCGTTAAATTCAAACAGTAAAGAATAGTCTCCATCCGATCAAGCGTACGGTTAATAATTCTGTGCGAAAATGGGCACGTCTGGCATATGCTTGCATAAACTTCGCCATCAAAGCTACGTTAATACCGATCATTCATTTGTCAACTGCGCAGTGTGCTTCTATGGCAACTCTTTCTGCGAAAATGACTCTGTTAACCTGATATTAAGTTGACGTCACTTAACTTTTTATTGGATGGCCTTCGATCTAAAACAGGTGCGGATCCCGAGCTGTCATTGTCTCTTGGTATGTATGCTCTCTTTGCCCTTGAGCTGTGTTCAGAAACCCATTTGTGACGAGACGAAAGTCACTTATCAACAGCAACCCGCTTACACCAAACACTCCCGGCTCCTTGTTATTACAATGCACTCTCTCGTAGTCGTAGGAAAATTTTGAAAGATTGCGCGCTTCTTGGAGACGTCGTCCAGGACGCTTTGCCTTCACCGTCATCGCTGAAATAGATGAAGCATCTCAAGAGAGAAACAGACTTTTCAGTGTTTTTTTACCTATGTCCATTGCCTGTACGCAGAAAGCGCACAAGAGGCTCTGTCTGCCGGAGACAGTCGGGGATTCGGAGTCGGGAAGTTACTGTTGGGGGGTATCATCTGCAATGACTATGTACAACAGTTGGAACAGCGAACCAAAAACAACTGCTTCCTTACACACGCATATATATATATATATATATATATATATATATATGTATGCATGCAACAGACACAGGCGCAGTGCGATGCATGGCAATAACCTAGTATTTAAAACGCTTCCCCTGTTGTAAGACAACAGGCCGACATGGAGAATTGAGGGGGGATCCCAAGGAAAAACAGAAGGACCGTAACATTAGACAAGAGACATCGTCGAGCGGTCTATTCGAGAAGAAAGCGCCACCGCCGCGGCGCCTCTACGCAAAGCTGGCAAGCGCTACAAAAAGGAGATAATTTACATACAAATTATGAAGCAGAGTTCAATAGCACTGAGAAAGCTACGTCATAGAGAGTGGAATCCGAGAGAGTCTAAGAGATGGAGAGGGACGGAGAAAAAATAGAAACGATGGCGTTCAGCGCATGGCCTTCTTCCGGCATCAGGCAGATGGCGGACTCAACAAGATCTGGGAACTGCACATAGTATTTTGCGTAAAAACGGGGTCAAAGCAGGGGTAACGTGGGGAAATAAGTGGAGAATACCAAGACAATACTGTGAGGAAAATGGACCGAGTGTATAGAAATTGAGAACGTCGACGATCGCCAAGGTTATTTGATAGGACGTAAGCTTGCTGAATTGTTTTTACTGCGGCGATTCGGGCTAACGCCATGGCTGGACAAAGGTTTCGAAGCAAATATGCAGTTCAAAGTCTGCACAAAAAGCCCTTTCCTTCTTAATTAGATTATACATTTTAATAGCATTCTCTGTATGTCAACCATTATTAACATCTAGTTACTTTTTGTGTTGTTCAGCGATGTTGCAGTATTGAATGATTGGCAGTTGTAAAAATTTCAGAAATTTGTAGAGCTTTACGTATGGTCCATTGAATATCAGTTAGGCGTTAGAGCGACAATCTGCATAATCCTTTAGATCGTGAAATTGTGATACGTTAACCCCCCTCTACCCCGAAGCTTCTATCGACCCAGTTGGTCTCTCCCGGTTCCAGTTCTATGATAAAAAAAGCTCGATGGCCGACTCCATCCTTTCTGACAGACGATGATGACGTGGATTCTATATGTCCATCTCGGCCTATTGTCATGGAGATTGTAGCCGTATCGAGACACACAAGCCTGCCCTCTTCAATAGCCTCAACTATGCTAGAACAACTGCTCCATATTCAAGCATATATAATAGTAATACTTATATATAGTAGTAGCATCGGCGCTTTTCGCCAGCATCTGTCCTACCTTCATTGCTTGGAGTCAAAGGCAACTCAAAAACTACTCGCTCAGGCACTCATCGAGACGTCGACGACATAGCGAGATTGTGGCAGGAGGGTATGGAAGCTTTTGCTAAGGGGCAGACATTCTGCAGCAGCCTTCAACAGCCTGCGATCGGCCTGCGCATATAACAGCAAAGCAGTATGGCGTACCGGTAGTATATGGCGAAGAAGGCGAATGCTGGTCCATAGTGATGGATACAACGAGGCTGAACGAAAGAGTATGCAGGCACCGCAAACACGTGAAGCGTGTACCGGTCATACATAGAGACCTATTGCCCGCGTAGACATTACGCTTCCGGCCTGCTTTTCGTTCAGAGACTGGTTCACATAGTATAAACACACTCTTACCAAAGAATCTTGGCTGAGATAGCGAGGAAGGAACGGGGGGGGGGAAGGGGGTCCGTCCATGAGTCTTTGCTTCCTACACGAGGCTACACCGCACGACCAGTGTACGCGAGGGACCGAATCAAGTGCCGTCACCCAGCAGAAAGAGCACAGCCATGCTGCTCCATCGCCTTTTTCCCTTTCGTATGCATGTCAAAGGATTCCTTACACTTAAGCTTTTGCCTACATGTCTCGCCCGCTGCCTTTTCTGCATTTACCATCAAACATAGATTGGGGATCGAGCAGGCCAAGTAAGCTCGGTCGGCTACCGAAAGGTTTGCTCAGAAGTCACGAGAAAACTGCTGCACGAGTGTTTGAGTGTAGAGAAAATGACCCCGCTCGAGTGTATTGGACTTCCTGGAGGTGGCCATTGGACGCACCACCGAAGGCCGACTGGACCGGCTACAAGTCGCGTGCCGACGCCACAAGCTTGAACTAGCGCTTCGATTTATATAGAGTACTCCACAGGCAGTAGCAGCAACTGATGAAGCCGCGCCAACGACGTTCGCTGGCTGTGCCGTCCGACCCCGATCCTTGAATATCTGGGGTATTCGTCTGTGTAAATGTAAATGTCTGGGGTTATTTCGACTTCCGGCAATGTAAGGGCCAAACGGGGTACTAAGCTACTCAGAGCTGAAGACACGATTCTAACGACGAAACTTAACGGATTGCCGGCTAGATCGAGTAGCTAGGCTATCTAGCAGTATATCGATGCACCCTGCTTTCAGAAACATTACGCAGATCATACTTTAGCATTTTCTTGCCGTTTTCCCTGAGAACAAACTGTGCTTGTTCGTCCTTTATCTAGGACACGCTTGTTATTCTAGCGGCGGGATTGCGAGGCAAAACATAGAAATTAAAGCGAATCAGTTAAGAACAGTTAGTTTGTGCAAAGCAGCTGGAAGTAGAAAATTCTTTGTAATCGTGTAAGAAGGAGAACGTCCAGTCAGGTAACCATTGCTAACAACGTTGTCCAAGTAACACCCTTGATATATATCTTGTTAACGTCGTTATGCTTTGGCATGTTTATCTGCCATATTGGCAGTAATTCTCCTTCTCAATAAGTTTCCAAGGCAGGACTTGCCGTTTCCGGAAAATTTTGCCCGGATGAACGCTTGAAGAGAGAAAGCGAAAACGGAAATGTATTGGAGTTATTTCTCTCTCTTTCCCTCTCCCTACCTCCCTCTCTCTCTCTCTCTCTCTCGCACGTTGTTAGCCGCTTCTCGTTGCGAATGGCTGTGCCTCGTCATCAACTGGTGCCTATCGCACTAGTGCCTTTAACTCGACAGCGGTTGAGCGCACGTCTCTTCCAGGACGTGGATCGAAGAAAAGTCGTGTCCTTTTTGCACACATTCACCACTACCATACACGTACCCTCAAGCAGGCAGTCACTCACACAATCATGCGCCAACAGCAAGCGGCGATACCAACAGCAAATTGTGTATACGACAAACATGGACGCACGAACGCAGGCGTTGTTTTTAGCATGAGCTTCCGCTGCACGATTTCGAACGCGACCGCAAAGTCAACATCAGCCGGATCAGCGTCTCCTCTTCCACCAACGCTGGAGAGCTGTGATCCAAGCGATCACAGCATCATAAATATTAATAGCCATAGCAAGACACGCGACTTGTCGCCAGACTCAGGCGTGCTCCGACAGGCAACAGCCGTATGCGTGCGCATCTTGCTGTTTTGATTCGTTGTTTATTTGGGCCATCGCCGCTCCCCTAGCACGCCTGAGCGCCAGTAAGACGACGGCCATTGCCATGAGCAGCGCTGAGGAAAGTGTATCGGATTGAACGCGAACAAAGCTCAGGGTCGGCCAGTCGACGCGCTCAAGTCAATGAACGGTTCTCGAAGCTGAAAGGTGTTGTCGATGTTCTTGTGGAGATTTTTTTCTTTTGCCGCCCTTACTGTTCACAGTGAATGAATGACATGAAGATGGTGAGAACGGATGAAAAATGAGCAGCAACGTCTGCTGTTCCACTATCTTTCTCTACCTACTGCCTATCCTATCAATGTTAAACGAGTGCAATTAGATGACTGGTGCATGCCCGTTCGTATGCACGAATCGCAGTTTTGGAACAGCATTCATTGAGCTGAAATCTTTTGTGACGCAGGCAGCAGCTGCGCCACCGTACCTGTAATGGACATCACTAATGAACAGAATGAAAATGATAAATACCTAAAATGAGATATTTCAAGGCTCCTATTTTCATGTTTTTCGCCGGGTCTTTATCAGGTCGTTGACTGTGCTATGAGTCAAAATGATGATATTGATCTATGATTACCATGCTCATTGTGTTGCTTACCTGTAATTAGTGTATAATTCTTATGATAAGACGTGATATGACAACAGCACAAGAAAAAAGCGTCACAAATTTTCATATGAGAATATAGAATATCAAATGCCTAAACCATTTTTACGCTAATTGACCAAGCATAGAGCGGCTTTCAAATAAATAAATACAACGTTTCTCCCTCTATCAATTCAGTGGTCGTTACTCGTCCTTTTTTGTTGAGCTGCTCCTCGAACTCCGGTTCGAGGTGTGGCTGCTAATGCAGCCATATGTTTGAGATGCTTTATTTTGAAGCGTTGAGTTGCCGCTGATCCTGGTCGGCGTCCGTCTGCACTGAGGAGTTAGCTAAGTCTAAAATCCTTGATGTGCTGCTCAAACGCATTACTGCTACCACTGCTCACGTCTTCTGCCGTCACCTCGGCCTCTTGCGACTCGGTCGACTGCTGCGGTCACCTGTCAAGCAGGCTTAGTATCCACTAGGGACAACGGATCAGGGGGCAGAAGTCGCCCCTCCTTCACGCTGCTCCCCCTACAAGATCTCCTTACTTGCAGACATCTCTCTTCCTATTTTTTCTCCCTTTCTCGCGATTTTTTCTTTCGATTGCGATGCTGTGAAGTGGCTGACCCCAATAGGAGACCATGCCCCCCCCCCCCCCCTGTGTACAGTGTGCGATGCGAGATGAACGGTTTCAACTCCGCAATCATTTGGCAGCTCGATACGGCCGATAGGTCGTTGCCGAAACCAACACGTTATTATCGTCTGATACCTTCTCACGGCGGCAAGGGAAATTGCGCCATTTTGACGGGTTCAAAGAAAAAGGCTGGTGAATGGCCCCCATTCAGCAATCAATGAAAGCAAATATACTGGATTTTCGAGTGAATAAAAACTATAAACTATACGGGTAGAAAACAACTTGCCTGAGGTTTAACTGGAATTAGTTTTAATCTGCAAAACAATAACAGGACAGTTCTTTTTCTCGGAACTTGACATCTGCCACGCAGAGCAGGGTTATCTGTGACCACGATTCTTACCAGTCATCGTACGCTTCGATTTTGGCAGATGCTCTTTCGCCCATCGCTTAAGAGGATAGGGAAAGAGCAGCAGTTTCCGAATTTAAAGAGCAAGGACTCTGTGCTGACGCAGGGATTGGCCACGAAAGTAAGAGGCTAAGCAACGCCATTGTAAATTCCAATAACGTACCTTAACGTGAAGGCTAAAAATTGGGGACACGATGTAGACAAGGCGGAGAGTACATCCGAAAGCGAAAATGCGCCGAGGTGATGGTTAAGGTATGGCCTGCTTTCACCTGTATTTTGGATGAGCCGCAAACTCTAGATGTTCTCACCTAAGTGATGGGTCGCCAATCAACCGTTACGTGATGTATGCTAGACCACAGGTCAGCAGTACATGTAGTACAAAAAGTTCTTGCAGAACTTTTTAATGTAGGAAATTAAACTTTACCAACCAGTATTGGTACAAACGTCTTCTCTACAAGTAAAGCATGCTCTGCCTTTCTGAAAAATCACAAGTGATGTGGCCAGTAGCTGTTAATCGCAACTGTTCTTCGAAAGACATTCTATATACACTGTATTATATACACTATTTGCCTATGAACCTTGCTAACTTTGTCCAGAATTGATATACATATGCTGATACACCTGATGGGTTGTGGTTGCTCGCCCCCAATGACCCCCTTTAGCCTTTTTTCAAGTTGTCCCGACGAAGGCCAGAATCTCAGTGTTCAAGCAGATGAGAATAAAGGGCCAAGCAAAACCAGGAATGGGTACAGAAAGCCCGTCAGGGCGAATAACTCGGGAGTTCGGGGACAAACGTAAGAGAAAAAGGTAGCGGTACTTAAGAAGCCAATCATGATGGATTTTGTTATATACTAACAATAGCAGTCCCTTCGGACTCTCGCCGTTTGCCCGACCCGTTCCCTCCTGACAAGGTGGCAAGAGGAGCTCGTCTCCAGCAGTCTGACAGCCAGTCAATGCTGTAAACGTTGAAGGAAAAGTAAAAGACGAAGCTCCGGTCCCAACGGAATCGCCACTTGAAGAAAAGACAAAGGTGACCTGTCACGCAGACCTGCCACAGAGAAGAGCAGATGAGTGTCCAGCGGTGCCAAACACTTCGCAAAGCCAACCCAACTGAACGAGAGTTACTGCGAATGCAGATCAGCTGATTTTGACAAGAGGGGGGCATCCACTACCACCTAGATGAGCCTTTTACTCAGTGACTACTGCCACTTTCCTAGAATACTCTCCATCAGAAGGTTTACCTATGTTGGTCAACATTTCTAGACAAAGTTGTACCAAACGAACAAAACGTATAAAAAAAAAAAGAGAGCCTACAGTGTTTCCTTACATCCATTAGAAATCCGTCTCATAAAAACCTATCCTGAGCTTTTTCTCAAAACAAGATAGCATTAGACGGGTCAACATACTAATTTCGGTAGCACATAAATGTCGCCCTTTGTCCCGTCTTTTTTGTTTACTCAATGTTCTCCCATTGTTTAATTAAAACTGGAATTCTGGTCCGAAAACTGCGTAACTGAATGAGCGTCGAGATGGAAGAATAATAACCACAGCAGTGGCATTAGTATCAGCAACATCAGTTGCATCGGACTTTTCCATCAGCCAATCGGGCCTCCCTCTCTCTTTCTCTTCCTTTAGCTTTCGCTAGGCTGAGCCCATGTTTCTCTCTGTCATACAAATGTACGCACAGACGGTCTCCTGATCAGGCTCCTTACGCACTCACTGGCTAGCTCACCACCGGAAGAACGGCAGGATAATGCACCTACGAGCTGCTGCTCCTACTGCGTGCTATCATAATCCAGTGAGAAAAGTGGGTTAACTTCTTGATGCACTGCCAAGCTTTACGTATATCTGCACAACATACGTTTGCTTGTTCATTCTTTGCATGAACAGCGCCATCCGCGCTCGTGGCAATGGTTGAACAGCTATCACCGACAAGAACCATCACTGTTAGACTACCGCGGTACTACGGCGTTCAACAGAGCCATCATCCTTGAAAGGAGATCGTTGCACAGAAACAGTGAAGAAAGCAGTAAAGGCGGGTCGCTTGTTCTCCTTCGCATCCTCCTGAGCCTGTGACAGAAGCACGCACTGTTCGACAGGAGAACACTGACCCATTGCGATGAGGAGGACAGCAGGGCATCCGGACAGTGTGGGCAGGGCTTGTTGTGGCGGTGCTCCACAATACCCCAGCAGCACCAGCACGAGTACGAATAACCACCCCTGAACAATGTCGCCAGCCGTCCGTTGTGATCGCTGTCGATGGCTATGTGTAATAGACAAAATAGAAAGAGCCAAAGAAGCGAACCCATAGAAAGTTAGGGTCAATAGAGCTCATCGTTTGAGAAGGTGAAGGAAAAGATCGCAACCGATCAGAATAAACAGGAGACAGAACGATACGGGGTTACTATGTGCGGGTATCTTCCATCACTATATCTCCATCACTGGTAAGCTTCTAGGGCTGAGTAACGGCCTAGTCCCGGTTACCTAGCTACTGTCGCTGCTCATACAATCCGAAGTTTTTGGTATTTCCTTTCTATCGTGTAAGTGGGAACCACGATACACCGCCATGCGTCATCGCTGACTGTTTGGTGCATCCTGCATTGATCAAAATCTTTGTATTTCTTCAGGGTTTTCGTATATCATCAACATAGCTAATGTCATAGTTCATTAGGAAGCAAAAATCACCTGATAGTTTAAGTCTCTTCACTTAATTCTTTCAACTTATATATAGTTAACAAAAAGAATAAAATGGTTCGAAGTTGTAATGCACGCAATAGGAAACATTCGTATTATAAGGTTGCATGTTTGAATAGTAAGCTTTTCGTTTCGTAGTTATTTAATGATCTTATTAATAATACATATTTCATATATGATTTAGCTTAGTAAAGTAGTTGCAATCTGTGCAATTCGGGTTATGCCAGTTGCGTTTTAAACAAGAACACTACGTCTATAAAGGTCTTTACAGGTCGCTCATTTAAGAAAGAAGTGTACTTAATCTCGTTGTTTGAACCTGGCACCTGGTAGATACTTAAGCTCTATTTGCCGTAATAAGGCCGAACACTGGCATAAATAACATTCGTCGCAAAGCTGAATATCTCGTTAGAACCTTAAGACGGTGCAACCTGTGGGGTTGATTATGACCCAGGCCGTACTTAAGCGCTGAAGACGTTTTTGTCGCAACTGTGTGCGTCTTTTCATGGCTTTCCTTGGTAAAGAGGAGTTTTTCATCGCCCTGCTTGCCTTGTAGATAACTAGCGGCCGCTGGTGTTTTCAAGTTGCGCCGTTAGGGGCGCGTCTGTCACAGATGAGATCCCCTGCTTTGCTAAGGGTATACGGCCCGGATATGAGAAGCTTTAGATGCGAAAAGCCGAGTCGAATAATGGGCCAGTGCCAGGAAGCGTCTGGTATTGTGAAGCCGAGAATACACCGAAGCCTTGAGGAACCCGGACCATACGCTGAATCCCCAGACGATTCAAGATGTTGCGAATTATCAAGTAAATGTAAACCTCTGCTGTATGGACGACTGCAACGACGGCCACGTGTTGTAATACACCGCTGTGTTTGAAAGCCCGACCGACCACTTCTTTATGGCAAGTGCAATTTTCCCGCGTTCTCAATATTTCTCTTACGCTTTCTCGCGCATGCGCTTTTTCATTCTGACGCGACTTCAGCCCGTCGAGGTCGCACGGAAGTCTCTTGACTGTGCGACCTGCGAAAGCAATGAGAGTTGTAGCGTTAATCATAGTGTTAGTATGATACAGGTTGGGATGACTGGCGAGGGCAAACAATCATCAGATCGAATGGCACGATCTGTTACATCTATGGCGGTGTAACGGTGACTAACGGTAACGGCAACGGTGCAGGGTGCAATTAAAACACAAAGTCTTCGTGTGAACCTTGAAGGCAGTAAAGGCAAGTGCCACACGTTGCGCTTTCATGAGGTGCTAATAAAGGACTTATCCAGCCCCTAGCTAGCGGCGACGCCAGCACTCCCTACCTTATGGAAGGAGATCAATGGAAATAGTTTTCAGCGCAATTTTTTTCTTTAACAGGATTTTACGTGAAAACAATCGTATATTCTTGCCGTAGCTTGAATTTTTATTTACACGCTACAAATTTCGTAGCACAAAAAGCACAGTCTACGCATGCTGCTATATGGCCTCCCTAATGAACTCTGCGCCAAACAATAGCTTTTAATGACGACCACAACGAGGCACAAATGATTTGAAAGACTTCATCTCGCCGTCTATGCATGCATTATCTTGGTAAATTTTAACACATCCGGGTAGGACAGGTGTCTCTGCGTTAACTGATGTTCAAATCGTCGCGGTGGTATGGTAACCGTCCAACAAATAGTATGGCCTATATTTAAAAGCCTTGAAAAAATAGTAGCGTACCAATGATAGCGTACGATTACACGAACGCAAATTATGAAAGAGCTAGCGGTAAAGGGGAGAACAAACATAGGAACAGGAAAAGGAAAATTGCTTTTGTTCAATCTCCGAGCAATTTCTATTCAGAAGCGCGTGCTCACAATATGTAAACGCGAATTCATGACCGCTCAATTGTCATTCGCATGATCTGATCTGGCGGAACCCAGCGTTTCTCGTTTTTAACTTTGTCGCTGTTTCCTGTTTCCGTATCCCGCATATATGGGACGACGTTATGAAGACGCTCTACTTCTTTTATAGCACACAAAAGAATCACTATTATTTTCCTTCAATGAGGTGGGAACAATTCGAACTTCGATTAATTAGATGTATGCATTTCAAACAAACTTCGGCCTTTAGGGGCAACTTACTGTATACGTCATCAGAACCCTCAAAAAGGCAAAAAATCGATTACAAGGCAATATATAAGTCAGAAGAGAGTTCCGTGCTTTCAAGATATTATTGTTTGTGTGTTATGGTATCTATTTTAGCCGGACCAATCAAACGTTTATTTATTAGTGAAATGATTTTGGCATACCTTGTCTTCACTTGTGAAATGCGTTAACGAAGAGAATTAAAAACAAAAATATCACACCTGTAAAGTCGTGCAAGGTTAGCATAAAATCAAGCTAAGGTAAAGCTAGGAAATAGACTTCTACTTAATAAGACGAAATTTCATTATATAACGCGTAATATCGAAACGTCATTTACATGTGAAACTACCGGTTTTTTTTTCGCTGCTAGACTTAACGTAGAGCATGCATAGCCCTATAACAGCAGCGGCATCGACAACAACAGCAGCAACAACAACCACAGGAGTCTGATTAGTGTCGTTTAAGATTACTGTAAATAACATTGCCTCGATCAACTTCTTATTCGGGGAAAGGAACTTTAACAATTGAGGCTATCGAGTTGTAATAAGCCCGGAGGCCACCAGTGGGGTATGTACCTCTAGACAAAAAAAACGCAATTAATGTAAAGACATGCGCGAGGTTGAAACCGAGCATAGTCGAGAGTCGCCTCTGTTGCTACCCCACTGCTGCAGCTATCACTCCTAAGCCTCATCAAGCTATTGTACTATGCCAGGCCTTAAACTCAGGCAGGACTACATTAAAGACAGGTATGGAACAGAGACCGCATAGCGTCGATGTCACGTGGACGCAGCTAAATGGGCATGGAGGGGCTTATGGGGCGCAAGACGTGATAAAACACTGCTGCTGCTGTCGTTGTAGGCGTTGCAGACTTCTGTGAGTGATACGAGCTAGCCGCTACGGACACGACTGTCAACGTGAACACCCACAAAGGTATTGCTTCATGTGTATCGCTATAATATAGATACTCGCATGCAATACATAGAGGAGTTCTGCCACGAACGCGAACGTCCGGCGTCTGGCCTGTTGTCCGCTTGTCAGTAAGCTTTCGAGCCCAGTGAGACAAACCAAGGAGTGGGCGATTGCGAAAAATAAAGGAAAGATCACCGAGAAGTGGAAAAAGCAGAAGATTGGAAGACCCGCGACAGAGAACCCACAGGGTAGAAGGGAGGAGATGGAACAAGCTCAGAGGAAGAACGAACAAAAATGTGACAGCGATTAAGATTGCGATGATCGCGTTGCCGACCGCTCCAAGGAAGACATTTGGACTCCGAGCAACGTTTGCGGCGTACCATCGAGGTGGTTGAAATTTTAACAACGACAGACCCGATCTTCTTTGAATTCGTTCGCCTGTACGCTGGAGAGATCATGAAGTCCGAGGTAGTTCTTGCTGAGGTAGAGCTCTGGGTCGGTGTTGCGCGACTAACATGAAACATCGAAGAAAATCGCATAAGGATTACTAAAAGAAAGTCCGCTTTTGGAAACGCCGGTGACAGCGGAGACATCGTCGGCAACCTCAATGTTCAAACTGACGAGGGAGGGAAGGGGCGTTGAGTTCTCTGGATGCGTTCTAAGACACATTTCAGGCCCATCACCATATGCAGTCGGCTACAGCCTAACTTGGTGAGATCTTTCTCCATTGAGTTTAGCCCATTGCTAATCGCGAGCAAGTGGCTATTTTCAAGAGTGCTAGATCTGTCGCTGTATGAGAAAATTCACACGTGCGATTCCGAGAACAACGAACAAAACTGCGCCAAATGGAACAGTAAGAGTCTCTAACTTCAAGAAGGTGAATACCAGCTTACCGTTAGTGATAGCAGCAGTCTCTCGTAATAAAGTCGTGTGCCAATCATGCGAAGAGGTCAGAAGGGACTAGGAATTAAGGTACATTGCGATTCGTACGTTGACCTAAGTGAATGTGGCTACGTGTTCGCAAAATGCAAAACTTAGCTTTCACCTGAGATCGTGCGGGAGACCGTGCGTATGTACGCCTTTTGGAAGACTGGCGGCAGTATATATTACATATTTTCTTCTTAATTTTCTTTGTTTTTCTTCCAGCTACCATGGTCTGCCATAATCGAGTGTATTTGCTCGATTATTCTTGTATCAAGCCAAAAAGCGCGAAGTAGACAAACCTCTATATTTAGAGTTTTACGTCCCAAATCGCCGTTATGCGTTCTATAAGACGGATAGCTCCCAGCACGAAATGAAGTCTGCCTGTCCGTCTACGCTCGGATTTGAACCTACACCACAACGTATCCTTAAGATTAGTAGGCAAATACGTTATCCATTAAGCTATTACAAACCTAGGAAGGCACTTGTGGTTCGTAACCTTCTGCGTTCAGCGCGTACAAAACGGCTGCCCTAATACCCCCCGTTCATGGCCCTTCTGGACGGCTATTCTCATAAACTTGCATCAAATAGATAGAACTTGCTCATTGCAGCTACGTGCACTGTGCTATTTTATTGAAATTATACGAAAACTTGTTCATTGCACAAACAGAATTCACTAAAAGCCAACAATAGATACCAAACCAATTTTATGACTTGTTGAAAAATCAAACATCCCAACACTGTGTATTGGGCTTGTAAATGTTTTCCCTAAAGTATCAACCTAAAAAATAATGAATATCATTAATCACTGAGTCGTTATTAAAAAAAGAGACTGGTTTTTGCAGAAAGGATTGTAAAGAGTAACCTCGCTTTCTGTTGTTCCTGTAACGAAGTGTATTTATTGCATGATGATAAGTTAGCTTCATTAGAGGAGCAGTACTACTATATTTCTCATAGACAAGCCTTTACACAAAGTTCTCCCACTGTTCATGTCAACGGCTTCTGTTTGTTTCATGGCCACTTAGCTGGGATCATGCCAAGTCTCTGATTAGGGGTCCCATTAAATCTGGCCCCTTTTCGTTGCCTAAACGAAATTCTGCACACCGACGACTTCTTGAAGTCTGAATCGCGCTTGACAATAGCGTGGCCACAATTAGCATTTCAGTCCACTCCCATTCGAGCGAATTGAAAAAATCAAAGAGGTCCGCTATCTAAAGCCAACTCGTAAAGAATTATAGTGGCTGGATTCAAATTCAAATACTCTACTTAGCAGCAACTGTTGACGCTTGCTTTTCTAGCTTATTCCCATGAGATCTGACTATATCGTGTGTTCGTCCCTGTAACCGCTCCCAAGTTCAGCGTACGTTGTCTCGTTAGATCTTAAGAGTTGTATCTATTTTAGTCCTTCTTGGTTGAAGTAAGCTTCCTGTCGCAGGGGAAGCTTATCGTTTCTATTATAAAGCTTCATAGTTTTTTTTATACTTTTCGCCTAAAAACTAGCGGATAATTCCTTCAATAGACAAGCCATAAATAACGCTTCAATCGCAGACCGGTGTTCATCACACATTCATTCACGGTTGATTGTTTGGACGACGAACGAAACTGAGAGTTGTCCTCAAACGTAAACACGGGACCAAGCTAGCTACCTTTGCAGGGAACCTCATTCATGCTTTTTTTAATAGTAGTAGTAGATTTTACACGAATGTATATTTAAATGATTGCCTAATCTCTACTAATTTACATAACTCAGTGGTACGACACTTTGTTTTTCAAATAAGCTACAGAAAAGCAATGGTCCGTCGTTTAGTATTAAAGGTACTGCTATTACGCATTTATAAGAGTAATCGCTATCCCCATGACAATACCTGTAGCGACAATTCATTTTGGAAAATACTGACAGCTTATCGACCATTGAAGACAGCAAGCCTAACGAGGGGGGTATAACGTCTCCCGAGAAAGCCGGCTCAATGAGCTTTTTTTAAGAAAGACTTACGATCATCAGTACACCAAGCAGCAATCAATTTCCCAAACTATGCATTCAATCATACCTACTTCAATCAGGATCTTCAGATACGTATCACCTGACGTTCCGCTTATTTTTCCATCCAGGTTATTTCACTCCTAGTTGTTTATTCTCTTTATCCTACCGATTCTATTAATATTTTCTTATGGTTGCTACATGGAACACTGTGAAGTTGTTAAAAACTCGGCTGTTTGGCTACTTTACAACCATATTATTACCGCCACGGTCACTGCAGCCACAACCATCTCAGCCATGTGCGACTAGCGATTCCTGTTATGCCGTACTTTGCTCGTGTTATAGCCCCTACTAGCCTGCTGCATTGCGCTGTGTATTGGGCATTTTCTGCTGATTCGGGCCTGGGTTTGCGCCAGGCCCTTCTGCTGTTGTTGTCGCTAGTTGCCTGCTAATGCCAGCCGAACACGCGTGGGCACGTATGATCACGCTTGTCGGACACGTCTCTCAGGGTTTGTTGTCCTCGTCCACGGGGTCAGCCAGGCCTTGGCAGGCCCAGAGGTCCGCAGCAAACTACCGACAGCCAAACCGCCGCTATGTCGCCGTGCCACTGTTCAGCTGGAAGGGTGTTTTGATAATTCTTATAAAATAGCCCGTCATTTGTGTGCAATCCTGGCTTCGCCCATTCAGCCATGAAGCGCCCCTAAGCTTCACGCAGCTCGGCGTTGTTCATTTTTGTTCATTGCATGGATTCTTGCGTGCAAGCTCCTGTGTCGGAACACCCACGTGCGTCTGATGCCCAGGCCGTACGATGTGTGCGTGTTTGTCGTTTCCCACTCCATGTCTCGCCTCTCGTTTCGCACTACGATGCGCGAAAATGCTGTTTGTTTACCAAAAGACTAGACCGAAGCAGGAGTAAGCGTGATACGACGATCACGACCGCGAGCAAAGCCACATCCTTAAACAATACCAGGCGTAGCAGCAAGTAGGGCAGGCCAGGCCAGCCGACAGTTATTATAGTCGCTCACAACAGGCGCAACGAATAATGATGTCCATGCATCTTGATGCCATTACCCTTGGTTAGGCACCGTTAATAGGAAAACGAAAATGACATAGTTTTAAAGAATTGCCACTATTAAGGCGAGCAATTGCTACAGTTACTTCTGTTCTATAGAAGGAAAAAGGGAATTTTAAACGGGCCGTACCCGTTACAAAGGAAGAGATAATCTAGCTAAGGTCTCGATTGTCCTTCTACGTTTCGAGCATCTCAACCTTCGCGTTTTGAATACGTCTGCTGGCTGTATGTCTTTACGTACGTATATGCAAATTATGAGAGGACTATTGCCTCAAGCACTGTCCATCTTGGTCTGCCTCTTGGTAGCCGAGAGAGTGAGAAACCAACTAACCAATTCTGGATCTTCATGCTCGTCACACCGTATCCATACGGAAGCCGCTGGAGGAGACAGAGTCGGCAGGGGTAGGCATTCCTCAATCGTAGGCCACCAGCGCCATCACTCCCGCAGCTAAATACCATCTTCACAGCTTTCGTTCACGGCTGAAACCCCGGCAGCTACACCGAATCGTTCTTCTCCAACTTGCCTATTGCTTTCACCATCTATTTAGTCCGCTGTCTGTACCACTAGTGCGAGTGTACTGTCGAAGTCGTAGACTTAAAAGTTTAACTACGACTATCGTACCCTTAACTGTATTACTTTATAGCGTGTTGCATGGTAAGCATAGTCGACGGCTTGGCGCGTCCACAGCTACACTCTAGACAAGCAAGTAGTCCGCTCAATGGCATACCCGCATATGTGCCCAATATCCGATTGAGTCGAAAGCGCCGCATGGAACGACTCGTTCTCGTCTGTTTCCCCGCCAGCCCACTTTACATACAACACCATTCCTAGCTCCTACTTCTACCAATTTCAAGTTCAAGTGGCTGTATTTCGTGCTTGACCGTATACCTTCAATGGCCTATTGGCCATAAACCGATGGCCTGTTAGGAGGAGAAAAGAGCAACGCCATCTATGAAACAAATTCACTGAACACTGACCCCGACGATACTGTTTCCATGATAGCGGTTTTAAGACATGATTATATATATTTATGTCTGTATTTGTGGTGGTCCACTTCTGATGGGAATCAGAGACTCTTATTGCATAGAGCATTTTGTTTCGTTGCTCGTCGACGACGCCCAAAAAAGTGTTATTTTAAGACATTTCTAAACGTCTCGGAGAATATGAACGCGTACATGTGAGGTTTTTTTTGCAATGTTTTTCTAAAACCTACTAAAATGTCCATATGTCTAATATGTATATTAATATTCCATGATTTGTATGTACGTATGATGTAGTGTCTGTATCCTGGTAAATTTTCAGTTTTCTGCAAGAACGTTAACGCCAAAACGTGAGGTACTGCTTATATAGTAAAAAGCGCCTGTATTTCAAGGTAATCTTGGATATGATGATAGAATAAAATAGAAACCATATAAGTTATCACCTGCAATTAATGATGACAGTTTCCAGAACGGCTTTGATAACGTTCCACAAGAAATCGACGAAATATTTTTAAATAAGCTTCAACAATCTATTCTTGGAGAATAATATACAATATATCTATTAGAGCTGTATGCTATCATTATGCCATAGTTCAGAAGGCAGCTGCTGACCTGTGGTACACAGGCGTTTCTGGCTCCGTGATGATTACAGGACTGCCTTGAAGCTCCTAGAAGCGCCTACTACACATACAGCCACAGGCGCCCTGCGACATCAGCTTCCCGCAAGTGATGCCGCAGGCCACAACTTTCCTGTGGCCTGTGTCTCCTGACTTGTCTTACGCTGTCCTGTCCGTCAGATAATTTACTGCGAGAGCACTAAGTACTCTGAGGGTTGCGGTCTTTAGTTATTCTGCTGTCCAACGGCAGCAGCGGTGGCATCTGTAACTGTAGTAGCAGGGTGCTAGCGACTGCTGTAATCGTACATTCGTCCGAGTCAACTCGGAGCCACAAACGGCCATAACCTGAATGGCCTTTTGCCTGAATTGCCTTCCTGGTTTGTCTCCGTTCGTTCTGTTCCGTTCACGTCTCATCCTGTCTGAGCTTCTTACCCTACTTCACTTGGTTTTCCTGTCTCTTTCTTCGGATTCTCTTCCTTCCCACTTCTCCCTCTGTCTCTCTCTCCTTCTATCTCATTCCGACTCCATGGAAGTACGATGACGACGAGCAGGAGTTAAGTCGCTCTTCTACACTTTACTCCTAGCTTGTTCCCAGGAACGGGCTTGTCGCGACAGCTGCCTGGAGCTTGCGCTGGTTAGTGGAGTTACACCGCTAGAATTGGCGTACCGGCTGCCATGTAGAAAAGTCGCAGCAGACTGGTCGCTGCGATTTTTCAACCACCACCATCGTCGTACCGGTGAGCTCTGCGGCGGAACTCCGCTTCGGCCCAGGCAGGGGTTAACGGGGATGTGAAGGGGGCACTGTGTTTGGAACGAGGTTTATCGGACTCACGTGGGAGCTCACATACGAAAAAGGAACGCAGCCAGGGGGCGCTGTAGAGGAAAGGAATTCAGGGGAAAGAGACTCTGCGCAAAAGTAGGATCGCGAGGACCGGACGATTGCGGTACAGACGAGGGATCTCCTACGTTAGTTCACAGGAGAAGGGGGGATGCGGGGTCTTTTGAGTACCGGAAGTCAAAATGACCACTGGTTGCACACCGTCCACTGGCAGGCCTCTCGACAGACGCACAGGTCAGCCGCGAATGAACCGTACATGCCGCTATAGCAGTAGTCAGCGCAGCTGGGTAACCAGTGGTGATGAAGAGAAACCGGTACGTGACCTCAACGAGGCAACAGGAGAAGCTTGAGTGAAGACTTCAGAGGTTGGAGCACTCTCACTATGGCGACAGACACCTCATTCGAGATACGGAGCAGATGGTGGCGACGAGAAAAGGATAATGCAGGAACAGCCTCCATGTCATCCTAGCATTCAGGAATAGCTATGTCGGTTCGACACAACAATCATGATGACGTTGACGGCCACAGCAATAGCAACCGGGAGCGTGACGATAATAGCTTGGTATAATATATAATGGGAGTACGAAAATGCATATGCAGTTAACATATAGACGTTGCAACTGACAATTAAGCTAAGCGTGTAAAGGCACGTAGGCAGCTACTGAAAAAATAACTTTCGAGGCTATTCAGTTTTTCTGTTTATAATAGGGACGTGAAAGACTTGCTTAATTTGAGGGACACATATATGCTGGCTTATCTAGCACAATTCTATGTAATTGAATTCCACTGAGTGGTTGTATTGTTGGGTGAGTACCATAGCAAGTTGTCGATTTTCAAAAACGAAAGCATGAGCGGATAAACGCTTTTAGAATCATCCGGCGTGTTTTTAAGTACATTAAGCGGAACGACAGACAGAGCGTATAATTTTTACACCTTTTTAGTCGATAACTGATCCTAGAAAGGACCCCTGTACATGGTCCACGGCTATAGGCACCTTTTATAAATGGACTCGTTCAAGGTCTAAACCTTTCCTTAGCTGTAATATCTCTATCACTAGACCTTATCGTGATGCGTTTCGCATATCACAAACAAACTAGAAGCGGCTGTATCAATTGTGCTGTTCGCAAACACAATATCGCCCGTATGTAGATCTGTGCGGGACAATATGATGGACGTTACTAAGCAACAGTGTGCTCGGTTACAGCGGTCTACAGAGGTGGTTATAGCACTGTTATAGCCGCATACATTTGTACGCAGTGTTCATATCGCCTTTTTCTCCATATCGTCGTATTTATATATATATATCTTTCCCACATGGGTGTCTAACGGAGTCTGGCCAACCGTTAAGATGACGGTTTTCCTTGCCCTATCGGATGCCGAGCCCTCGTCTTTCGGTGGGGTAGCTTCGTTTTTCCGTATGGGGCAGAGCCGTCAGCGGCGTACAACGGCTTGCTATACCGGCTTGCGGGTTCGGTTCAGCAAATGACGAGCAATAAACGATATATTGTCGGGCCCACCAGTCTGTATACCTTACCTCTGTCCGACCCTTTATACTCCCCACACAGTCGAGGCGTCAGCATCGGTAACACTAGCAGTAGCAGCGGCAACACCACTACGACCACCTATCGACATGTTCCACTCCCCTGGGCGAATCGCGTTCACATCTTTGTAGCAGTCGTATTGTTTCTGCCATTCTTGTCGTCGTTAGCATAGCTGTTATTCTGCCGTCTCTAACCCGGGGTCAACCAGTGAGATCATTCCGCAGCGGCGTCCTTCCGTCGATTCCGGTGTACACAAAGTCGAGGCTAATGGGTGGCGTTGGCGATCGGCGTCGCGGTGCCTAGCGCTACCCAAAATGGAAGAGTACCGGCTTACAAGATCAGACCGTGTATGTATATATGTGTGTATGTGTTCGCGCCTCTACTTGTACATATAGAATCCTATAAAGGGCTGCTACAGAAGAGAATGAAACGAGTACAAGGCTAGTATTTTGCAATCTGCAATTGAGAGGGGCCAAAAGAACAATTCAGACCTCAGTCTTACCAGATACCGTCCACATTGCACTCGCAGCATCTAGCGTGCAACACCGTCGATACCTCGTCTTGACACGATTTCCAGCTGCGGAAGAAAGGAATTGGGCAGCAGAAAAGCGTTTCATTGACATCCTGTAGCATTTATCCGTATTCGTGTACACTTACGTGCGTGTGTGTACTCCAATTGCTTTAGCGCATAAAGGATCCTGTCACGAGACCTTACCGCCGTACAGCTGCCACACAGCGCATGCCGTTGCCATAATGCAGACTTCGTTTTTCGGTGGTAGGTGTGGGCAGCTCACGGGCGAACTACTATCGGTGAAGCTAGTCTTCATCAGATGGTTTTTTTCTCGGATTGCTCCGGCAGCCTGGACCTCTCTTTCCTAGGTTTTTCCTCCATGAGCCTTCAGCCGCCAATGGCTACCGGATTAACATCGTCGGCAGGCAGCGATGAAAGCTGATGGAAGCGCCAGATGTCAAAGACGGCAGGCAGTCCCGTTATAGGGCTGAAACTAGTAACCAATCCAGCGTTTCACCGTTGGCCAAAGCCTCGACTGCTACATCGAGTGTGTAGTGAGCTGACCTATTGAACCTATGGAAAGGATGGCGCATAGAAAAGAAGACGTACCAGGCACTACTAAGCGCACCAGGCTGAAAGACAGCTTGCACAGTTCAGATGCCGCGGCGACCTGCCCCATCGGACTAGTACTGTATGCGATATGGAGCTTCATTGCGCGGAATCCACACATATTATTTTTGCCTGTCAAAAGAAGGAACCCAAAGGCACTGGTTGTGGAATCTGAATTTATACAGAATAAGCGGAAGAGGAAACAATCAAGATTGCCGAAAATAATTGGGATTTGTCTCATTAACACTAATATTACACATCTGTACAATATTGGCATATTTGTTATGTATTAATATAGCCAACGACTGGAGGTAAAGTTAGCCTATCTAATGAGCTGTACTGCAGTTAGGGTGGCCATGTGAAATTTACGAGCATGTGACAGTCGGATGTGGTGTTACTCAGGAGATTATGATAAGTTAGGTATACGTGACGCCTGAAATATTCAAGAATTTAAGAGCAACGTCCTTTGGCACGATGTTGTATGGTTGCTTATGGCTGGCTCACTTCGAAGAACAACTACTCAATTCAATGTCTCCGCAATTCCAATTCTAATTTGGTGTTCGTCAATAGGACATCATGACGGCTCGATGAATAAACTTTCTATTTCTTCTTTAAACCTGTGCACGGCACGATGCTTTATGGGTATCTTAGCATTTTTGTTGAAGTATTAGCTCATGGAGATAGGCCAAGTTGTACGATTCCTTATTGAGCATGAAAACAACTAAAGGTATGTATGCTCAAATTAAACTTCAATTGTATACGTATTCGAACATCTCCATAGTTCCATAACTTTTTTGTGAGCTTATTAGCTCCAACCCGTCTAAACGTTGCTCTCTAAGGGACTTACGTAGAATCAATGTGCCTACGGTTGAGTCATTCAGTTTCGGTGAATTATTTCGAGCTGAGTTGTGTGGTCTGGCCTATACCACGTATCGTAACTGCCATTGCTCAAGACAGCAGGAGGTGTTGTATAACCACCTTGCCATCCGGTGGATAAATGGTGCTACACTTATTATTAAGTAGTGCAGTATATGCTTTCTCCGACCCATTCTACCCCTCACTTCCCTTTGCCCCATATCGGGTAAGCTCTAAGTCTAACGCAGTTAACAAAGCGGGTCCTACCCGAAACGAAATCGCTTTTTTGCCCCAGCCTACCCTTACACATGCCAAACGTTTGGGCCTTAACAACAACAACAACAACAACCGTTCCTTAACGGATCGCGATTGCAGTGATTTTCAATGTAAGATCGACCTCTATTGCGGGGTCCTTCTCCTGCTTCAATATATCTATATTATTGCACTTTTGCCTGTAGTTGGCAAAGAGGCTCGACACGCCTGCCACGATCGACCTGAGGAGCCTAACTTTGAAAGTATGCAGGACATTTTATTTTTCAGGCAAAACAAAGCCTCTTGTTTTGACAGGCGATCACTCTATTAAAGTTAAAAATAAAAACCACGTGTATGTATTGATGTTGATGGATTACATATTTATATAAAAATTAGAATTTGTATTTACATTGCGCAATTTCGACAACTATTTTTATTATCAATTCGGATTTTGCATAGCATCAATATCACTAACTGAGATATACTGATGAAGAACTTCGGATTTATTATTATTAGCCTAAAGAAGCGCACCTGGCCGCATAGCTTTTGGCTTGGGCGTGTAAGTCCCTTTGTTTCTGTGAGAGGCATCACTTTTTTTTCTAATTTGTTTGAATTAATTAAGATTTCTGCTATAGTAACTACAACTGAAACATAAATGACGCAAACAGAGTAACCCGTGAATTTCTCAGCCGTCCCGGACGCAAAAGTGGATGACAGGTTCACAATTCCGTGACCGTAGTGAATGTATTGAGCATCGAAAAATAACTTCACGGGAGACGATGTGAATGCCCTAGTGGCCTCACAGCCTATGCGCTTAGGCAAATTATGTGGGAAAGAGCGCACGAGAAATAGATGGACGAAGTAGATTTTAAAAGGTAACAGGGTGGGTGCACTATCACCAACCATGGTTCAACCAGGCCCTTCGGTGAGCATTGCATTCAACCCTCATCGAATTTGGCGCAGGACTCGAATAGAATTGAGAGTGCTGTTCGCTCTGATGGACCAGGCTGAGTCCAATGAAGCCAGGAAAGGCCAGGAAAGCAAACCCTTAAACGAACCCCCGAGCGGCCTTCGCGGCCCCAGTTCTTTCAGGCGACATCCAGACACAAGCGAAGACAACGACACCAGATGATAATTAATGACGTTTTCATAGAGAGAGAGAAAAAGTCACTAAACGCGCGAAGTGGGGTAACCGAACAGAATCTGTTAACTGAACGACAGCCCCAATGCCGCTGGAGACACAGCAAAGAAGCACATTTTATGAGCACCCTCATCCCAGGCCCTTTTGCTGTAAAGCTATATCCACTCTCTCATACTTGCCGTCATGGCTACGTCGCGTCCGTGCCTCTGTGCGAACTTAAAGCTCATTTATTTGGTTTGGGAATTTGGAAAAACATTTCAAGTGTATAGGACTGCTATGGTGGTATAAGTTATTGAAAATCTGTCTTGTTAACATTGTTCTTTCTGTGCTACAATTAACTTTTTTATGTATGTTTAAAAACCTGAAACTATCAAACTGGATACTCGCGCATCAACTCGCCAATAATCGCCCGATTGCTTTTCTGATTAATATGCTTGTACATTTGTTATAGATAACATTTATAAGTTAGATAGATCATTATTGTCTTATTGTGTCGAAGTATGTGGAATTTGTTACTGCACGTCCTTTCGGCCTACATCGCTGCCCATATTAGGTACCATATGACACACCTCTGGTATTGATACTGGGTATACGTGTAGTCTCTAATATTTGATACCGAAGACGCGAAACAATCAAGGTTGGTCACAGTTCCATGAACTTCTCCGACTAATCGTCCGTCGCACGTCCGTTGTACCAAATGAGAAATGTTGTACTTGTATTTTTACACTCATTGGCCAAATATGAACAATAAAAAAAAGCTGCAAGCCCATAGGCTAATAGAGATTAGCCATTCTTTGTCAAATAGCGCCAATCACTATTAACCAGAACCGACAGGACTATGATCAACAGTCTTAGCTGTAGCCATCAAGCCGTTGTTTTGGCCAGAAATGTTTTCCACCAAATAGAAGAAAAAATCTCTTCTTGGTGGTACACGCACCTGAAAACATATTCATAGGTCAGCCTGTTTTACCCTTGTGCCTGTCCTTTTTTATATGGATCACTGCTCCGTGAGAAAGGACATAACAGACGAAGAGAATTTGCAGTAGAATCACTATTTGTCCAAGTTACTCGTTGGTGACTCGTTAACTCGGTCACCTACGGTACGAACCACGGACGCTTGAATGGCTGCATTCGCTTTACGGCAGGGTAAAACCTACAACTACTCGATCTTGGATGAGTATGTTGTGTTTGGGCTAAGCAACACAGGGGAAGAGATAGGACAGGGGTACCGTCGTCAAAGGAGCATTTGCTTGCCATTTCGAGGACATTCGGAAGTCGCAATGAATGCACCTCGATGAAGTGCATCATAAGTCGCGGCGGCACCGCTTCGGCCGTCGCCATTATCGTCAGGCACCGTCACCCGTATGCTCATCACCATCATCATTGCAATCTGCGTCACTACCAACGACGACCACAACAGCGACACCGTGGCTTGCAACATGGAGATCAGCTTCCTGATGGAGTGTGGGAGGCATGCAACCTCAGGAGGGGGCACAGTGTAAGGCCTTCCATGAAAGCCACCATGGCTCCTTGTTTGGCGGAACCTCAGGCTGCAGAGTTTGGACCGCATATACACAGCTCGGGTCTCGCCCATATGCGTCAGTTACCGGAACCGGACGTGAGCCCGATTTGTTCTGCCGAGTGACTAACTCAGTCTCAGTCTGGAGGAGTCTTTTGCCTGCTTTCTGTTCGCGGCGCGTACTCGTGATGGTGCTGCTCCTCCTGGTAGAGCCCATTTCTTCCCTGAGGCTTACTTTTAGTACATGTAGCCGTCCAAATAGAGCGCGCACGGGATTCACGTTGAATATAAATCGTCACGAGGCACGAGCTAAACAGGTGTTCGGTCCTCCACAGGACTGTGGTCGTCATACGTAGATCCAGTTATATCGCGTGTACTGGGTATATGATAGCTTAATGGGTAAACAATTTGCCTGCTAATGTTAGGGATGCGTTGTGGTATTGGTTCGAACCCGAACATAGACAGACTACTTTTCATGCTGGGAGGTAGTTGTCTGACGGGGTGCCGTTGGTGATACGGGGCGTAGAACTCGAAACATAAAGAATACCGTAAACTACGTCGTCGTAGATAGGTATGGCTGGCGTTCACCCCTCCACGAAGTCCTGAAAAGAAAGGCTAGTCTTGTCGGCGATACATGTGTAGTAGTAACGATCTTAACGAAAGATTAAGCTTAAGAAATCGTCTAAAATACTGACGTTTGTTGCGGGATAGCGACACTGATGAACAAGAGCGAAACCAACTGAAAGGCAATACAGCAATCTGTTCAAATATGTGCCTCATTATTATAGCAACAATTCACCGGCAACGTTATTTACGTTATATTGGCTTTCCTTTCTGTAGTTTCCTTTCTTAACAACATTTACCGCAATTGCCGTGTGCTCGATGGCCTCCTGCTCTAGGACCTACACATCCAGCGAAACACGATTTATAGCGCCAACACAATAACGCCCCTGACAGGCGTTTTCACTGCCGTTGTGATCGCCGTTAGCCGATCTTCGTTATCCAGCTCTATCTCAGTTCGTACCCCCCCCCCCCCCTTCCTTCCTTCCTTTGCCCGACGAAAAATTCTGACTGTTCAAGCAATGCTGCTCTTGTTGTCGTTGCCCGGCTGCAGCATTGTTGTTCCACAAGCTACTACCGCCACTTTTCGAGATTCAAAGGATCCGGCAACGTCGTCCGTCTACAAGACACCACATTAAATCGCAATATCCGTTTGGTATTAAGGATACAGGCACATACATTGCTGCTGCTCTAGCTGTCTCCATCGCCTCGAAACTGCGGAGTCTGACTCGCTGGTACGGCTGAAGCTTCGGAGTTTGAGCCATCGACAACACTGAAGCTTGTTCAAAGCGGGAGGCCGAGCTCAGAAGGGAGATGCGGCCCTTCTGCTGCTCCTCTTCTCATTCGACGTTGAGCGTGACAGGCGTTTAGTCGAATTACGGCCTCGAAATCTACGTCATTCTCCGATGTCAGTATGCTTGTTGACTTGCGTTTGCGAGATTCTACATAGAAAGCAGACAGGAGAATCATAAATGCTAGCAGAGAACGGCCCTTGTCCATTGTGTGTATATTTTGTCATCTATCTCCAAAGGACTTCAATTTGGTGGGTGTGTGAAAAGGTTTTCGACGAGGTGACTGAGCAGACGACAAAACAAAGAAGAGATTCGTATTAAAGATATAGATAGAAGTAATGAAAGACAAAAGTGAACAAATAACAAGTGGAAGAAGCAGGTGATCACCCTATAGTTCTGACAGGAAAAGGTGTGTGTTAATTGTTCATTGTAGCAATATTTCATTGTATTCCTACTTAGGATAAAGGATACAAGCTAAGGTTTAAGGTCTTGGTCTTGATCTTGATAATAAACTATTATGTATTTAAAAGGCGCTTTCCAAGCGGAAAAACGGATAAGTTGATTGGTAACAAACACATCGAATAAATCGCCGTTATTGGCGATATGAATTCATTTGTTATTCGTAATTGCCAAATATTTTTGGCATTCCATTCTTCTACACATAAACAAAAGCTGGCTATCAAGAAAATCCTTTCATTAACAAGGTAAATCGATCTATCAAGTTAGTTATACGTTGCCATAGTGCATGTATGCTATAGTACCTCGGTATTCACACTTTGTGTCGGTAACCGAACGGGTGCAGCATTTCGAAATGCGTGAACTAACGACACCGGAACGAACGGGGGAAATTCGAAATAGTAAGTTAGCGCTGTTCGACAACGGTATAGCATCGGGAGGAAGAAACCGAGCTGCTAATGCTCACCAGTCGATAGTACTTAACAACGTTAATTGATTCGCACATGGTTTGAAGTTCCTACGTTTTCAGCCTGCCGTCTGCTCCCTTTCTCTCCCTCTCTTTTCATGATGGGTTCTGATGGCGCTTGACGATTCATGGTTGATGGACACTCGGCTGACGAAGATGACGGGAGAGCGGATGCAGCTACGGCAGTTTTAGCTACAGAACTGATAGAACATCAGGCGCAACCACGTAGACAACAAAGAGCTCCACCATCCATTGGATTGGCTTTAGGACATAGTTGATGAATAAGCACTCTCCATGAACTAGACAACTAACACTGTTGCCTCTTTCTTTCCTCACATCAATCGTCCAATTTTGTCTATTGTTTGCCTCCCCGTTCCTGGCGAACACAGCATACGTAATGTGTTGACCAATAAATGAAAAATGTTTGCTGATAAGACATACGGGTCTGACTGTTGAACTGTTGCTCTGTCGGCAACAAGGATGTACCGACGGAAAACGAGGAGTTAGCACCCCCACCTCCAGTAGCAGCCCAAATTGCTTATAGATGCTTTCTTGCAATTGCATGTTAGAGTTCACTAGCTTGTAACTGATCAAAACAATTGCCGTAAAATGATCTGATCCACAAGAATCTCTTCTTTCTGAAGAGTTCTTCTCTGCTTACCTTAGAAATACTACTCGATCGCTAACGCCGTAAAATTGCTACGAATCTTCAGCCTACACTTATTGTTACTGTTAAAACAATATTACTAATACGACAAATAGTAATTTTCATGGATACATAAAAACAACGTATCTCAGACGTTGTGTCGTGCAATTGTGTTTGCTGGACGCTCCTGCAGCACATTCTAATTTACTCTATGAGCATCAATCGGTCAAGCTAGTCGTCTCCGCGATCCAGTTGGCGCTTATTCCATATATAGTTCATTATATGCACTCTTGGTGTACTGTGTGAGTAAGCTTAGGCCTTATCGAACAAAAGCATACAAAAGTACATGGATATAGTGTTCGATGAATATCAACATACGATGAGCTAGTACGGAGGGCATGCTATACAAGATTTTAAATGCAGGCTCACGCCATCACACAAGAATAACGATAGCAATGTAACTTTTCGAGCAAGGGGCTAAACCAGTTCTCGACGTAAGCTACACACACGATATCACATTCGAACTGGGCCATAGTTGAAGTGTTAAGTTCGATACGAACAACATATAAAGTCCATTTGAAAAGACTGTTTCACTTGCACCCGTTGCCGCCGGCCACTGGACAATGCAGCAATGGACGGAGCAACGGCGACCAACAACGAGCAATAGGGTTGCCTTATTGGCAAAACAAACCCAGCCGCTAAACCGGGACCACACAGGACCAGTCGGCGAAATGTCCAGCTGAATTCAGTGACTTTTTCGTATCCTCTGTGTCCCCCACCGAAGCCCGATCCCAATGGATCCATCCCTAAAACTTGCGCACTTTCGGGTTGACGGTTGGTCTCTTATTCGCAACTTCCAGCCAGCTCGCCATTGGCAGAACACTGTCGAGAGTACGCACAGGCTTTCACATTCTGTGATTACATATGCACCGCATTGGACTCATGCCGCAATGCGACGACTGGCTCAAGGAAAAGCTGCTGCCTCGATAACGGGCGACTCGCCATCGTCAGTCAGGGCCCAGATCGCTAGCAGCGACTGTTTAAGGCGTCTGTGGCGCTGCCCGATCATCGGCGACGTACCCATACATCGGGGCTATCCGCAGGGGCAATGAAGCTTCGGCGGCGGCAGACTCGATCTATGGAAGGCGCCGTTTCAGCCATCAACACCAACCGGGCCTGGCATAGCAAGCAACCAATGTCAAGATACTCGTTTTAATATCTTTCTACCGATGCCAACGAATTGCATACTGCACAGCGCACAGGAAAAGCGGGACTGCGTTGGGAGAACGGCATAAACGACCACGGTAGATCAGACATCGGAGTCTGGTACTGGCCATCGCCGTCCTCGTGGTAGCAACGTCGGTTTCGGCGCGCAAAACTTTTCCCTTACACACTACTTTAACACGAATAAGAGATCTCTGCCCGTGGACTTCCCTTTCGGTTCCCTAGACTTCGGGCTTCAAGCCCCCGTCTGACGCCTGCCGCAGCGGCTTGTAGATGGATGATAATATGCATTCGTGTGGATTCATTCAAACGCATAGCCAAGCATGTGGGTAGGTTTTCAGGCAGTGGCCGATGTGGCGCCCTCGAGATCGTCACATCATGCCGGGCGTCTGGCTGTTCTCTGAGAAGCAGCAAAGACGAGACCCACGGACGGTAACAGATCGTTTGACTCTGCTATCCTGTTTCTTGGTAAGCAATGTAGTCAGCATCTGTTCTCGCCATGGTTTAACGTTTTCCATCGAGGATATAGGCTAGAGGTTCAACACAAAGAATATTGAAATTGTCGAATTTCGCAGGTTGACAAAGACAAAGACAAAGACCCGGGCTTTTGGTAGGAATCAGGTGCGTGCAAAAGCATGTTTACGAACTCTGAGACGATGTCTATGTTTTGCAAGATCATGCTTCTCATCCAATAATCATCCCATTATTGCATTGTAATCCGAATAACCTGTTTACCATATAAATGAGTGGTTAGAAATCATCGCCCTGATCATAGACATATATATATATATATATAGATTACACTGTCAAAATCTTGTTGAATTACGGCAGGCTACTCGTCGTAGTCAGTATACTAGCGTTCATCCGGAGATCTTAATACCAAAAAAAAAGCTAATGCTTTGTGACCAAAACAACAAACTTATAACAGCGAAAAAATCATTTTCGAAATTTGAAAGAATTATCCAATCTTTTCATGTTGGATGAAGCTCGATTACACCGAAAACTACTGTGTTAAAATCGACTATCTAAGTTACTGACCAGTTTTTCTTGTAAAAAGATCCAAAAGAGATTTCTCTAGAGCAAAGCGGAATATCTTCATTCAAAGTGCTCGAAAATTGATCGAATGGATCGCAAATAGCGAATTGAAACTACCCAAAAAATTCAATTCCGATACACCTGGATCTTTTGTAGAAGAGCAGACAGATTATAGACCTGACTGTCCAGACAGGTTCTAACGGTTGATCTGTCCAAGACTTCTCGCGCCTTTTTACATTTTTGGTACTCTTTAATCGTCTTAAGCCTTGGTATCTATGGGCCTTCTGACCTGTTGTTAAATTAAAATTTAACTTGCCAGTGTTGCTTGACGCACGGTTACTTTTTTTTAGGTTAGGTCGTTTGCGAAGTGCCCAGTTCTAACAACTGCTTTAACGACATAGCTACATTGGTTGTAAAGAGAACTTGAATGCTCTCATCGAGGTACTTGCCGCTACACGATTCAACTACCTATGCAGATAAGCAAAATACCACCGAACAACAAATCCTTCCAGAAATAGTATCAGTACATTCTAATATACGTAAATGCTTACCAATTATAGCCGCGTCGCTTCCTACAACCCTCGAGTTTTGATGGGTCGTTGTCCTGAACTCAACTTTGTTGTACTTCACTATTCATATACTTACCTACATATGCATATGTAGATATTAAATTAGGCTAGATTTGTTGAATACTTTCATCCTCGGGGAAGTATAATTCCTCAGACCTCGTTGTCGAACGACGCAAAATTGCTACAAGGAGTGAACATAGAAATGCACCACTCTGAATCGCTGCTATCGTTGATGCTCCATTTGCTTCCCATGCTCATCGTGTTACTCTGTTTTAGTTTGACTTCTTTCTAAGTTCTCCTTATACTGATCCCCATTGGTGCTGTTGCTGTTGCTGCTGCTACCGTCGCCGCTCAATCTCTTATGTTTCCCAATTCGCTACGCGACAGCCTTCGTCGGAGCTCTAAATAGCGCTACCCCTGCAGCCCGACAATCCTTTACCATTTGATTGCAACCACATAGTTACAGCCCCATTACTTCTCTGACCCGTCAGCGGGACCCGAGAAAAAGATGAGATAGGAGATAGAGAAAAAAAGTCGCATTAACCAAGTTGTTCTCATCGAGGATGTCGTTCTTGGCGCGTATTGCCTACTCGTATGCAATCGCATTAAGTCGCGTCGATCTCAACCACTGCAAATAGCGCACTGTTCACAACTGGACCACCAACAATCCGTTGGGTTCGAGTCTCGTCTAGATTTCGAATGGGCTGTTGCGAGTTTAACTCTACCATATTCTTGCGCAGGCTGCAGCAGCAGCAGTAGCACGGAAAGTAGTTTTGAAGATACGCGTTTGCCTGTCAGTCTACCCCGGTCGCATTTGATAGGCCCAGGCTGTCCAGCACTATCTTCAAGAATCAAGCCCCACAACAACGCGCGCAACGTCTTCTGTTGTAGCTAGCTAAGCAGAGAATCGTAGACAAGGCGATGTATGCGGACGAATATAGTTGTATTTCTATGCGGGTTAGGAAGCTGCAAGAGCCCATGTTGGTGGCGACCATAACTACGGATCTCTACAGCTGAGGGATAGGGTGAGGTAGGGACCAACCAAAGAAGTAAAGAGAGCATCAACGAGGCCGCAGGGGGCATTAGGAAGGCGGCGTTACAGCGGTGGCGGCAGCGGCAGCGATTTCGACGCCGACGGCTGAGGCAACTGAGGTTTTAGGGTGGTGAAGGCTGACGGGCCTAAGTAGGTTGAGTAGGGGGTTCACTGCAATGCACAGGGAGTAACAGAGAAGAAAGGGCGGGAAACGCTTCAGGGACGAATGTCCTGGTTGGGGGGTTGTGATCTAATCTGGCAAATGCAAGGCGTTGCCATTCTCAGATCTTGCAATTCTTCGTTTCTTTCTCCGGCTACCCTATTTTCTTATTCTCTACCGCGATCTTTTACTCAGCTGCTCTCTTTGGCGGTGTTTCAGCTAACAGACATCGTCCTATTTTGTCCTGTGCGACCCTTTCGTTACTGATCTTCCTGCTTGCGCTCGTGCATGTGTTCGTGTTGTCGCTGTTCTCAACGAATCGTCGCCGGCGGCATCGTTCTCTCGCGACTTCTCCCCGCAACTCTTTCCCTTCGGCCCCGTTCGTCGCGTAGTCCTCGGATTCAGTCGCCTCAAGATTGTCCCTCGCAAAATCTACTGCTTTGTTTAACCCTTCACGTCTCCAGCGTTATTCTCATATACAAATCCATACGGTAAGGGGATAGGGGAAATAAAAACGGGAAGGAGACGAGAACGTCTCAGCTTTCCTCTTGACAAAAGTTTTGTCGACCGCTTAGGTGCTGCTGTTGTTACTTCGGTACTACTTTGGATTGCCGACAAAAAAAGGCCCAATACGTTGCGCGCAATGGGAGTATCAGCCGAAGAGATCACGACAAAGTGCCGCGAATAAACCTAGTCGCTAAGAGCCCTAAGATTGCCATTAAAAATGATACCATTTGGGTCATGTCGAAACAATAATAATTCCATTTTCAGGCACACAACAGCGTAAAACTGATGTGTATGTATATAAGTATATATATATACACATGCAGGATAAAAAAAATCGCTACGCTGCACGTGTAATGTACAAATCTAGCACTACTTTGTGCAATATAAGGCATGGATGCGCCACCGAAACGTCAAATCCAAATTTTTCGAAGTTGTGCTGATAATACGCTCAAATCATACGGGGCGAACACAAGCGTAAATATGTAAGTCATATCTTATTTAGGCTGCCTTCATTATCTGATTCCGTGCGCTGCTACATATACACTCATGTTAATTAGTCCTACTTTTATAGTAAATTGTGATATAATTAGCTTAGGAATGTTCGCCAGTTTAAATTAGAACAATCTCGAAACGGTACATTGAGCTGTAAAGTTTACGGATCTTGTTCCCCAGTAGTTGAACAGTGCATTATAACTAGCGTGCCTTTGTTGTTCTAGTGTCTTTAACTAAGTTCGGTTTTTTTTCGACCAGGAAAAACAGATGTTCGACCCCCAACTGGGTTGTTTTTCATCCCCAAAATGGTTACTTGATTTCTTGACAATCACAGATCAAGCTGCTCTCAACTTCAGGAGCAATGTCACAGATAGCAATAGAGAGGGTATTTTTGCTAACAGTCTTGGGAAACAAATCGGCATGACAAAGAGCAACAAGGGCTAGTTTTAGGAGAAAGAAGTTATTTTTTAATAAATAAATGATTAGCCGAACGATGGTTTGTCGAGAGGGCCTGCGGCAAACGAGATGTTCTTCTTGGCCATCTACAAGAGAAGAAAGGCTATCGGAACGAAATCCTCCAGGACGGCCCCCATAGAATAATTTAACTATCAAGGGAAGCGGATTTTTAGACGAATGCTCTAAGTTTGGGTCCTCTGAGCAATGTCGAAGCTAAGATAAAGAAACGGTAAAAAGGATAATCCACTTACCGAAAGACTAAGCTAACTTTATTTGACTCATCACGGAAAATAATGTTTGAGCTGCATTTACGCTATACATAAACCCTTCAAATCCTTAGACTGATCCCTGTAAAACACACCTAACAACTGACAACGCCCTTCCTTGCAAATAACGTGTTTAGGCGAAGTTCTATTGTTCGGCAAGCATACTGGTAGGTAACTAGTAGGTCAAGTAAGTTTTGAAAAAACCTACTCCATTAATCAATATACCGCACGCTTACTATTTCGATAACTTCCAACGTCGACCGTTCCAATCAACGGCAAATGTTGAGATGAGTAGTTGAACACCGAATTGGATTTCCTTCGACATCGCTCTCGCCCACGATCATACACACAAACGACTATATGGCTGATACATACGATTTGCTTTCCTTTTCAACGGAGCTGTTTGAAGGTTAGTGAATCTGCATCACTGGTAGCGAACTGGTATCAACTACTTAGTCTATTTCCGCCATCAATTTCGGTATCGCTCTGACAAAGAAATGATGCGGGGTTCGAATCTCGAAATCTTAAAAAAGTAAGTTCAAGGACTGGGGGGTAAGAGGGGCTGGTGCTCACCGGAGAAGGCTTTTCCTGTCCACTCGGTTTTCCTTCTTTTTCATGCGCGAGCTAGTAGTCACCGATCGCCTCAATGGCTGGCTGGCCGTTTGCGACGTCTATCCTCGGCGTCTTTAGACTCTTCGCTCGCCCCTGTCAGCCCAGCCGCCTGCCATTCGTTGGCGGCCTTTGCTTGGCAAGGAGTATCGCCTCTGGATCGGACTTTTCGCCTTTCTTCTTAAGTAGAAAAGATTGCCCCGGCCAAAATTTATATCGCCAGGCAAGCAGCTATATGTAGCTGCCTGTCGGCCTCGAACAGTGCAATCCAGTACGATAGCTATGGATGGGCCAAGAGAAGGTGATGACTTATGACTCCTACCGAACGCAAGCTTACACAGACACGGTGGTTGAAACACCGCATCTGCTGACAAGCGCCGAAGTCTCTTGCACCAAGGTTGTGTATCTATCGTACAGGTTGTAGATGTTTGGAGCTTAGTTTTAAGAAAAAATCGACCAATTCAAGCTTTCTTAAACATTAGGCTACTTCACTCATAACTTCGGCTTGATTTTCGTACTTCACCGTCTGTAAACGTTGTGTGTCGGCGTTGTGAAGACTATGGAAACTCGAGATATCAACTGAAAATTAGCTAGCTTAGAAAAACAAGGAAAAAAGAAAATGACAATGCTGCCGTCGTAAAATGCCTATTGAAACGGACAAGCAATGGGTTGTGGGAGCTTGTTTCGTTTGTAATATGACGAATTTGAATTTTGAGTTTGAATTAGAGTGGAAAAGTGAGCTACTTACTATGAAAGCACTATTAGCTAACGCAAATCACCATTAACCGTGCTTGTCATACATAGCTTGATGCAGGTAGCCTGAGAAGGCTGGACTGAGGCGGTCAGCATAGATAAAAATGTCGGCCCGATTCCAGCCGGGACCAGCCGGAACAAAGCTGTTTACATTGCGCTCTACGTACCGTTGTCGACGTCCTGGATAACTACTCGTTATGTAAGCCCTAGCCCCCATCAAGCCAACTGACTTCCCATGTCGCGCGTCTGGTTGATGGCGAGTACTTTTACTGTAAGCAGTAGCAGAGGTATGTTATTGCCACAAACTGCTTTCATTGCCTCATACTCCACTTCTCTCTGTCTTTATCTCAGGGTCCCTGTTTGTCCCACCACATCCGCCTAAACTACTATGTCCATTGGAAAGGGATAGATTTTTCGCCCATGAGTCCAGAGAAGCTACTCGGCTCTGTAGGCGGACAATCACGGCTCGAATGGCCATTAGCACACGAGTGGATGGCCGGGTTTCACTTTCGCTTTGTAGGCGCGTTCCTTCTATATGCCTTCGCTTACCCTGTTTCCACTGTTCGGTCCCCGTCCCAGTGCGCTGTAATAGCGCTAGCAGTGACTTCAATGAGTGGAGAATTAGAGGCAAGCACAACTCCATGACACTCTCCAGTTCCACGTACTCAACTATATTCGACTTCGTGGAGAACTTCCCCGCACGTTAGTTGGCCACACCAGCAGCTCGCTTGGTGGCTTCGTTTGGCTCCGTAATAGACGTAGGCAAATCCCGACAGACGTAGTTGAATAGGGCCGGACTTCAGGGGCGTTCCGCGCACGGGCCACGCGAACCGGGCCCTGTTACTCTGGTGGGAACCATGGATGCCTGCTCGCCTAACGAACAAATTATGAAAATCAGGAGCGGCCTGCAGTCACAGTGAACACATACAGATATGGACGAACCACAATATTCCTTCGTTTTGGGTTAGCGAGCGAACACGCTCCACGCTGCCCCTGTCTTGACGCGAACGTATCCGCTTGCACAACGTGTCTCCAGTGTACTGTACGGACGACAGGCACAACCTGTGCTTCAAAACAAGCGGATCCACAGCTATGCTTGTTCAATGTTATGGATTGAGAATAGTGAAGGATATAACACGAGACACCATAGGCTCCCGTAGAACGTACCGCCCGCGAACTGCGTAGACTGATCTACCGGCGAGGTAACGTCTGGGTTCGCTACTTTGTACAGGCTCTGTTCGGTATCACAGAGAGCTGCCGCGAAAAGGAACCGAGAAGATCAGAAAAAATAAACGGGACCAGATGATGAACGCTGAAGCCTATGTGGATGACTCGGGATTTTTTAAATAAGTCTTTAGGCCACTGGTAGTCTTTACCCTGGCTAGCAAATTTTTCTCCCACTTCTTATAGGCAGTAGCCCCATATACCATTGGTGGCTATGCGCCGTTGATCGCGCTTGAAAGAATGATAGACCTTTAAGTCGCCTCTTCGCTGTCTCTTGTGCTTTTGCTTTATTCACTCCTTCCACTTGCTTTATGCGACGCCTCGCCTTGCGGCATGAAGAGCGACCATGAAGAGGAAACGCGCGCATATAAAGCATTAAAGGAGCCCTTGCCAACGAGGTTCTTGGCTTGGGCGTTTTCTCTCCACGACCGTTGTCTTTCGTTGGTTTCTCATGTGATCCACCCACGCGCTGACTGGGGCGTTAGATCAGAGGGTCTGCTTGGCTCTCTGGTCCCAATCCGGCGTCGATCCGAGCCTACAAACTAAAAAGGGTGGAGACATCAGGCCTTACCGCTTCACTCGACGCTTTTCACCGCTTTTCCGGGCTGTCTATACATCTATTGGAGACTAAGGAGAAAGAGCGAGATTGAGAGAGACCTATTGGAGTCGTTAACAGGACTCTTCTGCTTGGTCTGTTAGTAGCCCCGGATCAGATCTCCATATAAGCCAATTTGGCGTCAGTTAGTTGAAAGCGTCTTCGCATATCGTTCACTTTCTCACTACTCCGTGCACTCCACGGTTCTTTCAGCACTGAGCCTCTCCGGACATAGCGTTTTGCATAGTCAACGGCGCATCTTCGCTGCTTCTATGGAGACCAGGATAGGGGGTCGGGTTTGCGAACGGGCGCAAAATTTTATCCACTCTACTACTAAACGGCTAGGGGGAATGAGGGCTAGTAGCTCGCTTCTCACTCTCGTTCCATCTTTCCCTACTTTCTCTTGAAACGTTTCCTACTTCTTTGCTCAAACGTAGGCGGTCGGCCTTCGCTGCCTTTTTAGCTGTACCCCTTCCCGGTACCGAATTTTGCCACATATTTACTTGATTGTACATAATTGATCAATGAGCCTTGCGGAGCACCGCTGCTGCTTGGCGCCTCAAGCAGAAGCTATATGTACGCTTGTTTTACCCCTTCTGCAGATGCGGGCAAACGAGTGAATGGCGAGAGATTTCTACGTCTTTACATCATTGCCCCCGGCGACTTTTCGTCGTCGTCGGGCAGTGGCGTCATCACCGTTATCACTATTGCTGTTGCAGAATGTAGTCAATTTTATATATATATATATATATATATAAATGGATGTTTGTAGGAGAGAAAATTGCAAATGTTTACTTCAATTCGTGTCTACTGCAACAGAGATTATGCGTGGTAATTGTTCATTTAGGAAGATCACCCTGAGACGGGGCAAAACAGATCGGATGAATTATTAAGCATAAGATGTCGTCGTAAAAGGATGCTTTGTGGGTAGGTTTATTAGTGTTTAAAGCAAACAAAAACATGCAGAACTGATATGAAACTATCTATTCATTTAGGAGGTGTGTAATACAATGTAAAATATTATGAGCACTAAAAAGTCCTAAATATACCCATCGTAACTGTGAAAATTTAGGGTATCCTGTGTAAGGTAACTGTTCTTTTATCATTGTTTCGCGAGAATTTAAGCGCCATCAAAACCGCCGTTATTGTCAACAAACTGAAATCTAGAAAATCTTGTATACGGGGAAAGTTAGAGGTACACTTGGTAATGGGTGCTTTGGAGCACTCCAATAATGTGCAAGCTTTTTTAAAGTACTAATAATTGCATTGTACTGTTGGACAGAGAGCAGTAATATATCCAATTATTTTTCCTGGAATCAGAAGTATTTTATTACGAATCGTACCTGATGCGCTCTTAAATGAATCATCCTCTGATTAGTAACAATATTAACTTATTTTTGGGAAAATTATCTTAAACTTATCGACGCATCACTAATTGCACTTCCTCTAATGGTATGATTAGTACGCGTGAAAAAGTATCACCAGGACTGTCGACTTTGCAAGCACGCCACGTAGTCAAAGCGTGTGTCACTTCTCACCACTAACCCACCATGCTTATGAGAATGATGTACATTGGCAGTACGATATCACGCTTTACGTGAGCTGATTGAGTTTCCGTTGAAGTTTGAGTGCGATTTAAAAATGCTTCATGATCTCTGCATAACGCCTTTGAGCACCTATTCATTGCAGAACACGTCTAAATCATTTCATAATTTATCTACAAGCTGTTAAACTTCATTGCATATTCATATGGTAGAAGCTAGTCCGCAACGTATTTGATTGGTTTCTACATATTACTCCTCAGTGTTTGTTCACGTGTTAAACAAACTTCAAAACTATTAGTTAGAGTTAGTGGCCTGATTAGGCTGAAAACAAGACGCCTACACACATCGCTTTGACGGTACCTCATTCAGGTTTCGAACTGTATTGTGTGAATGTTTGTTCGAGGCGCCACAAACTGAGTCGGCGTACGTCAAAGGCAAACACGAACGAAGAGGAAATACGAACGAGTAGACGAAACAACGAAGCATGGCGGATCCGTTCCTAGACGCTGACGCTCATTGAACAAGATTGAGTACGCCCTTGCCCCTCTCAAGACAAAGTGCCACCAAGTACTATGGGTTCAAGCCACTCATTGCCAAGAAATACGCTCTGGCTCCCATTAGTTCAAAGCAATCTACTTATTGTAGACGAGGCGTTGTTAGGGTAACTTGCAGAATCAGCTTCGCAAAATAGACAAACAGAGCGGCTTCTCTAGTATGCTAAACGAAGACATGCAAACGGTTAAATACGCTTCACAGTTTCCTATTATAGGACAGTACTTGACCACGCTCAAGGCTGGAGCGGGATTGAGCGCACGATACCAATAACGCGTTGTGTACCACCAGTGCTTGGGATAGCCGTAGGAACATCAAGGCATTATTAAGCTGCAAATACCACTATTACTACGGATTGGTTGCCTACAAAAGCTGGCTGTCGTAAGCTGCCGTAGGCTTGAAACCCATATTTAATCTCCGGACTCTTCTTGTCTGGGGCTCTCCACTTTATGCCGTACAACTATGATTCCAAACAGAACAACTTGCCGAAACGTTACTAGCATTCGTTGACATGTTTGCCCTGTGGCTGGCGACACGCAGGCACATGGCGCTCTAGGTCGACGGCTTGTGTGTTCGCGGGTACATCGTTCCGCCATAAGGCGTATTGGAGAAGGAATAGCACGCAGTTAAGCCTTGTTAAGAAATTGAGAGCAAAGAAGAGTTATCTGAAACAAGGGACAAATCAACACTCCAGCGCGCAAGTGAGCAAGCAAGTGCCTTACGAGTAGAGAGCAGCGACATTGGCTCGTCACCATCGCCGTCACTACGTACTCTCCTTCGCCTTCCAAACGGAGCACACGAACGAGCGAGCGAGCGAGTGAGCAACGTCGCCTTTCGACGGGAACAGCGAAGAGAAATAGACGCAATTGCCAAGTGAAAAGTTTGGAGATCGTGCAGGAGAGGGGCTCTTTTCGTAGCCCACGAATCTCAATGCGACTCGTTCTTGCTTGCTTGAGTCGACTGAAAAATAAAGAAACTGGCCTCGAAAGCATTATCGCTATCATCGTTATTATCCTCACCAGCAGCAGAACTAGTAGCAGCAAGATGAACGAAGGAGACCCGCCGTTAGCAGGCACACAAAGCCCTACAAAAAGTGTGCAATAGTAGCTGATGCAGTGGCGACACCAACAGTCCCGAACTAGGCCGCTGGTTTTGCGTGCGTTGGCCAGCCAAACAGCAAGAGCGATTCGGAAGCCTACAGGAGCTTGAAAAGAACGCATCGTCGTAAACTAAATGGTAACGGATGAAGCTGTGAGCGAATCAAAGTTTCCCAAGGGGGTTGGCCAGCCGAAAGTTTCAGGCCGTCCCATAGCCCTCCAACGGCTTGGGTGGCCCAGGAGGCTAGCAATCGTCGAAGACAGCGACGACCATTGAGTGCTCCGTTGACTTCTACGTTTTTGCTCCTTTTAGTTCTTTTGCGCGAGTTTAAAAGGAAAAGGCTAAAGAAAATGCGGACTGAAGAAGAGGAGGGGCGGCGTGCTGAAACGCGCGATTCCGTTTGCGAGCATTCGTAGCTGTAAGAGAAAAGATGCCAGCCTCACACCTTCCGCGTTACTCTGAATCTTGCTTGCCCATGAGCTTCTTCCGACGAACACGCAGGCACCCTCTAGGGGCTGGCAGCCGCAGCGGTGGTAGCAAATCTTGTCAACGACATACATCGTGACATTCAGAGTTGCGCCAAGTACATGGACGTGGTGGCGACAAAGCAGTTTGCGTACCAAGTTCAGGATCTCGCTTGTCCTTTAACATTGTTTGTACCATGCAGCCCCGAAAACAACATGTAGTAAGCTCAGTAGCTCAATTGACTCGACATAAAACACACGAATCGAGCACCAATATTGAGTGGTGACGACGTACTATCCTTTTTTCTCATTGCATCTACAGCGCTTAACGTTCCTTATGTCGAACTGCTGCTGATGTCATAAGAACATTGGCTTCCGTTTCGAAATATAGCGGGTTTGGTCCTGGATGTTTTGGTACCTTAGCCATATGCCTGTCCGTCTGATATAGCATATTAGACACGTATGAGGTTAATGGCGCTCGCCTATCCCAAATCGCTTTTAATCAAACTTACATGAATAGCAAAAAAATCAAACAAGATAATGGCTCAGTTGTTTCTTTCGGCGGACCCCAAGAAATACAGGGCAGGAAAAGCTAAATAAAAGCTTCTAGATCAAGAAGCTTTGTTCTACAAATAATAATTTCAATGAAAATAAGAGCATTTTTAAAAACAGAGTATACGTAAATAATTTCTTCATGTTAATTTCCACCGTTTAGGTTCACATGTAGACTCTGTCAGCATTATCATTACATCGTCGAACATCCCTTACGCCATATTTTGACACACAAACATGCCTTAATAAAATTCGACTACCGAACGATATTGATTATATATGGGAAAGTTTGTTGGAGAGCAATTTTTAAATGTCGTTCTAAAAGTAGCTGCTTCCGACACAGTTGAGCTTTGCTCACGGATAAGACGTAGCTAGAGAACAGGTACAGCTGGAACTCGCTAATTGCTTTCAAACCATCGCGATACGTGGGCTTACATAGCTAAAAATGGTGATTACTGTTTTCAGTATGAAACTCTAGATGTAACGGGTAACGGTGTGTACCGTATACGTTAGGTACCATAGAATTAGCTAATCTTAATGTCGTCGACAACGACCGGAGCACATGGAGAATTATCGTCTGTAGAAATGATGATAATATACACTAGATCGCTGAAAACCTAATTTTTGCCTATACTACTTTTGGATATCAAACTAAGTTTAATGGTGAATAGGCTGAAGTACAACTTCCTCTGAGTAGCGGCTGCTCTCTATGGCTGTCTTTACACTGTTCCAGATCTGTTCCAATAAATGCAATATGTTATAGACAATATAGACCAGATAACAGATATAGATCAGATAGTAATTACAAAGTTTTAAAAAATAGGTGCAAAGCAACAGACGACCTGTCATTGTATAAGTCCTGGGTTGGCATGGACCTCTGGCGGCTGTCGAAACCCTGTCCCTGATGTGAGCTATATTAAAATTTGTGTGTTTTAGTTTTTGTTACGAATAAGGTACTAATTAACCACCGTTCTTTGAATGATATGCTCTATATGTGTTTCATATTGAAATCAATTATCAATTACGTTATCAACGAACGTATCTGGTCCGACGTAATCGTCGTCTTGTACGGCCAAACATAGCATGATTCTATAGGCTGGTCCAGACAGGTTTTCTTAACTTGATGAATGCTATCAGCTCGTATATTCTCAAAACAGCGAAATAGAAAACCCCAATTTCATTTTCTGTAGAGCTTGAGTTTTTATTTCATCTCAGAGTCGCGCGTTGTGCACATTTTGCGATATTCTGACAAGTTTCTACGAATAGCTCCTTGTGTTAGATACTCGCCATATCCCGTTCTTCTCGCGGTCGCTATCCCTAAATAAAGATGCAGTAAATTACTTGTTTTCATTCAACTAAAAGCTCGCCATAGCTCCTTCTCCAAGTTCCTTGATGCTTCCTGGGCGCATATACAGACAGCTTCTCAGGCGATCATCAGGCGAAGGAAGCACTGAGCCGCTCTACACGAGACTAACGGACATTTCAGCGCCAAGAGGCATACCCAGGCCACCGGCTTTCCCCGCACACTGAACAGGCTTCCAACGAGCAACTACAACGAAGTCTGCAGTGAGTGCTTCACTTGGTTGGTGTGTCTCTTCCTCTATCAGGCCTTCGTTGCGAGTAAAAAAAGGACCAAGAACATTTTAAACTTTACGATGATCATATTCACTGAAAACAACAAATTTCGCAAGGAGTTTGAATCCTCTGTAACCCCCCTTTCCCGATAGTGTCGGCTTGCCTGTCGCACAGGGAAGGTTTCGTTGGTTCGACCCCATCTTCTGCGTGGATGCGTTTTCCTCAAGCAGGCATAGCGGCTGCGGCGAAGACGGCCGCAGCGGCGTTGTCGTAAAAACGACCCCGAACTGTTCTCTTGCTTTATTTCCTCTTGTTGGCTTGGGAAGAGAGCGAATCCCTTGGAACCGAAAAGGCGCATAGCTTTTGGTAGACAAACTGCGTCCATACAGAGAAATGGGCACAGCAGGAGTGCGCATTTCGCGCAGGAGTTCTGATGCAGAAAGGACAGCACAGGCCAGCGAGGGCCACGCGGCGGTCCATGAAATAGTCAACTTGTCACCTATAAACAAGCGGCGTCGCTAACTCCGTATCGTTCGACGGATTTGTCCAGACAGCAGAGGATTTGCATAGGTAAATGGGCCTCGGACGAAATAGTTCGACCATTTGTTCGTGTGTTGTTACTCAGGTCATAATAAATAAGATCATAACAGGGAGCCAACAATAGGACTATGAAATTATGTATGAATTATCGATTGACGGTAAGCTTGGCCATTACACGAAGGCAAAATGTTGGCATCGTTTGAAATTGCATCTGTTGCTCATGCGGCTGGTTCTGTGTACGTAGTATTCCTGTTGATATCAACCCTGAACGACAGTACGTTTCCATGAAATAAAGTTAGTGGTAAGGCTATGTCTGTCTTCCAACGACCTACGAATCTTTGGAACTGTGTCCTTGAGTGATTTGAAAATCGATTAATATCGAAACAGTTGATCAGCTCAGTCAGAATGATATAACACTAATTAGATGCAAACGTTCCATGATAACAACGTTCCAAAGTAAACATGATAAGCTTTGCAGAGATAAAGCTTTGAATAGCCCTTAAGACGCTCCAACATTGAGCGGCAGATACGCATTTACAAAGAGCTGTTTCTGGGTAAATTGGAATAGATTCCCCTTGAAAGGCCGACGTATCTTCATTGTATTTTTGCGACCGGTAAAATTTCCCATCTCGATTCCGACCTATTCCTGGTTACCATAAACCGACTACGATATACATTTTTTTTTTTTTTTGTCCAGAAAAACGCAATTATATGGTACGAACGTATAAACTGAATATTTTCTAAATCTTAATTTTGGTGAACTCTATTAGACACACTGCGCGACTATGGTATCGTAGCGTATGATGCCGCGTGGTACTTAGGACATATGGTGCAAATAGAGTATGACAGTAAACAGCGAAGTAGAAAATGTACTTAAGAGGACCCATCGGATCGTAATAGTTAATAAAAATCATTGTCATATATTTGAAAAAAGATCAGCAATAAAAATGCGTCCATTCTATGGATTGTGCCGTTGTTAGCACCCGTGGGAGGCTGTACTGCGTGAATATATATACGTTGTATATATTATCTTTCAAACCACCCCGGCAATTGGTTATTGGGTGTGCGGATTGTTGCGAATTATCACCGGCAATTCTATCAGTATCCGACTATGGGTCTCGGAAGAAAGTAACGAACGAAGGACCGTTCGCTACCAGTCGCGCGACGCTTCCGATATTGCTCTCACCGCACCGGTTCTATGGTTTCAAGTGCGAGCATCGGTGTCATCAATGGACAGGGTCTTCTTCGCCGTTGTTCGAGATTCAGAAGTTCAGGACGCTTTCTACCAGCGTCGTATCAAAAGCCATGTCTCCTGGTCCAAGCCGCTGCACAAGTTTATTCGCGTCGCCTGCAATGAAGCACCTCTCGACGGCATCCTCGTTGCAAAGAAATTCCTTTGGCTATTCGATCCCACTGCCGACCACGTACTTGAGATCCTGGTCAGTGGATTGTTAAAGGCAGACTCAGTTCCTCCGCAGCAACCCACCTGCGCTGTTGGCATAGATTTGCATTTTTCAGTCTTTCCAGCCTTTCCGATACTACTTCCATGATTATTTTGAGCCAACTTCCCTCCCCCGGCCTTCCTACGCAATGTCTACACTAACGACAAATCGCTGCGAATTGATTTGCGGGACAGGGGGGAGGGGGTAGTCGATTCAAATCACGGGTGAATATCGCTAGTCACCGATCGTAATTTCAATTATCATAAGTTAAATTTAAGAAAATGCTTCTGTCTGGCCTGCATGCAACTTGGCCTATGGGCATACCACGTTGATCTATAGAAATGTACCACACCGAAAGGCCTATTATTGTAGGCAACCCCGTGCCGACCGCGGTAAAACGATCTAAAATCGATTGTAAGAATAGGTCATGTGTCGTATTAAATGGAGTCGTAATTTTCTTGCATTAATTTTGTATCCGATATTACAAATATAGATTTCTACTGGTTCCTAAATATCTACACTATTTCGGACCCACAGTCAATGTGAATGTAGAAATATTAATCAGATCAATGTAATATTCATATTTCGAAAAATACGTGCCGCACGGCTGCACCCAATTTAGCAAATCTTAGAGCTACGATGTCTTTAGAAAGTTATCATCACCCGTACCATTTCTAAGAAAAAGATAATATTATTCTTCTCATACGTTATTTGAGGAACCTCTATACGGATTGGAAAATGGTTTACATTCCACATTGACCGTACCGATGAAACGTATTTATCTACTTGAAGTAGAACATTGTTCATTATTAAGTATCTGATTTTTTTATTACTATCTACCGGATAAACCCACACCCTCTCCTGCTGCCCTTTACCGTTCCTATTAATATGTACATAATTTATATGTAAACATTTATGCTCCGCTTTCCAAGAGATACAATTTGGCAGCATTTTGTGAAGCATTTTTATTCGCCTTCAATTGACGACAACTGCCACTACTTCAAAGACGACTACTGCAAGGAAGCCGGCCGTTCTGCAATCCTTCTTCTCCTTGCTGTCTACTTCTCCTCTATGTCATCCTTCCCTCTCTCGTCTTGTCTCTGTTTTTCTCTCGCGGCTTGTCTTTCGTTCTCTCCCTCTATCATACATGTCTCTCTTCATAGACAGACACTTGAGCATCCAATTTTTTAGCCTCCGCGCTCTATTCGAAAGAAACGGATTTTAGAGACATGCCACCATCGCTTGCTAACGTTAGAGACATGACGACGGCTAGGCAAGATTTATGGATTGGCGGGAAGCGGCAGTCGCGCTAGTCTTGGCTGTGTAGGAGTAGAAGTGCTCAGGTCTCTGGCGGCATGTAAACTGGCGTACCGTATAAAATCGACATATTTCAGTTGTTTCGCTGGGAAAATTTCGCTCTCGGCCACAACGAACCCTACGAATACGTTACCAGGAACAAGGACCTGCAAGGATATGGTGACATTTCCATAGCAATTCAGAACAACTTTAACGGGTTCCATGATCCAATCGCTTGGCAACGACTCGCACACGTACACAAGCGCACGGATACTTTCAGATACTAAACCGGTAGCTAATTTCTGTGTGGTGCACATATATAACAATCGACTCCAGTTACTTTTTGTGCCTGCTAACTCTTCTACATTTGTTGGTCTAATCTTTAACCGATCGCCTCGACTCAAAATGTTAGGGAAAGTATCGTTCTCTCCATATAGAGAATCTCTGTAGGCGACTATAGACTGGGTGGGAGATGAACGTGCAGCAAGCGAGCGAGCTGATTCGTTCGATAAAAATCTATTAGAGTTAACTCACACGTCGAATTCTATTTAGCTTTAGGGGGTCTCCAGTGAGTCTCCGGAAGCGGCGTACGAGAACACTAATCTTTACCTCTACTGCAAAATATTCTCTAAGACCAAGCCGGGATAGCAGATATGTAGAAGGAGAATAATACAGAGAACAGTCTTTTTTTTTTGACTACGTGAAAATGTGATCCGACTTTGGGGTTTGCTGCATCAGTGCAGGAATTGTCCTGCATTGGTGCTAGTACAAGCACTATTTAGTCTTTCGCAAACGATCACTGTGTGGGTGGAGCTTTTGGAAGTGTCGCAATGATGATGGGTTTGCCTTACCGTCTCTAGGAGAGTATGTCGCTGCGCGGTAGAGTGTTTTGATTAAAATCGAGTCCTACCGTTGACCCCATACTTCTTTCCCGGTCTTCTCCTCTCGCATACGCACATGAGTAAAGTCTGAATTTAAGAATCACTTACACATCTGAGATCCGTGCCAAATTTGAGGCCTGAGTAGGATTCGATCACATGGCTGTCTCCTCTGAACCAAGGATAATGTAGGTTCCTTGCAAGAGGGAAAAATGTTACAAAGAATGAGTCCAATTTCAAGTTTCCTTGTTAGTTCTTGAAAAAACGAGTAGAAAAGAACTTCAGTCGTAACAAAAATCGCATCCGAGATATTGATACACTGCCTTAATAAAGAATGAACGCATTTCTCTTGGAGAACCGCCGCTGATGTGGTGGAACACCTTCTGTTGGGCCAAATAAGACAGTCGAGTAGGCGACGGGTTTGAAATAGCAGCACTTTGTCTATATACATCTAGCGTTTCTCCTCCTCATCTATATACATCAAGTGGAATTGAATAAAAGGAGCTTGCAGATCGAGCAACGATAGAAAGCGAAATTATTTTAAATAGATAGTGCAGCCATACCACAACAGGCTGGTCGGTTGGGAACGACATCCAGCCAGTCAAGTCTCCTCGCGATACGATGCTATTAAGTATAGTCAGACAGGGTGACGCGAGTACTAGCAGTAGCACTTGTTGTAGTAAAGAGAATGGGTAAATCTGGAGCGATTGAAGGGAGTGATCGCTATCAGATCAAATCATTTCGATCCCAAGTGAAGCCTTCGGCTCCTTCTACAGGGTCCGTTTCGACTTTTTCCCCTTCTGATTCCGCGCTCCGTTTTCAATAGCTGTTTAATCACCGTTCCGTACATTACATAATGTCTTCGATACGAGCTAGACATTGCTGCAATCTCACGGCAAGCAGAAGAGCAGTTCTTTAGATATAAGAAAGCGCGTCTTGTTATTATTATTACGGCTCGCTCGCCGACGCCTTCAGCACAGCGCGTCAAGGTAATGGTGAAACCTTGAGCAAAACGAGGTGGGCAGAATGATTTGCCAACTTACCTAAATTACATCGCTCTATCTGTGTGCGAACCACTTCGCGAAGATTCGAAGCCATACATAGTTACGGTACATTATGCACAAGTTAAACTTGAGGTTGTTTCGCTGTTGTATATAATGAACGCTAAGGCCATTGAAGCCTGGGAACGTTTAGGAAATAGAAGAATAGTATGTGCGGGCATATGATAACCCGCACATAATTGATATGCTGTCTATTGAAGTGTTGGTTATAACTTTCCTTTGTCTTACTTCTTTAACGGCTCTATCATCGGAATGGGCAGGGGCTATAACGGAGCAATTAACTGAATACAGCAGATAGCATGCTATTGGACATTATTATTAGTCATAAGCTGCTTAACACAGGGAAAAGTACGACGTAAAACAAACGACGTACGTAGTAAATGGTCAACTACGAACGATCGACTGGCCATTGATCTTCAAGTGGGTTTGATTCGTTTTAAATTTGGTAACTGATTTCGTCCGTATCCACCTTGAAATATCTTTTTATCCATTTCAGTATATGATTTTAACCTAAGATACAAGAATACATATTAAATACGCCTAGGCACCCTCAAACATTGCTTGAAATCCGAATAAACCTGTAGCAGTGGACAGAAAGGGTAAGCTTCTAATAAATTCATTTTTTTTCTTGGATATGTATATAGTAATTTGGAAGTTAAGTTCCTGCATTTTAAAAAAGAAACTTTCTTTTTTTGTTTGTTATAACTTATTGTTTACTTTTCTTACAGCTTGAAAGCGTTCTTCCTGCTCTATTAGCTTGTCATAATGGTACTATAGTGTAAATTTAACTCGAAAGATTTCCGCAAATATGAATGTTTCAAACAGAAAAACCGCATTCTCGGCGCCTTTTGTGCTACGAATTTTGTCAAGGCAAAAATGCTACTGAAATAGCTCGACATATTAGCCGTGTGTACGGAGACCAGGCCATCGCTAAAAGGACTGCTCAGTAGTGGTTCGCAAATTTGAAAGCGATATCCGGGGCCTAGAGAATGCTTTCTGCTTCGGCCGACTGTCTGAATTTGATGAGGACCATCTAAAGGCACTTTTGAGAAAAGATGGCCGTCTCGGGAATTTGCCGAGAAGAAGGACTGCAGTCATATGACCATAGTTAAATACCTTAAGTCTCTCGGGTTTGCACAGAAATCTGAAGCTTGGGGATGGCCACCCATGGCACATGTCGTCCCTTCTCTATACAGGAAATCCTGTTGTACCTTCCGTATTCTTCCAATTTTAGGCCAATGGATTTTCACTTTTTCTGTTTACTGGGCGATCGACCTTGTCACCTTACCTTCGACACGGATCGAGAAATCAAAACGTAGTTAGAAAACTACGTAGAGACGAAACTAGCTACTTCTGACGAGACTGTATACAATATTTTATGTAAAAATAAAGTTATGAACAATGATGTGGAGTAACTTATCATCGTGAAAACATAAAATGTGACATTTTCTATTGAGTAAAAAAAGGGCAGCAACTGCTTTCAAAGCCAATATTTGGTCAGCCAATAGAGTCATTGGTAAGCTACACGCTCTTTATCGTATAACACGTTACGTTCTAAACGTCGTATAAATCAAAGCTTTTGGACGCTTCTTGCCGACAATTTTCATGCCAAGTTCTATAGTAGGTGACCATACCGTAGCCACTAATAATTCAGTCAGCCTAAACCAACGCTTAACGGCTATACCGCACGTAAGGCTTTATACGTGTTTGATCGTTCAATTAAGCATGAGTTACCGCGCCCTTCCTCTTCAGCCGCAGCCGGCACCGTCAACTTACGGTACGGTACGTTGGTTGAAATGGTCTGGGTAGTTACTGCGCACCTCTTTACGTGTATTGCTATGGTAATCATTACTAGTTCAACTTTCAGAGTCAGCAAATTGTTACTATGAAACATTGTTATTATTTCCTTTCATAGCCCTATTAGATAAAGGAAAATCTAATAAGCCTATTGATTTCCCTGACATGTCGTTGTTAACATCGGGGCTGACATTTTATCTGTTCTTCGCAAATTTCGACCGTATACTGAAACGGACCCAGTTGTGTCGTCGGTTCTTTTCCAGGTGGACCCCATAATAATACCTTACAACTTATACGGGGAGTATTCAACATCCACGTACGACAGGCTAAGGGACCTCCATGGGGTAAAACCTTTTAGGTACATTTTAGGCCAATGTCAGGTACCTGTGAATCCACACAGTTACTCTCGTAACCCAGCTGCTCTTTTCATCGCGTTATCAGGCGCACCAAGGTTTATTCGTGTCGTAGCCGTACAGAATCGTGAACGTTTCAGAGTGCCTCTTCCGGCTGCCCCGCTTACTGACTTGTCAATATTATTTAAGTAATAGTTAACAAACTAGTATATCGCTATAAGCAATGAGTCATAAAAGAAGTTCTTTTTGTGAGAACGTTTAGCCAAAGCAATCTGTTGAACAAAAAGATCCACGTCCATATATATCTTCACGTTTCAGGCTGCGAGAACAGTTGCTTTTGCATTCGAGACGCTGAAGTATTGAACTCAGAACTATTGAAATGTTATCACATAACGCGTTGGGTTCTAGTTATAATAATTACTATGATTATTATTATTATAGACTGTGATTTAAACGGTGCTCACTGACGCGATCTTTGGGCTTCTACGTTTCAATATAGTTTATCTGAATGTTAATATCTACATACATCGAAGCTGCGATATGACCTGTGTATGATGCCCACATGCACCATATTGACTACGCTCGATATTACTGTAATTACAACTGCTATTGATGTTAATAAGCGACTCGGCTTTAAGTTAAGCCTGGTATTTCGAACATCCCACGTCCGTTCCGATTCTCTCATCCTCTCTTTACTTTCTCCTCGTACATCTTCCGGTTTTATCGACCTCTGAGCACTGTTACGGAGACGGCCTCCGCGTTGCGGACGGCTCTTATTTGCACACACACACACACACACACACACACACACACACACACACACACAGACACGCACACCAAGACACATACGTAAGCACAGATACACGCACATACAGATGCACAGGCACGCAACCAGTTATATGGCCATATACACCTTTCATACACTCATTCAGTCCAACAATCGGTATGTGAGCGGCGGCCGGTAACGGTGGCCATAGCCAATTCTGTACAAGATGGGGCCTTTCCACTGGCTCTTGCCTTACTCAGCCTTCTCTTATTTGATATATTACTAGTGCTTGCAATAGCTATAGTTCGCGTGGTAGCGAGTCAGAGCGCGGGTGATTTGACGCCACGGACCAGCATCAAGGAGCAGCTCACGCTGTTAGTTGCTGGGCTTATTGTTAGCTGTCACAAAAGTTTAAATTAATCGGTCTCACTCATTTTATGAAGGAAACAGGCAGGCAACTTTGTATGGCCCCGTTGGCCCAAAAGTGGCTTTCCCGTAACGCCCGGTTCAACGGGTTTGCTTTAGAATTCTCCTTTGACATTCGCTGTTTAGCTCGGGCTTCGTTTCTCGTTCGGTCTTCCCCCTTTCCCTTCGAATGTTGATGGTGTCCAAGGCGACGATCCCCCTTTGCACAGTGGCGGTTCCGAACCTCAGACCCCGAAAACGGTTGAAGCTTGCTGGGAGTCAAGCAGGATTTTCCTGCAAAGAGGTAATCGTGTCGATGACGGCTAAAAGTACTTAGTTTGGGTTCGGTACGCTCTTGTAGCAGTAAAATCGCATGGTTTTCCTGTCCATATGTTCGGAAACATAATAGATGCTGCTGATTCCAATATCATCTTTCATGGCGTATGTGGGAAGCCGGGTTACGATGTGCAGCTTTTCTGCTATAGGCAATCGTTTCGCAGAATCATAGACATGAAAATCGTAACAAGTTATTGTATTGAGGATCACAGCAGGCAATTGGCGAGGCGTTGGCGGCGGCCGAGGAAATCGAGGGTAGAGCATCGACATGTCCCTAAGGGATGCAGCACTGTACGGAAGGGAAACCTAGCTTGGGAGTAAACTTACCGAACTCAAATTAAAGTGTTAGACGGCGTCTGTTTGAATCAGGATAATTTCATGGCATTTCGGTATATCCAATGGTTTAGTGCAAAGTATCAATACATGCGTCCATGAGCTACACATAAAATGTCTGGATTTGGTAGGGCCCGCATATAAGTAAATTAAAAGGAAGAAACATAGGGCATTGCGTGACTGGTCAAGCGGGTTAAATTGTTGGGAATCGCTTTTCGCCTCCTCTTATAATAGTTTGGGCTTTATCGTAGTTAAAAGGCCCTCTAACATTTACCTGGCTCCGCTTCGTTTTGTTAATGTATCATTCATCGAGGCTTATCAGCTGCCCCAATTTAACCTGACAGGTAGAGCAAAAAAGAACCAGCACTCTTCAACATCTTCATATCAATAATCATAAACAATAATTACATAATAATAATAATAATAATAATGTGATTTAGCCGACAGCAACCTATTTGCGATAAAGAGCCTCGTCACCGTCTACCCTTTACATTGTACGGAAGCGTTAGGCTGGGCCGTGTTATTGGACTAGGTGCATTGTTGATAGCGAGCCTTTGCTGCTAAGACATCTCAAAAGGGCTGGACATATATACGCGGCATTGCTATAGAGAAAGTAATCATTCTGTCGTCATCGACGATCGTTACCTCTGTTCTGCTTCGCGTTTCAAACAATTTACCGTCGTTCTGTTTTTCCATAGTAGAAAAACCGCACGACCAACGCGTTGTTCAAGATCCTTGTCACAAAGCTCATTGGTAGCTAATCGACAAAATCATATGGCCATCAACTCTCGACATTGAGCTGAGTACATAATATCTGTATGAGCGTAATGAGTGCATTGCATGTATGGAAAACGACAAATATGTTGAAACTGATTCCCATTTAAGACTGTGTAACCACTTTCTGACATGGTTTATTATAATAATTACCATTACTATTTTTATAGCTGGGATCAGTATTCGCGTAATTTGTTAATAAGTATATGTTCAGAAATAAAATATGGGGCATCGAATATTCGAGCCCAAAAGCAACATACGATGAAGTGCATTGTCCAAGATAAATATGCGTTGGTACATAGATGTAGAGGTAACTACACAATCCTTCAGGTAGTGAAATAAATCTTTTTATAGTAAAATAAAACATTTTGTGAATTATTATCGCTCGTTATTTTATATAAATATCTATCTACAAGGAAAATGTGTATCTATCAAAAAAAGAAGAAGAATAATGTACTCTGAAGAATATTGAAGTTTGCTTAAAATCTTAACCCACTAAATGTAAAAAAAAAATCCCATTTCCATGGGGAACCCAAATAAGCTTTTAGCCTTCTTTATATATTCAAAACAAAGGATACTATTCAGATATATATTTAAGAAAAAAAACGGAAAGTTACCTTCGTTTGCTAAGTTTTGCATAGATTTATCCAAGTTTGCTTACCGTTAAAGAAATTGCCAATACGATCAGTAACAGCTTTTGTCGTCGAAGTTAACGGAATCCGCTAATCTGGTCAAATTGGGTTTTCGTGTTTGGGACGCTGCTGCTTTTGTGAAAAGAGTAGATAGACATGATTTTCGCATGCTTTATTTTTTTCAATCTTACGCACGCTGTTCAAAGCCTGTTGACTTTTTTGCTTATGCCATATTTAGCCACAGGTGACCTTGCGGCTCGAGGAAATCTCCGCCTTAACTAACCTCGACTTGAAAACCCTGCATCATATATCTCTAGATGACAAGATGCGAAGGCATGATATGAAAAATTGATTTGCGGGCATGATACATGCTCGAGATCGAACGCTGCACCCACTTGTCCTTCTAACTACAGGCACGATATACAAACTCTGTATAGAATATATTGAGCAAATCAACGGGTGCACATGTAACGCCTTTGTGTGCACGCTAATGTGTCTTAAGTTGGTGTTTATGGGGTGGATTTTATATACATACAGAAGTGGTATGTGCCAACGAACAGATAATATTCGTTTCTCTAAGTGTGTTTTCCAACGTGCCTTACCAAAGGATTTATCCAAAATGTATGAAGTTTCATACACCAACAGGGTAGCCATTCAACTAGCTACCGCTGATTAGGGCATCATAATGACGGGAGGAACATGGCTTAACAGAAGGCTTACGGACGAAATAAAATCATGGTAGCAAGCATACTGCGAGGTAATACAACGGAAGATGCTCAAGATGTTCTATGGCCGCCGTCCTTGCCCGGTTCACTTTCTTCTCGCCTACAGCCGCGTCCTTCTTTTCTCCGTTTCTCTATAAGTGCACTGCTGTGGTAACGCGAATCGAATTGACGGTCTGCTGTGCTGATATTTTAAGAGACACCGGTGTCTTACCGTAGCAGGCCCAAATCAAGCCAGCTGGGCCATAGATGCGGGGGGGGGGGGGGTCGCTTGTGCATAGCGTAGACATCAAGTACTGTGGCTACCATGACCAGCCATAGACGAAGCAATCGCGTAAATCCTGGGTAAAAAAACTAGAGGCGAACCAGCGAAAGTAGGAAAAGAGGCTAAATAAATATATTATATGCATAAAGTGGAGTTTGGACGGCTGTGACGCTATTGCTACCGGCGATAGTGTAGCCCCTGGGGCTGTAGCACTATTGTGGCCCCCTGTTGGCTGTTGTTTGGTGCACGCGTTGGTTCTGCCGCCGTCGCCGCCGCCTTCCCCGTCACCACTGACGGCGCCCGTGGATATTGGACTTAGTCGTGGTCCTCGGCAGGCCGCGTCTAGGCCTACTTTGAAGGGCTGCTTCTCTGACTGACTCGCTCACAGGGCTGCCGTTGACGTCAATCGCTTCAAAACTCGGCCAGAGTATACCCGCTGTTCTATATCCTTTGCCTCTCCAACAAGCTACCCCTAAAAACCCGAAATCTCAGCGCTCCCCTCTTTCCTCACGCACCTCTTGCCCTTCTTACAGGGGCAAAACGACTCGCCCCTAGTGGTTCTCATGCTACTCTCAAATTGCATCAGTCCTATAGATATGGGATCTGAGGGAAACAAAAAGACGCTCAGAGGTCTTTTTACCTCTCCTTGACACTCTTACAGGTCGCAGCCTCGATCGAAGAGAGTGTAAGAAACATAGTGCAAAGAAAACGGAATAGATTTTCAGAGTCCGTGCAAAAAGTCCAGTGCATGCACGTTCTACCAACGCTAGTTGAGTTACTGGTATTAGTATCCTATACAGAGATGCAACAGAAAGAAATGTCCCGTGGTCAATTTATTCCTGACGGGCCGATTATACTGAGATGGTATCTATCGTGTACGTTACAAGAAATTCAGTCATTTCTTCGCGGGTTGTACAATTATTATTGATCTGTTGCCGGAGAAGAACGGATCCGACGTCTAAGGGATTAAAATTGGATACATTTAATTTAGATTGTTTTAAACGTATTTAAGAAGTGAGTAGCAATGATCTTAGCCCTTCGTAGAAAAAATGCTACTTTCTTTAAATATTAAAGCCTACAAGTACTTTTCAATTTGTTTTTCTTATCGTAGCTTTTTCGTGTATATTCTTCTTTGTCTCAGCATTTATAACCGCATTGTATGTGCATACCACGCGTGATGTATGAACTGGATGTAGGCCAGCATATGTGTGCTATAAATTATTGAAACTAAAAATAACCATATTTTTTATGACCTAATATGCGTCTGTGGAACATCGCGGAATCAAGCTAGCTTCTTTAGCAAACTTCCTGTAGAACGCCTTCTACATTCTTCTACATTCCGTACACCCGTTAAACGTTGCTTCAGACTTTTTGCGACCTACCATATACGGGGACATATTATATACCTGTTCACTGTTTGGTATCCCGCTGTGGCCCTTCTAAAAAGTGGAGAAGTCTGACGAATTGTAATGCAGTTCCTTTGCCCTCTGAATATTGCCCAATCCCGCAAGGTCCCTCAACGGTACGAACCGCCTTAGCAGAATTTCTTATCTGTGTAGTCGTACCTCAGATTTAGTGGATCGAGAAGTGGGACTACTCAAATGCTGTGCGCCCGTCAGCTCGCCCGCTTGCCCGATATGAACTGTTACCGAGAAGATCTACTAGCGAGACGCGCCCATCCCTGAGTGATGCCGCTCTTCAAGAGAAGAGCTGAATGAAAAACATGAACGGCGGCATTAGACTCGGCGGTCTGGAGCGTTCGACGCTTGGCGGCGGGCCGATCTTGTGGGGGCAAATCCATCCAGCCAACAGTGGGCCTATCTGCGGGAAGAGTCGTCGCCAGGATATGAATATCTGCGCCATGGCAAGTTGCCATTCGAAAGTGGCACAGTAGCACGAGGCGGGACCGAGACGGGAAGGTTGGCGGGGACGGAGTTGACGCTCCCTGAGCGCTTTCTTTAGCCGAGTCCCTAACACAAATTTGAAATCTGGCGCCATGGGTTGGGTCTCAGTGAAACGAATGTAGAGGCAAGCACGCCCGCTACAACAGTACTGTATGGAGCCTTACAATACAATTAATTTTCGTTTGGGCCATCTGCATTTTATATCCATGCGTTCCTCTTAGCCGCTAACGGGCCTACTTAGTCACCTTTGACTCGATTATAAGTGCCGATATGACTCAAATCATAAGAAAAACGTATCGTGCGTGTTCTTCTCTATCACTATGAAAAAGCCGCTGAAAGCGAGGGAAATTTGAATTTTAAACGTCAACGTGTTCACTCTAGCGCGCCAACTGTCGCTGCATATGGCCAGACGGTTTCATATGTCTGTTAGGGGTGGGCAAGGCTCATATGGTTTCGGCGAAGGTATACCAGCAGGCGTTATTGACTATGTGGCCCTTTGCCTTTCTTTTAGTTGGCATAGTACGATTCAAAAACGGGCCAAATGCATTTTCCACTGCGAAAAACGGCCACCAACGATTGTTTCGATTCACTTTCAGCCCACGCCTGCCTTCCATGGCAGGATCGCGGCCTGCGTGTTCGTTTAGCCTGCGACCATTGCTGAAACACAGGAACACAATCGGAGTGAATCACTGACGAACTCCCTATCGCAAGTCGAAGACTCTGTCGAGCTCTGTCAAGGAGCAGAGCTCGATCTTAGAAGAAGGCGCATCCGTCATGGCAAAGAGACCGATTATGGTAGACCTGCCCTTAGAGGGTTGGTTTGACACTCGACCGGGTCCCTGTTGAGTGCGGCAGGTGCTGATCTGACAGTAAAAACTCGTTTATTCGAATACGAATAACGTTCGCTCGTTATTTTGCTGATGAATGAGAGATGTGGGATACGTCAAAGTAGCGATGAAACTAATTGCTTTTGTCATTTTTATGTTATTGGCTATCGGTATTTTAGTATTAGTCAAACCGTTGCTATACAAGCTCAACGGTATTTTGTAAAGATTCAAACAGGAGCAAATCATAATGATTATGTACATATCTCTACTGTTCTATTTCTTCTGCAACTTCCGTATCTTCAATTATGAATTATATAAAAAATAAAGTTGTCTTATTAAACAACTGACTATAACTTGTGTTCACTTAACAAAAACAATCGATTCATCATTTTAACTGGTCATAGAAGGAATATGTATGCAAAAAATGTGTTAATAAGGTAGAGAGAATGTGCGCGTGAGCTTGTCCTGAAGTAGCGAATTCTACAGTTTTCGCACTAAGTTACAATACTACAACCTTACTCAATATTTCACAACGAAAACGTTAAATAGAAACGATGAGCTAAATTTGTTTGTGTCAAATCAGAGTCTGTGGGTACGCTGCCTGAAATCATACTGAAAAAAGGTACCACTTTTAGCCTAAGCGAAAAGCAGGCAGACAGGTTTGAAGCGATGCCGAGAATCCATTTCGTAACGTCCAACAGAACTTGTAATGTAAGTTGAACAAAACAGAAACTAGTTGTTCTAATTACACAGTCCGCATCTAGCACCTCCTTCAAGTAAAAATTTATCGGATCAATTTTATGTTGCTATATTTTCCTGAGTAACGTATAATCGATCTGTTACGTAGCAAACAAGTCACGATAGTACACGCAACCGGGTGTTAGCTATAAAGCTTGAACGTTTGAATGATTCGTCCGATGGACAACCGTCATAGTCTGACTGCTTTCCTATTCGCCATCCGTGCACAAATAGCTTAAGTGTTGTTAAAACTCATATTGTTCTATTATGGCCATTTATTTAGCAATATTAGGGAGAACGTTTCGGAGAGGGTCAATTAGAAATACGTTCAAAGTGCTATAGTTACGCGATTCTGTGTATATTTACGTATTAGTCTATCTTTTCGTTTATTATGTAACCGTTCATCAAGATTTTTCTACCAGTAGAACCAGTGTTAGTGATACGATCTTTACCTACTGCTAAAATAATGCCTACATTTATTGGACAAATCAAACACGTCAGATATGTAATGAATATTAAGGCCATTAAACATTTTCCGAACGTATTATGCACAACGATAACTAAATTTGTTCAGAAACAAATAGTGGCATATAGCGTATTATTTGTTACTCAAACAATGACTTTCATTTGGTTAACTTCGGTCAACTTCAGTTTGTTTTTCTGTCCTTCCATTTGCGGACGGCTGAGAATGTTCGGATCACAGGTGGCAACGCTGTCCAGTGTCTCAACGGTAAACACCCAGCGAATTAGCACACTCCCAATGGGCTGGCAGTGCCTCTTCTTTTGGAACGGTGAATGCCTGCTTCTTGTGAGCGGAGCCTTTCGGAAGGCACGTCCGCCCAACACCGCAGCCCAGGCCTCTCTTAGTACATTGCTGTGCGTCCGGGTGGAAGACCCTGAAACTATTTTACCCACGCGTTGCCCCATCGTTGTTGATGCTGTTGGTGCGACTATACTTCTGGTGTGCTGCTTCTTCAAGCAGCGCACATCTACGCACACATGTGCATAGCACATCTAGCCTCTTCCTCCCTTAGGTTCCCGGCCATCCCCCGGCATCTACAACAAACCTCCAGGCTGCCTATTTACCGTACTGTCCTATTAAGTTGCAGCCGTTACCAGCGGATCCGTAGGGCTGCAGGATAGTGGTATCGACGAACATGCTAGAAGGGATGCCGGTCAGGACAACAGAGAGCATATTCTCTTGTGGGGTGTCAAGAGATCGAGAAGCAAAGGATACGAAAGAGCCCCTTGTGGAGGGAAGAGGGGAAACAACGCAGGCCAAGCGCAAAACGAATCCATGTCTAGACGAGTCCAGGGGGTAGCAGTATTGAAGTGGACTGAACCAGCCAGGTCACTCGGGCATGGCCATCGTCTTAGGACCGGGCACCATGCCACAGTCCATAGTACATCGATGCTGGATATATCGCAGTCTCTATATATGTACAGAGGGAGGACAAAACGGGGCCTCGGGGGCGTCTAAGCCACTGCACATTAGCCAATATATATACAAGTTGACAAGCTAGAAAGAAGTCGTTTTTTCCGCCCATGAACGCCATTGCCTTGAAAAGAACAACAAATACAACGATCTATGCAAAAAAAGTAGGTATAAGAAACATTGTCGATGCATCTAATGCCACAAAATTAACGAGTTACGTCGAGCATGATGCAATATGCGGGGTCGTAGCGTTGCGTCTATTTGGATGTGATAGGTGACCCACAGAAATTATTGTTTAATGCTTTTTTTTTTTTTTTAATTACGTACAGTGGGTCTTACGCTATGGTAACTACGACTTTTCAAATGAGCTTGGCCTTTGTTAGCGGCTATAGCCCGGATATACAAGTCGTTAAAACATAGGTTAATCTTAGTGTAAATTTGACGTTTACCAAGTGACAGATAAATATGATCATCGTCAATCATAATCCTATAAGTTACACGTTACATCGACCGTACCATCAGAGATGGTACCATCAGAGATGGTACTGCTTCAATGTCGCACACGTATTATGAAGTAAGTTGAAAAAAAATAGTCGACTGCCAACGCAGTAGTTTACTCAGCTTTATCTCTAAATCGAGATCCGTTATTGTTTGCTCAGCCGGGGTTAGTAATAGTTGTTAAAGAAAATAAACTGAATAAATCAGGTCAACGTTTTGAGGTATTTCCGTTTGATAACAAAAGTGTATGGGTAACCCAAATCCCATTTATTGCCCTTGATTTTCTTGCATGGTCATTTCTATGTGTTGCTATCCGGAGCGGCTACTAGTTTCAATATCAGTGCCAACACTATACCAACTGGATGTTAAATATACGCTAGTTACAGTCAACTTCTTCCGATGAATCGTTAACTAGGATCAGTAGTAATTAGGATAGACGACACTTTGTGGTATCAGCAATGAAGCCGAACTCTTTAAATATGAATTCGATTACTTAGAATCGCCGGAAACTTTCTGCGAACGTAAATGTTCTATTACCAAATTGTCGCCCTGGGCAAACAATCTGTTAAGTAGTTGTCCAGCCGTTAATACTATCTTGACCTACTAAAAATTACGCGCCTTCATAAGTACGAAACGCTAGTACTTCAGGCCTACAATGAAATCATCAACAGTCACAAATAGGTCGAGATAGTGACTAACTGCTTGCAATAAGGCGTATGTCAGCAACGCACCGGGTAAGGAAGTTGTTTTTGATCATGTACAGGTACGATCAACCGGGAAATTGCCATTACAGAGGGGAATAGGCGGGCACCATGGAAAAATGAGCAAAGGGACCTGAAAAGCGGGAATGGGTGAATGACGTGGTGGACATTGCAGTGACCTATACATGAGAAGCCCCTAGAGGGCTAGCGGAGGCAGACTGTATTGGTTAGGAGAATCCACGGGTGTTCCTTGGAAACCGTCGCTATCTGTGGACGGTGCAGATGGTAGGCGATAAGCAACAGAGGTAAAAGAGACAACATTCAATGGTCAAGATTCGAGAGATCCCACGCATGCCTAAAAGTGCACCTAATTATAACGATTCCAAATTAAAATAAAAGTATCAACAGGGGCAATAATAGCACAACTTCCAGAATCGCATAATATGAAGTATAAGAGTAGAAGTAGCTGATTTAGAATAGAAAATAAATACGACTCTCGGATAGATTAGGTCATTTCGAAAGATCGAGCAATAAGGAGATAGAAGCTGCACATAATTTGAAAATTTCTTGTAGCTCATAATGGTAATCCTTGCCCAACCTTTCCTATTTAATCACATACCTTGTATAATACTGTTTTTTGCCCAGCCTATCTTCTATGAATAACATATGAAGCGATGTTGTTCTCTAAATTAAAAACCTCTTTTTATTTTGGTTTAATACAAACTGTTATCATACTTGAAACCAGTTTGTTATGTAATTAAGATTAGTTGTTTATACACGAAAAAAAAAATAGGGCGGCAGAAGTAAGCTGACGATGGAGTAGGACATATCTTCTTTTTGGAAGCCGTTTTTCTGAATGCAAGTTTACTGTTGATCTGACTGACCCCCCGTAATCGATTTCATATTAGACAGGCACCTAATTCTAAAAAAATCAAGATTTCTAGTACACTACAGGAGACCAATCATGTAGTTAAATCTGATATTTCCGCAATATGATTAAGTAATGACCGGACCTAGTAAACGGTACTAACGGACTCGTAGAAAGTTAAATGTTCCCTTGAATAATTGCCCCCTCTATTTACTATCCCACTTTCTTTTTAACTGCAAAAGACCCGTTTTTATCATCAACTTGTATAACATATGGTAGATTTATTATGGTGGATATAATGAAGGAACGCCACATTATAAATTCTTTTTTCATCGGTTCATATAAGAACTTTTTATCATCGGCAAAGTGACTCATTTCGAAGCCTCGGAACTGTGAACAGTCTTAAACGGTCATTTTTTTAGAGCGATGTTCCAATTCATCTTCTACTGCTCATTGCGAGACTGCTCATTGTTCCTGTTCACCGATATTAGAGAGAACCTTAGGGTACTGGTATGGGGCCGGACGAGTTCGGGATGGCCTTATCTTTTACCTCGTTCGTTGTCCGCCTTTTTCTTCGGCGTTTGCGTGGCCTTCTCCCTTGTATTAGACGCTCTTTTTCTATCGCATTTTTAGTTAGAGCTCTTTCCTCCTGTTTCTCCACCTGCTCGATTCATCTCATTTGTAGCTCGTATCGTCCAACGTTTTCTCTGGCCCCAGTTAGTCTTGATAAATTCGATAGATTTACAGCGATTGTAGGAAGCAGCGACGATATCTTTCTGCAGTCGGCAAGGCCTCACAGACGGCAAGCAGACAGGACACGAAGGCTTCGTGACTCATTGGAGGCTCACCAAACCTTCCCTTCCGTCCCCTAGGCCTCCCAACGTTACAGTAACACCGTCGTGTCACCATTATAACTCTCCAACAGACGCTGAACATGGCGGCGTTTAGAAAGGGAATCCTACTGTTTGATTGTCCGGTAACCATCACCGTATTCTTTTTAGATCGACGAACGGTGTGCTGCCACACCCCAAGGGGTAGCGATGTCCTTTGATCGTTTGCAACGGACAGTCGGACGACCTATTTCGTAGTAGTCCTAGACGTTGTTGTTTTAGCGTCTAGGACACCCGGTTTCCTCTCTTTACGCGTGGCTTCGTTGTTGTTTGTGTTATGGAAACCTCCACGGCATTTTTCCCGCATACCCTGTTCTGAAGGTTTCCTTTTCGATTGGGTGTTCTCTCCTGTCGACGGTGTCTTTGTTTATCGCCTTCGGACACAGGGCACCCGGCTTCGGGTTGCCCCTTCGCTATCTTTCCAATTTCCTTGGTGACTTGTACTCACTGTCCGTTCTCTCACGTCCCGGCTCGCCAAGAGTATGTAGGCTTGTCGTCGGCCTGCTTGAATCGCCTCAAGCAGAAGCCGCTCCGTCGATGGACTTGACTTGACTATCCGTTGTCTGGGTATGTGTGTTTGTTTGTCTGTCTCTAGCGCCGGTTAGCGGACGTCACCATAACTGAACTTCTGTTGTTGCTAAGGTCTAACTGATGTTGGGAAAGGTATTCAGGGGTTGTACTGGCCAAAGCCGACTTTTCCTGCCAAGTTCGTTTGGATTTTGCTTTGGCCTTCGTTTACTGTCCAATTCTCACCCGCCATGATGTTGTCGCCTCTGCTGCGAGTTGGGGCAGCGCTCAACCCAGGCAAAGGAAGTTTCCTACGGTGAGTCTAGGAACGCAGAAAGACAGTAGATGTTGACGCTGACCAAAAAAGCACAGTCGCACATTGAACCACCATGTGTGAGGCAGCAGGTTGGCATTTAGCTAACAGTATTTCTGTGTGTGGCTGTAGCCGTTCGCCCTTACCATCGTCCTCGGCGCCGCCATGTGGATCTAAAGACGAAAAAAAAACATAAGATACGACATCTATGCTGGGTGCGAACACAGCCAGGATGGAGTAAGGCTCCTGCTGATGCTCCTGATTACTTTTGCGCAGCATCGATGGTGATAGTAGCCGATCTCCTGGTGTGCGATCAAACTGTACAGCGAAAGACAAAATGGAACGGTAAGCGGAAGGAAAAGGTTGGCAAAGATCTAAAGGAAAAAAAGAACAAATAAACGATAGAGGTACAACTTGGCTATGGAGTACGTAGCGTCAAAGTTATCGGGGCCTACGGCAGGTCTGTGCCGATTTTGCACGTACAGTTCATCAGCGTATTGGTCTGGCGGCTCAAAATAATAAAAATGAAATTTTTGTTAGCGAAAATGGGATGGTACTTAAATTGTTTTTATTCATAACGGTCCTAAAATATCGTATATTTTTATTACTTATGTTAGAATCAGGTGACGATTTTGACTCACCCAGAAGGTTACGAATGAAAATTGTTTTTATTTTGAAAAAGAGCAACAATATTTAGTTATTATATATTGTTTAATATATATATGGTATGTTATATCGTTTAATTAAGCGTATTCGATGTAGTGCGCATATGACGCCGACTCTTGGCATAATACCTTCAGAGGTATATCTATGAACCCAAGACGAAGGTTGTTAATTAATTTTCATTATCAATTCTTCACGCATCATTCGACATAAATTCCCGTAGAGAGGTGGCTTGGACTGAGGCTCTTCAATAATTTCACTTTGATGTTACTTGGACGCTATAATAAAAAAAACTCTGTCAGGACTTTTTGCCAGTGATCATACAGGGCGAACCTACGAGCATGCTGACCGTAGACATCCTGCGGCTCGCCATTGTCTGTGTTTCGGTTCTGCCTCGTTGTTGGTTGCACGACAGCTTCACCTCGTTGCCTTTTTTGACGAACGATGTCGTTGTTTTTGATGCTAGCGGCAATGTCTGATATAGCTTTACCACCGGCTCTGACACGTTGTTTCGTCACCCCCTTTCTATGGCTGGTCTGTTGGCCTGAGACCCTTCACTCTTGTTGTGGTGGCAATGAGTGGCCAACTACAATATCGTCCGGAGGCGTCCCTAATACGCCTATACGTGCCTCCTTTTTCAACTGTTGTCGAGGAGCCGGCATTGGTCAGCAGTTGCAGAGAGTCAGTCAGTCAGTCGTACATAGGTCAGCCTGGCGTACGGTCGTTATATCAGAACAACAACAACACAAGCGCCGCCAGCAACAACGGTGACAAATAGAAAAAAGCTCATTTTTCGCGCTTGCACGCCTAACTTTCAAGTTTTGTTGTCGTATTACTGTGGTTGTGACCGCCATCGCGATGGCAGCGGCCAGGCGAAGGGGGTTTGTGTCTTGTGTATTTGACTTGTGTCCGCTTTCATCCTTCGCCAACCCCTGTACAATCCGCCTACACATCCTGTTACAGTCATAAGAAGTTGAGGCGGCCAGCTTTGCGTGTGGTACGGGTCCAGCCATCTCCGTTTACCATCAAGGCTTTGGATCACGACGGCCATGTACTTTGCCCAGACGTCATCCTCTTTGTGCGCCTCTTTTCTATCTAGTAGGTATCCATTCGCATCCACACAAAGTTTTGCTACTTGTCGTCTGTCCTAGTGTTATTTTTGTTGTTGTTGCTTATCATTATTATGTAAGTACAATGACTATGTTTCAGCTGTGTCGCAATGCACTGGTTAATTCGGAACAACAACCAGCTTTAAAAGTATACTTTGCGGACTTGTGCATGTTTCATAGTGTTTTTGATTAGTGTCGCTTAGGGTGTCTAGCAGTCGTTAGTCGTTGACAAGGCTTGCCCTGAGTCAATTCTAATGGTGCACCTGTTGAGTATGTTCGCGCTTGAGCATGATTATTTTGGAGTGTGCTTATTTTTCCCTTTTTTTCTTTTTGAGCCAGAACGTGTATCGTAATAACTGTGTACCGATGGTTCAAAATGGCGTAAAGCAGTCCTCCCAAAATTGATGAGATGCTGGCCTGATTCACTATTTTGGATTTCACAAAAAACACAGCAAATGTTTTGTTACTGTATGCACCTCAAATCACTTGCTACACGCACCATGGAACTAGGTGTGCCAAGGAGCTTATTTTTGCCAGTAATAATTGGTAGAGAAGCCTGATAAGAAGGGACTTCGCAACGGAGACGTCGTTCAGCTAAACATTGTTCGACGGGTCAAAATGGACGCTTTCACTCCGTTCAACGTTATCATCTAATCGTTATTGTACTGATACGGTCACGCAATTCCCTAAGAATGAAGTGTGTGTGTGTGTGTGTATCGATCTAGTAAGCAAATTTTGCCGCCGTACGTTTGGATAGCGTGCTGCACGACTGTCAAAGTGGACAAAGCATTACCAAGATGACAAATAGTTAATGCAACGGGATACCCTAATATCACAGCACTAAAAAACTCAGTGGAAAAAAAAATAGCCACGACTGAAAAGTATAAGCAGCTGCTTTTATATTTTTGCTTCGATATCTTAGGCTTCCTTTACTATCTGAATTTGGTAATGTATCGTATGATATCTTCGCATACACGGATAGCCAAATGAGTCTGCTTCCGATGCTCAAGAATCCAGAGTACTGATCAAGTGTCGTTAGCTTGTTCTAAATAGCGTATGCTGTTATGATTGTTATTGCTATTACAACTATGAGTCGAGAAGCAAGAAATAACTGCTGGACGGAGAAGGGAACATCGTGTCGCTTCAAATGGATTCAGTTACTTCAGCGATGACTTTCGTGAAAAGGCAGGACCCATTTTCGCCTTGGATGAGTAGGCCACAGTCGTGTGCCATACATAGTCTGCTACACTGATGCCCCTGACCGTCAGATAGCCTAAATGTCCGGTCCGAACTCGGGATATGTGATACACAAGATGGGAACGGAGAAAGAAAAATCTCCTGGGCTATAGCCAATGAACGACTACGGCTTGCCGCTCCCTTAGCTAGTTCGAGGGAGTGTGTTTGGCCGGATGAGCTGTGGACCATCGGGACTGTATACATGCTGTTTCGGCCCCGAGTGTCCGGCGCACGCTGAATACCAAAGCGGAAGAGGAGGCTCCTACGCGCCTACGATGCGATGGCCGCGCTTGTTGAGTAGAGAAGATGATCACAATGAAACGAGAGGGTACTACCCAGTCCTACTGCTACACTCCCACACACTCTGCTCTCCGAATGTCTCCGGAAGGATGCAATATTTTCACAAGTTTCGCACAACTAGCCGGCGCTGCCGTAACCGCCTTTGCCGCTGTAACAGCGGTCGCTACGCCAAGCAGTATCCAGCAGCGGGGCCGATTCGTCCCGACTTTCCCTTCTACGTATCCTTCCCAGCAACGAGTGAACGAGGTCGTTCTCTACTGCTACTCACAGACACTGCCTGGCTGTGAAACCCCGCGCGATCACTGGGCGCGCAAATACTTTGACTGTTAGAATTGGCCAAACTGACTGGTTGAAAATGCTATGAGTCGTCTGCTGGAGGGCGAAATGGGGATCGGAGAGAGGATGCAGTAGGGGAGGTGAGTGGGTTAACGCGTCAACAGAAGCCTTCGCAGAGCAGCCTTAGTTCCGGCTAGCACGGTTTTGGATGTTTCAGGCTGAACGACAGGAGGCGTCCGACGAAACGGCGAAGCCAAACCGGAGAAACGCCGAAAGAGCGCTAGGGGCGCAGAGGAAGAGCGAACGGAAGAACGGCGCCGGTCTCAGGCCAGTACTAGAGAAGCCGCTGCAGCCGTCGTTGCTGCCAACCGACACAATGCCCCTTGCCTTCCGTAGGTTCTTTGTTATACACTTGGTCATTGCAAGACGCGTGTCAGCAAGTACTGAGCAGTTTGCTGGGTGGCTGCGTTTGTCAGCTTATGCCTAAAGTGGACGAATCGCCGGTGGACCGTCTTTGGTTATATGGGCTATGAATATAACAATATTATTAGTATGAATTGTTCAAATAGTCGGCAAATTCGGCTAAATTCCAACCCAGTGCTTGCTCACTCACCAACTCGTTGCCTAGCTAGTTGTGCCGACAAGCAACACCGTTAGGGATTGAACCACAGATGAACACGGTTATACAGGCATATCTATCGGGGACCACAGGCAGACGCCGCGAACTGGGCGGACGTCTTCGAATAGCAAGTCGAAGGCTCATCCAGGAACTATGATACTGAGATCGTTGAGGCGAGGCCGAATACGAACAGTCGTTTTCATTCGAGGCCGTCGCACTTTTTGATTTGACTCAAGCAGCTACAATAGCAGGACAACAGCAATAGTGCCATAGCGGTATGAACCGCGGAGGCGGATTCAGCCACGAAGGCCAGCACCGATAAACCCCACAGCGTTGGGGCACTTCTCAACTTTTTGAACTGTTTCTTTTGGTTTTGAAGACCCAAAGAAATGGAAGCAGACAACTATAGACCACGTCATAACGCAAGAAAGCTGTATAGGAAATCTTCTTTTTCATTCGTAAGTAATTCAGATTTTAGAAGTACATGTCATAAGGGTTGACACGTACGAGGCGGATAGGGCTTACTTATATGGACTTATTCGAAATAGAAAATAGTTAAAGAACAGTTTGCGATCTTGAGGTTCTGAGAAAAATAAATACTACTGTGACTCATAAGTGAAAACATGAAATTGCCTTTACGGAACATATAAATATGATGCGGATGAAGTTTTGACATATAAAAGAAATAGAGTAGGTCCTACGTCGCATTTTTCAGAGACTGTTTCACGATTGTAGCATATTCCCTTACCGCTAGTCCATTGTTTTATAGAGACACAGCGTGTTTCAGGTAGTCTCTGGGACTGCCGGTGGGAATGTTGTACCAATGCCAAAAGTACCTCGAAGCTCCTGTATCAATAACATGCGAGGTCTAGCGATTCCTGCAAACCCCACCGCTGCGTAAACTTTTCGAAATTAGATAAAGTGTAAAATTCTTTCATTACTATGATGAAAAGAGGAAATTAACTTAGTTCATTGTTGCGCCAGAACTACGACATCTGCGGTAGACCCGACGGCAGCATCGGTAGACGCGTGCACTGTAGCAACGAGCATAAGAAAAGTGTTAAATACGATGTAACAACGAAGACTGGCCAACTGAACCGTACAAACAAAGCTGACAATCAACTGGACTTTGTCAAGATTCGTTCTCTGTTATCATGTTGAGTACGTGTGTTCTCACCAACCATTCGAGCGGGTGCCTCCTGCCTCGGAAATATTCGACAGTCATTATACGCCGAAACATGTTGGGACCTTTTTTTGTTCCGTGGCGCCGTCACGCGGGCGACCGCCGCGAACACTTTAATCTTTCCTTTTCTATGGAAACAAGTACCGCTACTTTGTGTGCCCTACATGTATGTATGTACGTCAATGCAAGCCATTCAGAAAGTAAAAGAGAGTAAAAAAAAAACCTTCCGTGGAAAATATTACTATACAATAAAAGAAGGGAACTCTGCTAGATTCTAATGTTGGTAAAGTACGAGTTATGCAACCACGAACTGGCGTTGAATATCAGCACCCGGATACGAGCCACTGGCACTGTTGAGCGCAGGGCAAGGAGAGAGTTCGGGTAGAACCCAGTATAGAAGGAGAACACCAATCCGAGGGCAAGCACGACAACTAACGCGAGAAGGGTATTGCCAGTCAGAAATAACTCGCAACCGGAAAGTCAATTCCGTAGTAACAGTAGCAGTAGCGGTAAGACTAGCAGAACCAGCAGGCTATTCTGTAAGGGGCCAACCCTCGTCTCGCCCCACTCTCTGTGACCGCCATACTCAGGACAGAGGACAAAGCCAAACGAAAAAGTAAAGATCAGCTCGCAGTCATTCGCGGAGCTACAGACAAAGGACGACACAAAGGAGCAAAGCCGTCGCGCACCGCTGCCCCGGAAAGAGCTAACATGCACAGGGCACCGCGCCACATCAGTACCATGCAAAAGGCACCAGCAAAAGTAAGCTTCGATGCCGAATTCTTGTTGTCCTGATCCGGCCGGCTTTGGCCGTTCTTGCTCTTTTCGTTGTTGTTGTCCTTGTCGTCTGCGGCAACTGCAGCGGCAGCAGCGGCGGAGCTTTAACCCGATTATAAGTCAGGCGCGAGCAGTTCGTGGCTGTTCACCGCGGGACTCCGCGCACTCGGTGCGGCGCCACTTGATGAAAGTGCGCAACAAACGAATCCGGAGCCCCGCGGCGGGTTAGCGTAACATGGGCTAGAGAGTGAACCGCTGAGAGCTGCTGATGAATCTTCACTAACGCTTGGACTAGCATTGGTGCTGGTAGTGAGGGAAGACACGATGGTGAATGCGGTGTACGCGTCAACCAGACAGGATCCCGAGTCCAGCGAGCCAAGTTCTTCCAGCTAGCCCCAACGAGGCGCCTCCCGTCGGGGACACGCGTATCCCACGGCCCTAGGCCCCATACTGGCGTTTGCTGCTAAACTGGGAGTCAGACATCATATCGTTGGACCGACAATAGGGCGACGAGCTATGGGATCTAGCATTTATCGTGTTTTCCTGCCGCTGTTGCCGGATTTGCTGTCGCCTCGGCTGTTCTTGGTTGTTTTTCTTATACCCTCCTTAGTCGTTGGCTGCTTATCGTCGAAGAGCTTCGTCCTGCAAGCTTTGGATGATCGTTGTTAACCGACGATATGACGAAGGACGACGAAATCAAATGCTTGGTGGCTAGACTATCAGGCGAGTAAGAATCATAAAAAGCGTGCAGGACGTAACACCGCCTCTTTGTTTAGTTGCAAACCTATCAACAACCCGTTCGACTTTTGCTAACATGTAACGTCGCCGTGAGCAGCTTACCCTTACAATGTGCCTTGTTTTGTTCTGACCGAAATTGCATTCTCGGCTGCAAAATAGAGCGACATAAGAAAAACGTCTATATGAACCACCGCCACGAGGAAAAATATTAGTTTCTCATTAAGGAAAAAAAACTTAAAAAGCGAAAGACTTTTCGCTGTCCTGAAATGATTTGATCGTGAGGGAAGGGCTTACACTTTGGCGTAACAGTACTTCCATTAGGTACAATACATTGTTACGCTTAAATAAAGGCTTATATAGCTATATATGGGCCAGTTGTTTAAGAATAACACTGGGGGTTTTTTCTACGTGCGAACTTGCTTGATAATATTTAGACAAAAACGAGTTCTTATTAAAAAAAAAATAATAGTGTAGCATACTAATAGCCAACATGTTCCATCAAATATATCTATTTATGCATTTATGTTTCAGCCGGCCTGGAAGTGGACTAGCCAATAAATAGTGTACGCACACGATGCTTTAGAAGACGTTGGCAGCAAGCTAAATGCGCCTGCGATCCTAAGGACAGCATTTTCGTTACTTGTTATTCGTCCTTCGCCAGGATCAGATTAGCCGGCCCAGGTGTGGCCCAGTTGCATTTCTACCAGTATTTCTTACGCTGGTCTCTTACCCAGAAGAGTACGATTATGAGGCGATATAAACTCGTTTGAATTAAGCGCGTTCCAAACTACGTTCCAGATGATTTTACGTAAAATGTCTTTGTTTTGAAACATTTTAAAGAAAAAATACCCTTTAGAAGGGGCGACTCGTTACGCAGAAATAGTGCAGGTGCTTAGGTAACGAGTGGTCTAGGACGGCAAGTAGCCAATAGATTCAATTTATCCTACGACATGTTATTGCTAATGCCTGATGGGTTGATACAATATGAATATTTTATTCTTTTTTTTTTTTTTTTTTTTCTACTCTATGGACGCAGCCAAAACTGCTCTCAAACAGTATAACGACGCCCTTTGTTCTGATACTTGTAGTAATACTATCAAATTGTTACAATGGTCGGTAAGATGAAAAAGAAACATCCCTATCTTGAGCGTAGGCTTCTAACATAGTCTACACAAATAAACGCAAATAACTATTAATTTCCATGCTCGCCGACGCGAACATGGAAATTCGCATGTGTTTCTCAGAGCGACATTTCTAATTCCTCAACTAATGAAAATATTGTAAGACGGGAACTTATCGTTTTTTTTTTTTTTCTCTAAATGTGAATCACCTTAATTACAACAGGAGCCTCCATTAAAAACGAAGATAGCATTATCTCACAGTGCTCTTGAAATGTTCAATATGCCTATATGAAGCTTTATTTTCAATTCAATAAGCGTATTATTCAAACTTGACCAGCTACGGTAGGTCGGCAATGTTTCCAAGTCTATCGACCCTCTGCGCGAGTTATGCTATTGTATTCACGAGGCCTCGTTTTCGTCGGCTGCATCTTCATGATGTGACTATGAAACATATCCCATTGCCTTTCTGCATCCCACACTTGGGCAAATATGATGCAACCAGAACCTACGAAGTGCTGACCATGCACTTCACTCACTCGCGTCGGAAGAATCTCAGAACAAGAGGCTTTCTGTATCTGACGATGCATGTCGTCCACCCCCTAAGGTTTCCTCCCTAAAGGTATACTTAACTAAGTTGTTTATCATATACGCGTTTCCCACTAGTTATTCGTAAGAGCTCGTAGCGCTATTTACTATTTCGGAACGTCCTAGAGTCTTGAGTGATCTAGACGATTCGTTAATGGCTGTGGTATTGTTTCAAATCTGAGCAATCTGAGCGTATGCACAGGTTTCATCTCGCACTGAAAGCTGGTCGTCTGATGCAATGCTAAACGGCGGTATCGGGACTAAGCATTAAGACGCCTCGCTGAAGTTAGCTGTTGTAGGCGCCATTTTTTGGATCTGTTATTCTTAAAATATACGACAAGAGTATCGTCTGCTATTCGAGTAATTCGAGTTTACTATTTTTTTGCAAGACGCCATTTTGAAGCTAGGCAATTAGAAACATCTAAATTGAGCAGTTCGCTCTTAGTTATTCTTGTTTTTGAATAAAATTACGAAGTATTTTAAGACTAGATATAAATTCATTGGAAATAACGATGTGGTCTTTGATGCACCGCCTGAGGCTAGGGCTTCTGTGACGCGCCTTGACTATATCATACTAACAGGGGCTATATTCTTCTACTGTCTGATCCCATCATCTAACTATAACGTCGATGTTTGCTTTATTCAGCCTATAGGAATAGGGACCCGCCCAAACCAATTGATAAGTGCTATATGGAACTAACGGTGGCTTCACACAACGGCAAAAACGTCAACCACACTAACTGCTATGGCTTACGCTGATACAGCTCCGAAATACGCATCGTCATCTGATTACGCCGTTGTCGCCGCCAACTTTCTGTTGCGAAAAAAAGCAGAATCGCCGCTACTTCATGCAAATGCTTATCTCTTAGTGTTTATGTGCAATGTCGAAATAACTCTAGAGATTTCCTGGCGTAAAATACGTAAAAAAATCATATGAAACAGATACAATTTTTACTGTAGATGACAAATAGTTGAAATACGTTCTTTTCTAAGATTGACGGCACTGGTGATTTTATAAGCAAAGCTATTTTTACGATTTTCTCGATTAATACGCCTGTTAAAAATGATACAAAATCATCGTGACATTTAGTAGCTTTGCTATATAACCCTAGAGTAGTCCTTGCCTCGAACGTAGCATTAAGTACAGCATAGCCTTATTCGTAGATGAAGATCTGAAGCCCTATAGTCCCACACCGAGTTCCCCTATTCGACTATTATTGTTATTGCTACATATCTACCTATTGCGAGTCTGTGATCTGATCAGGACGCGCCCCAATTTCAATGCACTCCAAATTCGAACGATTCTCCGAGCAGCATTTCCAATACAATCAACGCTCACAGGGAACCACTGACGGAGGGAAAGGTCATAGAAGTTGAGCTGTTCCATTGGCACCAGTTTAGTCTTCAGATAAGGGTCATCGTCGCATGACATGTTCCCATAGCGACTCTCGTAAGTGGGTCCGTCGCTCCGTTTTTCGCTCTCTTCAAGTTGCGCCTCAGCATGGCATACGCCCTGAACAGTAAAGCCATGGAAGCGCATGCAACATGCGCTCCACCCGCCTTCGACTGATGGGACACCGTAAGGACACAGAGCCGTGTGAATAGCTTTCATGACCCCCGCTAAACGATGACTTCGCATGCGCGAGTTCAACACGTCTTCGCGGTTTGCGCATGACACCATGATGAGATGACCTCGTGAGTCTCTCGTTTAGCCATGTGACATACAATGACTAGCAGGGGCTCTTTTTCTGGGAAAATTATCTTTTAAACAGGCCAATATGGAGATGCTCTCTCGGACATCTAGATGGAGACAATATTTTGCCAAACGTAAGAAATCAAACGCAAACTTAATATATTTATACGATAAGGAACACTCGGCCTACATTTTGTTGTGAGTCTGCGACCACTCTGATGGGACTGATCGCCGACATAACCCAAATATGTATGAGAAAGGCCGAAAGACTGTTGGTCGGCTTAGCACATTCATGGGAGGCCCTGGCTAGTTGATTTGCTTACTTGACAGCTCCCACGGTCCAGCGATGGCGTACTTCACACAGCACGTTGCATCACCTAGAACTTTTGTGCGACTGCTTTCAACCGCAAGTTCACTAGGCTGCCTGCTAGTCTCCCTTTTATTCCTAATGCTATATAAATTGGTATTAGTTGATTATTATCTTGCATGAAACATCACGCTAAGATGGAATGCCACCGTTCTGGTAAACGCGTGAGTGAACTCTGAAACAGTTTTTGTTTAGCGCCTATGTAATACGAATGTGTTCACGCACTCAAGGACCGCAGACGGTTCCTAGGATCGATGCACGAGTCCCTAGATAAGGCAGAAAATAGTTACTAGCATGTTTCTCATTAGAAAGTCTAGATGAAAGACCTGGCCAGGGATTACTAACTAGCTTTAAAGAATACGAATAGGTTAAGTAAGGAAAAAGTATTTGTGATTTATTAATTATAAAAGCTCATAAAATTTTCCTTTCACGATCACGAACCCACACTTTTGAAAATTCTGCCTGAACGCGAACAAAAGAATAAACAAAGCTGTGAACTTAGTGGATTCTGGAAATGATGGATAAATAGCGTGGCTAGTAGCTGTTTGTAAGGCACAACGCCATGAAAAAGAGATGTATAAATACACCTTTAGGAAATGAACAAAAAAAATTATCAAGAACTTATTTATTTCAAAAAGCATTGCTTGCTTTACGATCTCTGCCCTTGCTGCTGCCTTAAACCATTTCACCATGGCTGTGGATAAGATTTTTCGTATATTTGCTTCCAACGCACTTGCTTTGCCAGTAGTGGCTCTGCTACGCCATTACTAACCCACTATCCCGAGTCGCTTACGCCGGTATGTTCGCCTAACAAACGTCTTTCAGGGGTTTTCTAGCGCACCCCTTGTATTGAGGGTTTCTCTGATCCCTCTCTATTCCCCCGCCAACACCTCCCGTGTTCTTTTCTTCGTGACGTGCTACCGGCATAGTCCTACTTACGCAAGCGCACCCTTATTCCCCCAGTTGCTGCTTCGGCTGCAGGGGCCGTCGTCGTGGCTTGGAGTTTGAGCAGATTGTAAATCCAATGATGTCGCATGATTCGGCGGCAGACAAGCTCCGCGGGTGTTAGCCATCCCCGTCTTCCATCACCTCTTATCTCCGTGGCGGTCGCAGCTCGTCTTCCTTTCTTGGCGCCGCTCATATGTAACTCACATCTCGGTACGAGCTAGGTTTAGCAGCTTTGGGATACTGCTGATGGTTTTGTTAGCGTGGTCGGTCGGTCGGTCGGTCGGTCGGTCGACGGCTAGAACTTGGCCGCCACCGAGTCATCGGCAGCGAAGCAGGGGACCACGAAAAGTCCGTGCCCGTTCAAGCTGCCCCCAGTTTGTCCCTCTGCTTCGCCCTTTAGACCCCTCTGGGCATCCACAGACGAGAAGCCGCTGGTTGGACGACACTTTTAGTCATCATCGATTTTTTAAACTTTTTCGTTAAATAGCACCAGCATCAGTAGCAGCAACGGGGCATAGTGGGATCGCCAGCAAAGTAGAGGGCTCAGAGGAAAGCAAAAAGGCTACAGGCGCTTTAGCGCTGGCAGGAATAACAGGAGGATACGACGATGAGAAGTCAAGCTATGCTTGCATAAAGGGACGGACCTGCGTCGCTAGTAGTGGTGCGCTGAATGGTACATGGTACAACATGGCGATGGTATCTTTGGCTGTATTCAGCTCAACAACTATAGTAGCAACGACAATTTCGTGTGTTTCGGAGCGGGGAGCGGTACTACTTTTCGCGACTGGGGTTTCGGGATGGCGAGAGATCTGGCTAACGCAAACGGATAGGTAGCACAATAGTGATGGATCTACTACGGTGAGGCTGGCAATGTTCGCGCGATACGCAAAAACGACTAGCAACATATGAGCGCGCGGGATATTGCCATAGGTTTGGCAAGGTAAGACCCTGTTACTTGTTCCGATAAGCACATTATAACCTAGCGAAAAGTACTGCGAAATCTATGGCGTTGTCCACGCTATAGATACAGCAGGGTTATGTCGTTCTGTTAAAAGAAAAAATAACGTCGCTCCACATGGCGCGAAGTTCCGTACGGGTCTCGTCTTGTGTGAGGTGACGACGTACAGATTGAAAATGGCGTTATACGTGTACGCCTCGACATGTACGTATTAAAGTTTTTCCATTTTAGAAGAACAAAGAAATAAAAATCATTAATCCATACCATACCATAGCGTAAATGCATGCGGCAAACGAAATCTATGATTCATGCCTGAATTTCAGCAACTGCTTTCATTGTCAGTCATTACTGATTTGACGTAATTTGTTATCGTTTTCAGGAAGAAATCAATTTTACTTTCATTACACTTCAAACCCTTCAAAAACCTCTACTGCATGCGACTTCGTGCGAGGTCTAAGGATGCATCCTATATAGCTTATTGGTGCTGGTTGTCATTTAATTCATGATCGATGTGATAGTAGTTGTATTTATTGTTTCCTTCCTTCCAAACTGGAACATAAACTGGTTAATGTAACCCTTTTCTATTGGAGATTCGTCGGCTACTCGAAGGTCCATACAGGAAAGCCAGTGCCCGCAGTTCTAAACGAACAATTTGTGCCAACATGAAAACCCAGATGACGGACGTTCATTGACAGATTCGTTGCCTCGACGCTCTTTTAAGCTCGCCGCTTATGGGCCCGTCGGCGGCTGATTGTCTGACCGGGATCTGCGGTTAATTGAAAAAGTGATGAACGGCCAGTCAGCCAGCCAGCCATAGCGTACTCTTACGGGACGGTCTTCTCGCTTCTGCTGCTGCTAGGATTGTTTCTGGTGTTACTAGGCTGTGCGCTATGCTTACTGCCCGCTTGTTTGGTTCTCTGATTCTTCTCCATGAGCGCGCGATCCATCTCCATCAAGAAGCCACCTGGTACGGACAACAGCCGCCTCTTGGGCGTCCTGCCAGTGTATCAACACCGCAGACCAGTGGAACTTACCATATCTTTCTTCTTTTCGTCAAAGTTCATCCATGTACGATCTAGTCGGGAGCTGCCCTTTCAGCTCTTTGGTCCGAGAACTTCGCACCTCAGTCGGACTCAGTCCCCAAATATCCCCATCGTTGACTCTTTGAACAATTAACTACAACTTGCATCTGTCAGGTCCAGCCTAAGATACAGGCACCAATAATTGTGCGGGTACTTAAGTGAACGTTTTTGGCTAGTTCAAGTGTAATGAATACATGACATAGTCAAATGGTTGAGTTGATTAAAAGTGGCCAAAGGTTGTAAACACGCATGGAAAGAATGAGCGCATGAGGTAGTGTTATTGCCCCTGTGTGTGGACGAGACGTCGGTGCTACCTCATACTTGGGAGAACAAATTTGTTTGCGAAAACTGACAGAGGCAAACAGTCAACAAATTTAGAGCTGCTATAAACTCATGATTTCTAACGTTAGAAGTTAAAATTAGAGACAAGATTCTTAAATAGAGCAGCTTTGATTATCACAAAACAGCGTTTTCCTAATTATGCCATATCTGCATCAATGAGGGAAATCCTTGAGGATCCTGCACCAATGAGGAATGGGCATAGTACAATCATAGCTTCGATGCCGCAAGCGCGACCAATGGTCATCTGATTTACCAATGTCTCGATGTTAGAGTTACGTCAGTTATTCGAGAATTGGGTTATCCTGTCAGTCTTTGTAAAATGAATCCCTACACTCATGATACAATTTTTCGAAGTGACTAAACTCTGCATCATCACCGGCAGCAGCAGAAAGGAAAACTAATTACCACCAATAGATATGCAGGTCTTTAGATCTCTTTATCTCGAGGGCAGAGATCGCCTACTGAGAAATGGCCATCGAAGCACTGAGACGGCCTGCCGTTTCCACTTCCTTCGCTTTGGCTAACCCCTTTAAATGAGCATTGCCCATGAGCTCCCCGTGTCTGAGTCTGCATTTCGCTCCATGAATGAAAAGACGGATGTTCGCAGTCTCTCCTACCCAATTCTAATCCTTCCACCCATTCCTGAGCAAATAGCCGCGAACTACGATTGAATGAAATTCTCGAAATTAGTCTTCTGCTTATCATCAGGCAACGGCGCGATGATGGAGCGACCAAATGCCGCTGCCGCTTATACCCAGCTTCGGTCCACTGTAGGGGCAATACTAACGTCTTCTTTTTCATCGTCCTTTTTTCTTTTTTGCCACAATGCATTCGCCCTCGTCAATGCTCTCGGCTTTCGACTATTTTTCTTGGCCCCTTTCCTTGGCCGTGGTTCACTGTTCTATGGCTCTATTACTGCCAATTCTCCATTTCTGTTCGCGGGTCTAGTCTACTTGGTCTGTTGCGGTCTATGATCGACTGTACTGCTCTACACATCCATACTTTTTTCCTGAAGATGGACGCCCAAACCTTTCTTTCTTACTCTGAGCTATTCTTTGTTGATGTCGGTGACTACGAATATATTTGGTATTTCTGTATAGGCGTTCGCCCTCGATTGTTCAGTTAGTCACCCGTCAACTTCTTGTTGGTCGGCAAAAATGAAGGCCCTGGACGCCCACCCGTCGTGAGTACGAGTATGGTTCGGTGGCATGAATACCCCGACCAAGGCCAACCTACCGGGCTAGAACAAATGGTAAGATTCCACCGCACGTGACTTTAGCTCGGCTGTCAGCACTTCGGAGAGCATTGCCATCTACCTGCCCCTGGCGAAGGGTCGATGGACCGAAACCAAACGTCAGGCTTCTTCGTTATGCTCGTTTCCTCTAGCCCTTCACGGTACTTTCTTGGCCTGGCTCCGATCTCCATACGGGTCGGTTGCACTCGCATACGTCCTACTAAACGGTGCGGGCTATCCTTACTCACCATAGAGCCATTAATACTGGTAGCTACCAACACTAGCGCACCCTATAAACTTAGCGACGATGCGCTTCGTTGAGCACGTTTGAGTTCAAACATGCCGAAGGCGAAGACCCGAATAGTTTTCCGTGCATAGAAAAACTGAACGCTACTCCTCCCTTTATCCTTGAGGACTTCGTCTAATGGCTGAACAACAGAGGTTAACCGGTGAACAACAAGAGGCGAAAAAAATAAAGGGCCAAAAAGGCGCAATGGCCTGGACAACCAAAGGGAAACAAGAGAGCAGAAGGATACCAACAAGAAATAGCGCAATAGAACGCTAACGAGTCGAAGCAAACCTAAGAGTAAGGGCTTAGTCAATAGGTAATGGTAATGGCGGTGCTGTGCGAGTGAAGCGACATAGTATCAGCAGAAGGGTTAGCTACCCCGACCAACGAGATTCACACTTATACTAGAATTTCTCACATGGGGCACAACCTTCTAAACTACGACAAAGTCCAGGGATAGGCCCAATGAAGGCCATATGTGCGATATGCACTCCCGATAACAATACAGTCAAACGTCTGATTCGGATGACAACAGCATGGTAGAGGTGAAAGAAGAAAACGGGGTGAGGAAGACAAAAAAAGAGAATTAAAAGACAATTGCGAGATATGCGGGGGAAATAGATGAGAAGTACAAAAACACTTGCGCTGGCTAGCGAACAACACAATTCTAGTCTAGGGTCTGGTATAAGTAAGGGCTAGTAAAATTTACGAGAGAAAAAACGGCTCGAGACGAACCCGTTGAGAAGCGACTACCGGCTGGAAGGTTTAGTCGTGCAGGCCGCGAGAAGCAGACGATAAAGGACGACTAAAGAGTGGCGGGGCACAAATGTGAATAAGCCAAAATAGGAACCGAAGCGCCCTTGGACAAGATGAACAAAGGGGTGCCATGCAAACGAAAGGGGGGCAAATACATCCTTGGGGTTTAGAAGATGGAGCTACGATTGGGGCATACGAAGAACGATCAGGAAGTAGCCGATGAGGGTGGAGGAAAATGGTCTGTAAAAGAGAGGCAAAACGAGAAAGTAAGAAGAGTGAGATGAAAAGTAAAGGCACGAATTAGGAACAATTTTTCATCGGTCCTACGAAAAACCGACGGCCATAGTCACACAAGGGTTGTAGTAGGTCGACGTTTGCTCGATTCATGCTGATTTCTGCTGAATTGGCTATCCCGCATAGCACTCAGCAGTGAGCGTTGTGGCACAGCGATTTCAGCCCAGTGTCGAGGTCCGTCTATTGGGTGGGGGGCACTCAACGATCAAGCAAATTTTCGGGGATGAACAACACGTATGAAGGAACAAAATGAGGAGAAAGATAGAGAAAAAAGAATAAGCTACAAAAGTCGAAGGTTAACTGTGAGGACATGCGCTTCGCAAAAAGTACGTCTATGCGTGTCTGCGTAAGAAGATCAGGAACTACGGGGCTCTGTGTAGGAACAAAGAAAACAGGGGAAACCAGTATAGGCTAAGAAGCCGAAGGAAAAAGTGAAACCAACCGGATGCAGAGCGCAAAAAGGCTTGCCAGCTTGTCCTATTCTGTAACTGCAATTCACAGTACCCTGTATTAACCCTCAGGCTTTTTCGGCTTTACCGGTTGTGGTCTGGAGTGCGCTGCTGTTCACCCAGTCGCTCATCGCCTCTTTCCTTTTGATTAAAATGAATACTCACATAAACTACCACGTTGACCGCCGTTTCTGAGGACGGTGACTTCGTGCATTACGGCAGCAGGAGTAATGCGCAAGCCGAACACTCACCCGCCGGCGAGATCCGCAATAGTCCTATATATTTTCATTGTTGAATTTCGACTTTTCCGCTTGCGTTTGGTCATTTCATTTAGACTGTCATCCTTTTTTAGGCCGCCATTGCGTCCGTCTGACTTTACTCGACAAGACAAAGTTCGTCGAAAAGAAACAAGAAGTCGATGACAACGACGCCGACGCCTACGAGTCTTCGGCGTTCATACCAACCGCTGTGTACCGACATCTATTCCTTTTCTCTATCGCTGCTACTGCTCATTTAACTCTCTGCCGTTTGCAACGCGAAAGAACGAGCGCCTGTTTCACGGTCTTTGCCGAGCCCATCGTCTGCTGCCCTGAGGACAACGAGAGATCTTAGCTAGCTCAGCTCTGTTAAACGGTGGCAGTTGCACGGTGGTCGGGCACAGGGGCACAGATCTTTCTTTCTACCACCATTACTGGTTTTCTTACTCATTCTGGGCGTGTGTCAGCCAGCGTCACACATCGTCCTTTCGTTAGGGCATAGACAGAGTGGCGGCGTAAGCTAGACAAAGCAATAACTGTCGCGCTCCGAGTTAGTGGAACGGTGAGAGCAGGGCACAGGATCACAACCAATCGAAAATAGTGAGACACTTTTTCTCTGGTTGTTCATCCTTTTTGTCCATTGCACTAGAGCCTTTGCACCCCCCTGTCAGACTGTGGAGGTTGACTGACGCACGGAGAGCTGCTGATGGGAGAGGTACTATCCTACCAACTTCAAGTCACCATGTCGACGCTTAATCGCCAGCGGCAAACGTAAAGGCCGAGTTTTGAGGCTCCATTTCCTTCAGATACTTTCGTCTGACTTTTTGTCTTGTTCTCATTTAGCCTATTACTCGAAGCCTTCTTCGAGTTACCTAACGACTTGACTGCTAACTTTTCCGCTTCCGCGAGATTGCATGTCGACTTGCTTGACACTCACTCAACATGCTAAGTAGACGCTCAGTTGGACAAGCTTTAACGCTGAAAAATCAGCTAAAGCCCTAATGCAATGCTCCCAAAGATATAATTTTATGTTTTACGAGGACATCTTCAGCTCGTAACTTTTTCTGTAATTTTCTATATAAGGAGCGGGCTCCAGACATTTAATAATAAAAAAAACACATCTCATTTGTCCTTAGGTGGAACTCACTACTGTTATACGCTTTTTTCGTAATAAAAAATAGTCACCTCTAGTTAAAATCTCGTCTTATAGATAAGCAAGCAGATAGATCAGTAGACATAATGATGACTCAGCTCCCATATCATCTGTCCAACCACATAAAAACATCGCCACATAGTAGAATACCCTTTAGTTTTCTAGTCCACAAGCTCGCCGTGTGGCGATCTCGTTGTTGAGCGAGGCCAGTTCATTGACTTCAACATCCGGCAGCACAGGCGAGGCCATTCATTGAAACTGTGTAGATGTAAGACGAAACCTCGTGAGGGTCACAGGCAGCAAATCTTCTTGGTTTGACCATTGGTCTCTCATATCTCTTACGTGTCTGGTTGTGCTCGTTCTCTCTTACGCTATATTTTGCACGCTCCACGCACGCTTTCCTGGCCGGTATCCGTCCCGTTGACCCAGTGCCACCCTCTGCGAGTCTTTACCCTCCAGAGAGCTGAAGACCAAACAAATGATTATTAGTATTTTCATAAATGGCGTATCATCGTTCACGTTCACCATCACCTCTCCCCCGCCATGCTACCCCCGGCCGCCTGCCCGCCCAATGTTGACTTCCTCAGCTCGCGTTCACTATCTTCTTATGCTTTTGTTTGGCTTGGACTTTCGCTATTTTGGTCGGTTTTTTCTAGCACGTCCGGACCCCCCGAACAGCCAAAGCTCCGAAGCCCTGAAAGCGCCTACATGGTAAAAGTAGAACGTCTGCTTCTTCTGCTTCGAGACTCGTACCCGATTCAGCCGCCTCAAGCGTGGTGGTAATGGAAATTCGTCCCAAAAAAAAAGAAACCCAGGGAGAAATTCATAAGTGTTGAATTTCTACACGATCTGAGCTGCTCAGCTCGATCCCTCTCTCTTTCTTTCGAATTCGCGCGGCGGCTTTGGTCTGTTTCATTGGAACGCTGCGCACGAACGGCCCAAACAGAAGTATTACACTATCAGGAAAGGTGCAATGAAGACTGCTGTCTGGCGTTTGAAATGACTGGAAAATAGGATTGTAAGGGTCTATAATCCTGGTGCAAAGGTAGTGATTGACTTAGAAGTGTCAATCACAGGTGAAAGATGATAACTGACTTCATTTGAGTGAGTCGATTGAGACTTCCGCTTAAGTGAGCTGAAAACTTTTTGCGTAGCAGCTATTATTTCAGCAGCTATAAAGCGATGGGCGCAGGTGCAGTCAATGGGGTCTCATGCGCAATAAATATAAATGTATTGAATTAATTTGAATTCGGACTGTACTTTGGAGGCATATTTGGGACATCCTGTAACGCAGCTTAGATGAATCAATAGCTACAAATAAAAAAAGCCCGGATGAAAACACTAAATCGATCTTCGCGATCAACAAGATAATATGATCGTATCATGCTCGATAGGAGCCAAAAGACATTTTCGGAGCTTTCTTAGATCCCTGGCTTTTTGTGAGTGTTTAATATAAGATACACGCGAATAAGCGATCACTTACAACAACAAGATACAGCAATGAATAAGCACCAATTGACGTTTTTTACGTCTCAATGAAGCTGCAATGGAAACGCGATATTACGTATGTAATTTTCACCTCTATTTTTCATCCTATCTGTAAACATTACGCATAGGTCAAAGAAATGTAGTGTTCAGGGTGGAAGCGGTCCTGGAACTCTTCCAATCAACGTAACAGGTTGAAGATCCGCCATCGCGGACCCATTCCTAGTGGTTCTAAGAGTAGTCCAGCCAATATTGACACCTGCGACCGATGCGCGCGTATCTTGTTAGTCGTTCATTATGCATTCTGGATGCTTGTTTGGGTCGTTTTTATGAGACATGCTAGTACATCTTGAAGCGCGATATTCGACGAGTCGATGTTGACTTGAAGAACAGTCACGTCTGGCTCGTTGCATCAAGCGATATCAGGCGCTAAAGTAACCCCTCATATCAATCTTGTATGTAAACGCAAATGTCTTCTTTTTTGCTATAGATTCTGTTTAGGTCCTTTGCAGGGGTCTGAAAATGATTGCTCTACAAACTTCAACAGCTCAATGATGTGTAGGGCACTATTTATCGACCATACGAGACTCTTATGATAATACAGTGATAGACAACGAACTACATAACACTTGGACGAGTAATGGAATTGCCCAGAATAGCAAGATACGCTAGTCTTTTGATCAGGTTTCTTTTATTATTTGTTTCTTTTAATTATAATTGCATGTTCATATGAAGTCAAATATAGCAGATAACACGTAATACACAGAAAACAAAGAACAGTTCATGAATTAGCACATCATAGCTTTTTTATTAGGATAGCACCATATTCCAATTTAACCCCCATATTTACTTCCATATCAGACACTACATAGAAATCAGGGACATTGCTCAGTTGGGCCTGTAAACACGAGTACAACAAAAGAAATCGTAGTTGATTTTTTTATCGTACATTTATATATAAATCTATGTACTCTTTAAGCAGCCATTCCACGGCGTGATCTATGGCCGCACCCCACTTATAGTAGAGTTATCGTCCTTTCCTAAGGTCGTCCCTCAAACCAGTGGCCCCTTCGTTGCCATACAATTCCTCCTGTCTCCTTGCCATTGCACTCGATTGATATTCGTTCCAATGGCTCGTCGCGCTCAACGTGGCAGCTCTCGCTCTCGTCATCTACGGTTTCCTTCGTGAGAGGCTCGTGGCGCCGTGAAACTGGACCTTCCTTTTTCGCTGCCTATTTCGGAAGGTTGCAAGGAAGACACATTTTTCCTGCTGTATTCAATTTCTTTTTTGCTTTGGTGCAGCGCTTGGGTTTTTGCAGTTTGTCATTGGCAGTTTTTCCTGCGGCGCCTCTTTCTGCGCTACCGTCACCATCGTTGCGCGGTTTGTGTAGCTCGTCAATTTTCCTTCAGCGCGCCTCAGCTCATCGGCCAGCTCGCCGAGCTTTAGAGTCGGCCTGGAGTTTCGACTGCATGCCCCGCACTCCTGTCGTTCTTGGACGGCTAACTCTGAACGAGCGGTTCCCGGACAAATCCCCCATCGACGTCCCGTACGATTGCCTGCATTCTGCCGCGTTCGCCTACGGACACGTCTTTTTTTCAAGATCTGCGTCAACTTCCCTCTCGTCCACGAGAAGGGATGAGCACCTCGGATGGATCCGTCTTCTTGTCGCATCCCGCATTCTTTCAGACCTATACACAAAGATCTACTCGAATAAAAGAGATCGTTGAAGGGTGTAATATGAATGTTATGTGACTGTGAGCAGGCGCAATCTGACTTGCCAGGTCCGGTTCGGAGGACTCCATGCGGTTGCCTACTAGGCCAGTGTTATCATGGCTTGGGCACCAAAAAGAACCGCGACAACGGTGCCTGCTTTTCCTTGGCCTCTGACTGTGTTGCTGGCGATCACGTGCATTGCAACGAGCCGTCCTCGCAGCGGAAGTAGCAGTAGAGGTGCGTGTGTACTGATGCAATTCGCTTGTTTCGGAGTATCTGACGCGCGCTACTTTGAGAATTCTGCGCAGTCTGACCTTCCATGATGGTTCGGATATTTTCCCTAGGCGCTCCTTCTACGTCTTGGTTCTGGGATGTGCGATGCGGTCAGCCAGCGGGTCTAGCCACTGTCCGCCCATCTATATGTAATTCAGAAGAGCCAGCCTTCTCTTCTACGCGTTCTCGCCTGCTACCCAGTCTGTTATGCCATTTTTTTAGCTGGATTGCATCACATATGCTATAAGTAAGCCGAATACGCGCTCAAGACGAACCAAAGAAGATTTGAATTGATATATGACCCGAGACTTCTCGCAACCATCAAGGTCTCATACATACGTAAACATACACGCTTATATTATTATCTACATACAGCGCGAAATATAGTGTATTCTATAAAACCTTACTGATTTATTACATAGTTCAGCAGGTGCGCGATTCTAGCGAGCTAATATGTATTTACAGTGAACATAACGAGCCACGACGACTTTTGCGTTTAGGGTTCAAGTGACTTTAGAGACGGTGTGTGAATTTCAAAGCAATCGTGACTATCGTGTTCTTCCTATTTTTATTATTATTGTGGTTCTAGCACTGGAACTTCTGGGTAATTGCTACCCATTAGAAACTATATATAAATATGGAAAATTGCTTAGATAACTGCGAAATGACGATTCATTTGTGTACACATTTTTTTTTTATTTATTTACAGTAATTTAAAACAATAATGACCTAGCCTAAGAGGCTAACTGTATGTTATAAGTCAGCCATGTTATGAAAAACTAATCAGCAGTAGATTTTTGGTGATTGTCTCTAATGCGTCATGAAAGCATTTATTTGAATTTAAAATTAAGTATCGAAATTTAACATAGTTTTATTAAGAACTGTAAGTTACTCCGCTATAAATATTAAAGTCTCTTTTCTTTGAAGACAATCCGGGACCTCGTAATAAATCCACCAACATATGTAAAAACTAATGGAAACAATAATTAATAGGCTACCAATATTTCTCGAGTGAGCATGATACATTACTGAAGACAGCCACATGTCAGATAGACTTATGTGTTCGATGAATTCGCCTAATTTACTCCAGACCTGCAACTTGTTACCGCTAATAACTCTGCCGCTTAAGATATTAAATGGGCTAGCGGCTAGGCAGCTTTCTTTGCAGGCAGAGTCAGTTTTGAATATAGCATGAGCAAGCCGTCTAACGGTATAGAAATATGTGATAAGCGCCTAATAGATGGTCTTTTCTGGGACATACGCAGGTTCCTGAAACGTCCAAAGCGACGATATTCACGTGTTTTCCTCATATTGAGTATACCTATACCTGCCCTCTTTATCTCTGGTTAAAGTCATATTCCTTTAAGCTCCTTAGCTTCTATCAGTTTGTCTGCTTCATTTGCGCATATAGTCTTCGACGTTTCCAAGGAGACGCTGCTAGTCTCCTTCGCCTGATGACGGTACGATTTTCGCCAACGGAACAAGCCAAAAAGATCCAGCCAGTGATGGCTGCCACTGGAATGTTCCAGACTTTAAACTGTGGATTGACAAACGCGAACGAATGAGATGAACACCCGTATCGTCACTTTAGTCAATACATACACAGCATAATAATAATAGTGATAATAATAGATAGATCGAGAGAAATTTCGCTCACAGGACGCGCCTTTACATAAGAACACCATTACCAATAGAATGGAATCGCGTTCTGAGTCTGACAGAGCCAGCTTCTAGCCTCATAGAAATTCAGAAAGCAGAACTCGTAGACGTAGACGCATATAGCCACACTTAGGGGTACATACACGGGACGTTCATTTTGTATACCAATTCGTGTACTTAAGGATTGCTCGAGCGTGTCAGGGGTTAGTGTTATCCAGCGACTACAACTACTACAACTAAAATGTTGGTACTGCGCCTCCAGGGAAGGAGGGGAGCGGGGTAAATTGAAGATGGTTTTGGAGGTTTTTTCAGGAAGGGCAGTCGTGAGGATTCGTAGTGGGGAAAATACGCCATTGCCGCGACCGGATTCACTCTTAATATGAATTTGCTAGCGGTCCCATCGACTTAGTGGCGACTGTAGTTCCTGCTGGCCGTGCAGCAGACGTCGGGCGCTGGGGCCGAACAACCAAGAATTCGAACCGCGTGTGCGTTCAGCTTGTGTGAATTGTCGACATTTCGAATAGTTAATGGTTCACATCCTGCTGGCTTCCGGCGCATCCACTGACTGTCTGGCTGTCGCTGTGGTGAACGCGTGGCAGAGTCGTGGCGCCAAGATTTAAAATTTTTTTTTTTTTCGATCCAGCGTCAGGCAATTTTAACCACTGCCTAGCGCTCTCGTTGCCTTAGAGATTCGCACGTCAAAGATGGCTGTTGCACAGGGAAGCAACGCAGACAGTGTTGCAACGCTGAAGCTGAATCTAAGGCCAGTGACTACAGCGAGTCAGTAGCGCACATCCGTGTCTTTGTCGAACGGGCAAGGGGCACTCTGAGCCGCTGCTGTTGCTTTGGCTGCCGTGTCAGGATGTTCTTTCTGTTGCTGTTAAAGCATTTCGAGGTTCCGCTGACTGTTGAGTTTGCGATAGCGTCTAACGCCACCCCACTAATGCTTATTTTCCAATAGACACGTGGTTGAATCTCTCGGCTTTTCGGTGAGATGGGTACAGCTAGACTAAGCTCATTGGGCAACCAACATGTTGTAGCTATTTACCAAGCTATTCGCCTCCGAGGACATCACAGCTTTGTACTGCGTGCTCACTGTATAAAGCAGCTGGCAGACAGCTATGGGTGAAAAGGCAGACGACGCGAAACGTATGTAGCGTTATACTTAACTACAAAACACCACACGTGTTCCGTGCATAAAGTGTAGTCTGTACATTGATATATATATATTTGTATGTATATATACGGGGCGACGAAGTCTCTTGACGTTTGAATGTCTTCATTCTGCATTTTTTTTTTATCTAAGTAGCAGGAAAGTAAAATGTACTAAACATAGAAGTAAGAAAAAAATAGAAGACAAAAAAGGATAAAAACAAAAAAAGGACAACGAAGATTTTTTGAACTATCAAGCGACTCTTTCTCAATCTATTAAGACTTATGCTCAACACCGAGTATATACTTCCGATACCGAACTTGAATGCGACATAATGCCAGACAGTTTCGTTGCTTTTGCTGTTAAAGGGCAAGGTCGAAACTAACATTCGAACGAACCTGTATGCGTACTATTAGTACGTACCCCAACGGAGAATTGGTATTATACACGAAGCGTTATAGAGGGATAGCTGAGCTGGTTTATATCAGTTAACCAGTAGAACAAGTGTAATTTAGTCTATAGCCCTGTTTGAAGGTAAGTAAGTGAGCTTCATTCGACTGCCGTCATGGCCATGTACGGGATTGGCATTCGTAACGCACAATAAGCTTCTGTGCTTTATTCCCTGTGATGCACTTTGACCTTCCACTTTTCGAAGTAGCTCTCCGTTCCTTTCTCCAACTTAGCACAGTTCAGTCCGCTTCGAGAGAGCTCTGACCAACCAGAGTCTGTGGCGTTCTTGTAGGCAGGTCAACATTTAGAGCAACAGGATAGGGAACTATCCAAGCAGTTACTATACCCTCGCTACTAATACATACGGGCACACAGTACGAGATTGCAATTGCCAAACGCAATCTCTTTCGTTCTTGTTTGGCTGCATACAAGATCAGAGGAAACAGCCCCTCACTCAGACGTCTAGCTCGTCTAAGAACCGAACGCTCGTAGCAAAGAAGCCTAGAGAAACATGAAAAGGAAGTTAAGCTACGAGAGAACGTGGTAACGACGTGCCGACTGCACCAACGCGGACCGTCAGGCCCGGGGATAAATACCGATCCGAACCTCGTAAAAATGACACTCTTCCTGTGCTACCAAATACGAAGCCAATAACACGAGTCGGTCAAGTGGTGAATCAAGAAACTGATCCAACATTAGCACGTCTTGATCAAAAAAAGGGGAACGATGACGAAGTTAACTGCATACGGCGAACTTCTAGTTTCTGGCCAGTCTGCACGAAACACTCACGCTCCACAAAGAGGTGCTACTAGGCCCACTACGCAATTCACACAACAATATGAAGCTCCACCGCGAACAAAACAGTGCAGGACACGTTTGTCAGCGCGACGCTAGAAACACGTTTATTCTAACCGCGCTGAAACTTCAATCTGATGTTCAGATTGTCTTTTCAAAAAAAAGGTACATATCACAGGTAGAGAATTGATCAGTCGTCTATGTAATGGCTGCTATCCTAACCGATCGAGGTGCTTATTGGATGTCGTTGTCTTCATCTGATGCACTGGGTGTCTGAAATAATTTTTTCAATCAACAGCAGCTTTTACATCGGAAGTGTCGATGTCAACGTATTCCCTTATCAATTTACTAAGAGCAAAGTAGATTATTTCTAAGTCCTCTTTGTCGTTGAAATACTACCAAAAGACCTGACGGACAGTAGTTAATCATCTGCCACTAATAAAAGTAGCCTTTATAACTGCCCTATTTCTTAATGCAGTAAACCTCATCTTAATCGAAGGGACGTCTATTCCAGTCTCAGTATATAATGAAGAGATTTGGCAAACTCTTTCAAATCGTTTATTTTTTCTCTTTGGTTCTCCTCTAAACGAGGTCTAAACCGGGCTAGATGATCCACCTTGAGCTGCCACTCGGCTCTCCCGGTGGTCAACCAGACAGGGGTAATGGTAAAAAGGCCAGATACCTCCTTTTTCTCTGTGTTCTTATCGCTAACAAATAAGTTAATCGTCCAATCGACGTACACGGGAGGAAAGCGCCTATTAAGAGCGCAGCTTGGTCGTTCTCTCTCGGTCTGGTCGCAATGCGTAGACCCCCGATGAACCCCGTTTCTACTTAATCCTTAGCTCTCGACTTCGCTGTACTCCGGCCTCCCCTGATCGGGACTGATCTCCTAATGTGAGCTCATCAAGGAACCTTTGTAGCGTCCCCTTGCCTTCCCACTTTGCCCCTAACCCATGATGAGCCCCACCCGGTCGTAGTCTTATTCGAAGTAAGTCCGAGGCTCGTCGGCATTGCAGAAAGTCTTGGCCAACCAACGTCGCTATGGCAGCACTGGTTCTGTTTAGACCTAACCTGTACAGGATTAAATTTGCCCTCGCTTCTATCTGAGACGCGACTGTGTGTCTACTGATGAATACATTTGGTACTTCATAACAGAGCAAGCTATTCTGAGGAAGTAGCGAAAAAACATATATAATAAAGAGCAAAAGTATAGAACGCATTGTTTTATTAACAAAATAGCCATGTCTTATTTTACGTCTTTGTACATCGTCGCGCTATACTTTTGCGCTGTATGCCCAACAACCTGATCATCAGCAAAGCTGTCTACTGTCCCGCGCTTCACGTTGCCTGTAACACCTACTGTCACATATATCTAATGCTGACACCTTTGTATCCGCACCTGACCGGGCTCGTTTCAACCTAACCTAGGAGTCAGGATAATGCTGCCTAAAAACCAACCAATTTGTGAGCGTCTTTGAATTCTTAGCGCCAATAATTTTATCAGTATATAAAGCATATCCTGTCGGCGGGTAGTCGAGCTCGGGTAGGTAGAGGTGGTGAGGTGGGCGGGTGGGCTGATTAGTAAACGCATGCGGCTCACGTAGGCAGCAAAAGCAGCAACTATAGCCAAGGTAGTAGAGCCATTGATGTTGCTCAGGTCGGTGACCAGGTTGGTTCTTACTGTAGCTGGTTAGGATAAACAGCGACATTGCTTTCTTTACCTAGCTTGCTCGCTTCCTATAGTTTTCTCTGCGACAGCTACCCGCCCTTCGTGAGCCTGGCTCTGGCTCGGTTATACGGATCCGTCTCCTTGGGTTCTGTCCTTTTCTTTTTATCTTCTACTTTGGCCATAGCCTACCCCGTCGCCCCTACTCATGAAGAAGTAATTCCCAATGTGTCCCGTTAAGGTACACCGGTGCGGGGTCACCACTAGGAGCGGCAGCAGAAGCACCAGCCGTGTCAGAAACAGCAGTAGAAACAGTGATAACAGCATGTTCCGTTCGCTTCTTCGTGCCCTGCGCGGAGCACTAACAACCCTGGGGAATCTTTGGCCTGAGCAACCACCACCCTGGTTACCTTTCATCCGGCGGCAGTGACGGTTGTGCCCACCTTTCCGCCGCCGCTTTAGGCACATCTTCAGACAGACGCTTCTCTCTTCATCTATTCAGTTAACGAGACTAAGGATGCTGAAGGTGAATAAGCCTGCGCCAGGCAACGGGATGGTAGGTGGCCATATTGCTACAAGACTAAGATAGTTACTAAGTCTGCGTTGTGGTAGTAGCCTCGACATAATATATATATATATATATATTATGTTTTACCATACTCGAAGGTATATAGTTTAGTCATTGTTGGGACAGCTGGCCCAGTTCATGTGAGACATAATGACCTTTTAGAGGTAGAGGTTCGTCAAGTTACACGAATCGTACAAATCGTCATAGAGAAAGCGAACAAAGTTGTCACAAGTCACAATAACTTCTGCTGTTTAGCTCCGTAAATACTAGCGAAGCTTTTACTTTACAATGTACTAGATTTCTTGGGCTGTGGCTTAAATGCAATCTGGTTCATCGTTTCCGTAATAATACTTCCCACTTATCCAACAATTATTGCCTATGAGAGTCCCAGATAACTTTGTAAATAATTTCACAGTATATGAACAAACCTCCGTTGCTTTGTTCGCTTCCTACGTTTTTTGTAACAATGGAAACAAGAGCACTAGGCCGCCGATAAAATTCTCTTTGAGGCTGACGCTGTTGGCAAGACGAGTCATTATCAATGAGTTTTAAAGGAAGATTATTAATTAATAGTGGTGATTTTGTTGTAAGATAGCCTTTTATAGATCATTATTAGACAACTAATATAAAGCAGTGAATAAGGATGAGGAAGCGGCTTAAGCATGACATATTGTCTAACTAAGCGAGACATCTTTCGAATCTTTGCAAGTTATTACCTTTATATATATGCATAAGTGTTAGCCAAGTGATGAAACGCTAATTTCCTCGTACCGACTTGATGTTTTTTAACATTACGTGCACATCGTTCTTGCGGACCACGTATGTTACACCCCAAATCTAAAGTCTTTAATCAACCATGACAGCAAACCGCGGTTATCTAGCGTCTCGACCCTTACCCGGCAAAGAAGTACAACCTTTTTTACGTTTTGTACAAGGCTCTAACTACTGGCTCACGTTCCTTCGAATATCTGGACAATCTATTTATTTCAGGGACGTTTTTCGCCAGTTTTTTGACACTGCTGACGCTAGTACATGGGCTCGTCGTCCCCCGTGCGCCGCCCCAAAAGTCCACTTCGAGTATCATCCTCCTTATTTAAGGCAAATCAGACTACTTCCCAGCAGAAAGCTGTCCTTGTCGTAGTTTTAGAGATCCTTATGTGAAGGATTTGACATTCTGCTAGTTTGGCTTTTACCGACGAGGCCAAAGCTGGGCCAAAACCTTCGACGACCACCTACCCCAAGTCTTTGTGCCGTCACTTGAACTTTAGGCGTTTCTAACTCGCTGCGCCCGCTGGAACCCCTCATCCCTGCAATGCACACCAACTAAACGACGAGCCGGGCAGTCAGACCATCTCGAAAGGGTGCTTTGAGAGTGATGGTCGACGCCTTCATCGCCGACAACGACGACGTTTGAGTTTGGTTTAATTAAAAACCACCGACTTTGCTACCGGAGCGCCGGCTGCTCTTGACGAACGAACGAAAAGGAATGGGGAGAGGAGGTCAGGAAGCACGAGGAAAAAACAAGACGAGCCTGAGACGCTGGTGAAGCGAGTGAAATTTTATCGGGCTACCCTACAGTGGAAAGGGTTGAAGACCTTCGCGAGGCAATGAGGCCGTATAGCATAGGGCAGCAGAAGCATATGTGATTGCCCGGGTAAGGAATAATTACAAAAAAAAAATGTAGGGGCAAAGAAGAGCAAAGGGCTGTATAAGAAGGATTTGGTGTCCTGCCATTGGCTACCTACATGTGTTAGCTCAGCGATCACGGACCCTCTTCATTCTATCCATGTCCATTTCAAGTATTCGAATGCTATATTTAATGGTTTATTTAGGGCGCTAGAAAATCAGAGGACGCGAAACTAGATATCGGTGTGACTACGGACCTTGTTGGCATAATAGCTGGTAGAAGTTCTCGTGTCGAGCAGGGTCACTTTCGTCACTATGTTTTATTCGTTTGTAACACTGTAAAACTATCTGTTACAAACGAATCCCGTCGATTTTGAAATTAAATAACTACTATGTAGTCGAATTGATAAATATTGCAGTTAAAGAGAAACCTATAGAAAGTTGGCTGAGCTTATTCCAGGAGAAAAAGAAAAAATCTTTTCATTCAGCGCTCAGTAATTACGTTTTAGTTTCTTAAAGGCTGCAACACTAGGGAAATTCGTCGAAGACTGGTGACGATATCGAGCAAGGAGGCCGTAAATAAGGGTGCAGCGAATGGTTCAAACACTTCAAAATAAGAAAGACACGCTTGCGGTACGCAGTCTCCATAAATGAGGCATGGGCCAATCTCTACCGCCAGCCGGAGGGCAACCAGCGGAGAAAATGTCACCTTAGAGAGCTCAATTGCAGAGTTGAGTAGGTTTGGATAAACGTGATTGTACTATGTTCAACGGATATCAGAGGCAGTCGTTGCTATGAGATAACTGTGCAAGATAAAACGATAGATGCTGCCTACTATATCGAGTTCTCAGTAGACGTATGGACCAATAGCAAGATAATCGAAAGTACAAAATCCGGTAACTTGATGGCAACGTCAGACCTCATTACCATGTCTTAATTACTTCCCGAATTACGTCGGCTATAACGTCGGCTTTAACCCACTTATTCTTTTGATCTGGGTCCATGTGATTACGGGGCTTTCTTGTGCCCTGGAAGCAAGATGGTCAGTGTATGGCTATCCAGAATCCGCCAGGGCCCTGGAACAACTCAATACAGAATGAAAACAGGTGCCTCTTATGATTATTCATCAAAAGCTGTTCAGTTTCCGGTACTGCTTGTACACCCCCGTCTTGAGCTAAGTACTTGCAAATGAAAACATAGTTATGTCATGTAATAGTAGCCATAGAAAAGTAAGCATTGATTCAATTCAATCGACACTACTTTTAGATACATTTGGTAAAAGCTAGATATATATATATATATATATACAGACACGCATGCATGCCCCGGGTTTCTTTTTTGGGAGTGTTCCTGGGACTTTTTGAGAGTGTTTCGCTGTCCATCTAGAAATGAAAGAATTTAATAGCAAACTAAAATGCCTGCAGTGATAGATTTCTAAAAGCCTAATGGTATAGACTATAGGAGTATTTAGCAGATCGCCAAATAGGTTAATTCAATTTTTTTTAAAAGAGCTCCATAGCGTTTCCGGACGTCGTTTTCCTGTCGAAAAGGTTTTCGCTGCAATGGATCATCCATGCCTATATTGCTCAAGCTCGTGCAGAAACTAATTGGAAAGGCGGGAGTATACGATGGCAACAGATATCTTTCGGAAGGTTGTTAAACTGATCGAAATGGCGTCGCGGGTAATTTCCAATAGATGAATTTTCTAATTTTTAAGAGAAAATTTAGTGCTTAAACCTAGTTCTGTATCAAGCATCATATGATGGAGTTGGCAAAATCAGCGAACAAGACTTGTTCGCTGATTTTGCCAACTACCGGACAAGTACTAGAATCGAACATGGACGCAGCGAAGCTCGGATTCGAATTAAATCGCATCGACCGTTTCAGGCGAGCAGAATTTCCCGAAACACTCAGCGGGCAATTTTTTGCCATTTGTCCCCATATATGACGCAATAATACTTCAATTACATATCGCCCAATAACAGTTCAACACGAACGGAAGTTTAAGCATAAAAGTGTCGGCTGACGATTCACTATGGCCAGTAAAAAGGCAATGGTGGATAGAGAACATGCGTATGTTTGACGCCGCGAAGAGGGCTTTGAATGTTTGTATTTTACCATAGTTAATCTGATAACTAAAACATCAGTGTCACTTTGTTCGAAGAAATAAAGTAACGATTTGTTATTTACTGTGATTTAAAACACAACACCGTTAATATTTGGGCTATCGTTAGTCTTTACGTGGACAGCTGTTCTACGTAATCTTGCTACGCTACGTAGCAAGATTACGTAGAACAGCTGCTGTATTCGATGCTTTTGATACAATCCTTGTGTTTTCTTGTAAACAAGCTGAAAGCAAGACCAAAGAAGGACCAGCTGGCGTATCGGAACAATGAAAAAGATCGAAATGGGCAAAGGAGCCAAACTATGACCTCTGTTTATATTGTTTCCAAAGCAAATCACTTTTGAGCTTAGCCATATGTGGAATTAGACAAGAAATCAAACTTATTTCAAAAGCGTATCAATTCAAGAACGTTAAACGTGTATTTCATCGTAGCTAAACACGGGTATGTGCCGCTGTTTCATACGTGATCAAATAATGAAAATATATTGACAGATAGGCAATGGCATCGACAAGACAGAAGACGTAGGTATTCTGTCAAAAGTGATCTAACCGAGAACGAGTCTTGTCCTTTTCAGGCCTGAGTCCATTTTCCTCTTTCTCTTTCTCTCTCCCTCTGTCTCTCTTTTATTTATCTCGGTAACGGCTTTCCTTGTCCAACTTGCTCATTTTGCCTTCATACATAACTGATTGTCCAACCGTCACTTACACGTTGCAACGATTGGTAAGCACTATCTGGGCGGCAGTCAGCACGGAAAAGACACCGCGACAAAAAGTAACGGGACGGAGGACTTCTGCTGGGGCCAAGACAGAGCAGGAAAGGCGCGTCAACTACGGCCAACGGTGGCGAGAAGCAAGGGAACCGGGGGCCGCTCGGGATAGGGTAAGGCATGTGACAACGGCGTGCAAGCGTATTACTACTCTCTGTATTAGCGGCAGGCTTCGGGAATGTTGATTTGTCGCGGAAAGATGCTGTTACCCTGTTCATCCGTGAGGTTGCCGCTTTCGTAATGGAGGTCATTTAGCGTCAGAAAAAGAGAGTGTGGGCCGAGAAAGTAGGAAGATGTCTGGGGGCGGATACCGTTACCAGTTTAGTCGGCCCGTTTTGCCTTCTCCTTGGTTTGTTCGTTTCAAAAGACTGATCAACACTAACCGACCTACAAAGAAGGGTTCTACGCGGACGGACATCGTAATCCGAGGCGTGCACAAACACGTAACTTAACCTAATTTACGTTGGCTAGTTTGTGCCGAACCGCTTCAGACCTGATCTCAAGCGAATTGTTTCAAGGATTACATCCGATAAAGGATAGAGAAGGACAGTCTAGGAAAAAAATTATCACCTTGGCATAGTGTGTTACACACGCGTATAATATGCAACATGGCCAACTACTGAATCGTGAAAATGAAAACAGCAAGAATAAGCAAGCTAAGTACTGGTGGCAAAAAAAAACTTAAAGTTATAATGTAAACCTAGAAACTGGTAGTCGTGGCACAGTTTATTTTCTAGAATACATTTCAGTTCTGTCAGTTGTATGTTGACATCGTCATTCGTGCTACGATTCATCATCGTCACGTTGCTCTTCCAAGACAGACTTATGCTACCATTTGCATGTGACCGGTGTAGAGGAAAGTCTAGATGCTTGTAGGACTCCTCGTTTGTATGTACGTAAATGCATGCAATGTATCTTCGTAAGCGTATACTGTAAATACGTAGCACGAAGACACCCACCTCCAAATGCCTACGAGTAGCCGCACCAGAACAGCGCTGCGAAAATAACCAGTCATGCTGGAGTTCTGCAATTAAATAGTGAACATATCTCTCGGTGTCTCTATCTCGTGCAAGCCTACAATGATTCATAATGCGTCCTTTTTCCTCTTGCACCCTTTCCACTCCCTGGACACCCCCTTATTCTGTCCAGGGAGGAACTATCGTCAAACCAAGCTGCCGGATGGCTTCCGGGTCATGTTATTGTCGGATTTTGCCTCAGAGAGTGGGTGGCTAGAGTAATGCTTTAAGCAAGGTTGCTATTTTGTTAAATATCGGGTTGGGCATCAACTAAAACTGTGCTGGCTAAGGGGGGCTATGGGTGGTGTTGATGCTGCGAGAGGGGCAGTGACTTTTTTCCGCCCCGCTTCGGGGACACAACCAACTATGATCTACTGGTCTTCTAGCTTGGCGACGATGAGCATGGGGTGCTCGAGGCCAAAGTAGAACAAGTGAAGAGAGCCAAGTCGACCCCTAGGCAGACAACTCTGCGTGGGCGCAAATCTACGCCCCAAAAAAGCATCGGTAGTTACTACAACCTCCTAAAAGTCGTATCGTGTGGCCATACATACAGGCCATCCAGGACCTGCGGTGGTATCCACTGGCGGAAGCTTACGAGATGCCTGGTAGACTCGAAGTCGTCATTTTGTTGATAGCAAGAACTTGGCACCGCTTACGAGAAAATGACGGACGGCTACGAGATACAGGGTAGGAGTACAGATTAATAGGATCGTTTGTTCGTTCGATGCGGGAGCATGAGCATTGTCGGTGTAGCATATTGCTTAACCGAAGTCTTACTGTTGACACCCTGCGTATCAAGAGAAAATGACACGGTAGAATAGTCACGATCAGAACTTAGCAGGCAGCAAAGAGCAGTCGACCTTTTTGCTTTAAAGAATTTTGTATAAATATTTCGTGTAATACATCGTGTTTGCACTAATATATAGGCAAAGCTAATTAAGGTAGGGGGTCTTCGTCAGCTAGTGCAGAGATAACGTACCTACGCACTAAATTTAGAGATATTTAGGTTCGAAACTTAGCGTGCAAACGGCCGCCAGCCAATTAAAGCGTTATTTAGCGCAGTCACTAGCCCCGGGCGTAAAGCCTAGAATATTTCTGTGGATCTACATGGTAGAAGGTACTCAAATTTGATTGAACTTACTAGGTTAGTCGTCAGGCGACTAACGTAGTCCAAAAGGCCATACCCATCTCTTCAGGTGCGCCGTTCTAGTAATAAATATTATTACTTATTATTATTACTTCAAATATCAACGTTGGAAAATTACTAGCAAGAGAAGCTGCTTTTCTCGTTGTCCTGCTACCTTTCAAATCTGTTTCAAAGATTTGTCCACAACAAGAGCCTCAGCTCAAAACAACGTATTAGAGTTCGATACTTCGAGTGCACCTTGAGGCGACCGGCGGTAATTTTTTGCGCTTTTTTATTTTGACATCTCCTTAACGTTACAAGGCACATGCGCTACACGTCTCGCATGGGTCTTTTGAAAGCATGAAAAAATATCATGGATCAGTATAAACTTTGTACATACTAACTAGTAAAGAAGCTGTATGCGTTCGCAAGTCTGAACGAAACGTCCGATCGTAGGTGATTCAATGAAAACACTTAGGGCAATAACGAACGGTTAGTAGCCTTAGCTTTGATTGCTGACAGCGAGCCGTATGAGATTATTCCAACGGTTAAAGTATATTGGCTCGTCGTGCGATCGATACTTCAGTTCAATAAGTTGCTTTAGCTCTGAACTATTGACGCGCGCCCCTTATCCCGATCAAACTGAACTTCGAAAACCTAACTTACAGGGACTCTAGCAATGGCTAGAAACAAATGATTACGAAAATCTATCAACATCCGATTTGTAAAGTCATTATAAATAGAAAGTGTTGCCTCGCCCTCATCGCCTCTGAAAGCAGCGACTTTAACTACATCTTCAGTAGCGTTTTGCCCGTTGCCCAACAGCTTTGATAAATACAAATCGAAAATGCTTGAGATCAGTTTATACGCAACACGCATTATTAAAAAGTAATGTATTTGTTTCTATTAACAAACATAAAATAATCCATATCGATGTGCCTCGTAAACGAAAGCCCCATAATAGAGAGAGAAAAAAAAATTATATACATTTACCTATATTAAAAATTGACTATAATTTCTATAATTAGAGTGTCATAACGCGATTCAATCATATTTTTTTTAATAATATAATTAGGTTTAGTGGCCAATTTGCGGTCGACATTTTTTCAACTCAACAAGTGTCTTCAATCATAATTAAAATTAGTAGGATCCTGAAGCTCACCTTCGTATCGACTCACCGCTCAAAGGTGGTTGAAAATCGCTGAAGAATCATCTAAATTTAACATACCTAACCGATGAGCGATTATTACACGATGTTTGGCCTAATTTGTAGTAGACTAAATCCGGAAAGTTTCGTTCTTTAGTGATTGTATGAATACCAAAACAATCAGATAGCGGCTGATGTCGAAGGTTAACTTTAGAACCCTTGTGACATTGTTGCCAATAGAAATCAATAGGATAATTAAGCCTATTGTATTGGTCTATGGAGATTTTTTCACGCGTCGAGTGCCATTGATAGAGTGTCAACGCCGATAGGAGCTGGCCTGCTATGCTGGACAAAGGTAACGCCATAGATTTTTGTTACTGCAGGTACAGGAGTGTGAAAAGCATAAACGCAAACCTCGTAATCTATACGTAAAGTATTGAATGTTTAATTTTTGACATATCTGAGCTAGTGTATTAACACAGAACATACGATTTTTATTGCCCGTTTTCAGCCTCGTTATCCATTCGTAAACGATTAGGTTCTGTAACAAGGTTAGATAATTTTTTATAACAAATAGATGGTTCATCGCTGTGGTCATGGTCTGTTCATTGCTAACATGAATTTTTCTTGCTATAGGTTAAACATTCAGCCGCGGTTCGAGTTAAAAGTACGCCAAGCGAACAGACAATGTCGTCTCTGATTTTCCTAGCTCTGAACTAAATCTTACATCAGCAAATTGCACAATACAGGACGTAACAGGTGTTATTTGTAAAGAGTCAATTTCGTCACTCTTGATAGTTGTCATTAGCTTATGGTCATCCGATTGAAGGAAACACGGCCTCTTTCGTTTACGTCTGAATTAGATGGATACTTTGAGAATGTTTGCAGGGTATACCGTTAGACTTTCCTGACGAACAATTCATCAACTTCTATAGAATGGCTCTACGGCCACGTAAAACGCGTGCTAACCATTTGCCAAGCGTCTGAATTTCACTTTAGCCAGATTGTAGCCGACGCGCTGAATAATGATACAATTAGCGTCCTTTTTAGTTCGCGTTCATGTTAGGCTTTGTGTTGTTACATTTAAACATTGTATGTACTGTTATTGCGTATGTATAGTCAGACATCTTCTGCGACGATGGCGACCAAATCAGAACCACGTTCTCGTGCGCTACGTTTTTTTCGCTTGTTCAGGGAGGCTGATAAAACCTGATTGTTAAATCGCTATAAAAATTATTTGATTGTTTATCTTTTTACATTCTCAATAATGATAAGACGGTCGTAAATGTCAACTTGATCTCCCCCTCACGCCTCTATACCTTTCTGCTATTCGTCGAAACAGCGACAGGTTCCTTTAACTCTTGACGCACAGATGTTCCATCCGTATGTTTCACTAAAGCTTTTTGCTACTTCGTAGAAGCGCTATCCGGTTCAGACTTTCCGATAGCGTCAATATTCATTTGACCTGCTATTATTATTATTATTGTTCCCTTTCGTTATACTCATCCTTTACTGAGTGTCTATCCTTCACAATCTGTCAATAACTCATCTTCGTCATTGGCTTCTCGTTACCATCATCACCAGTTCATCTGGCGTCGCTTTTCTGGAGCGCGCGACGCTCCTTCCTTATCCTCACACTAAAGCTTAGTATCTATTGACAGTTCGACGGCGACGGCGACGACGACGACGACGCAGCTTCCGACCGCGTCCGTTCCGCATTGGATCCTTCCAATTGCGTTTTCTCTCATTCTGTCTGATGTTTTCGTTCGTAGCTCGCGTATTGTCTTTTGATTTCCACTTCGTTCATTTTACATCGTCGAAGTGAGCGATACTAATGGCGGTTTTGCTGCTGTCGCAGCTGATGCAGCTACCGTAGCGGTGTGATAATCGCATAAACATCTTGCGGTGCTGACTCGTGGCTTCCACTGCGTTGCTCCAAGGCCTAAGCGCTCTTGCGACTAGCGTCATGTCGCTCCTCGTCCCGATGCTTGAGATGCGTAGAAGTGTATTTATGTTTCTGTGTTGCTACTGCTATGGCCGCCGCTACCACCGCTGTTTCTGCTGATGGTGATGATGTTCCTGCTGCTCTTAACTCGCTCAAGTGAACAGCACCATTTAACTGATTGTATTACTTCTCATGCGGGCTTTCTCCGAGTCAGAGCGCCGCAGTGGGGAGAGGGAGCGCTGCGCTTTGCCTGAGGTCTCTTCTTCTCCCCATGTCTTCTTCGTCCAACTTCAACACGACAGGCTCCAACAGGCCATAGGCCGCTTGTGCTTGTGGCACCTCCAAAACAATCTCCAAGCCATACAGCGCCGCTCACTAGTCTACCTCACTAACTCCTCTAGGCGCCTCAGTTTCGGTTCAACTATCTTTTCAGAGGGGTCCTGTCGGAGCGGGGTGGGAGAGGGGGGTACAGTGGGAGTCGTTAGTGTCGTCCTCGGCGGACCGCTATTACTCTCTTACGAGTCAGGCAGGAGATTCTAGCTATTGAAGACAGCGGGAGAACCGAAGACAGTACTGAGGGGTGAGTGAACGAGAGTTAAAGTCATACTCATAAAGCATACCTCCCTTAGACAACCCGGTCGCCGGCGCGTACCCCTGGCTTCTTCCCGCCACTCTCAAGTTCCTACATCGTATGACACTCTCATCAACCAGAGCTAGTGTCCAATAGTGTACGCTCTGTGGAATGCTCGTGATAATGTTTATAAGCGTAGGAATTGTGCTCGAAGTACCAAGTGACCATCATGAAAATTGGGTTATTAATAACCCAAAGAAAGAATGTAAACTTTAGTGTAATCGAAAGCATAGATATTTATGGATGTCGTCGATGAACATAAGCAATTAAATTTCATCGCAATGGCATATTCTATACTTTACTTAGATCTCAACGCAACAGGGAAAGGGTAGAAGCACTCGATACTTTTATACATCCTGTAGAGTGAATTTATACACGTATACACCGTGATCTAGGGGAGAAAATGTTCCCCCGGACAACGCCAGCCGATAATAGCAGAAAGGACTCTTAAGATAATATCAACGGAAGAGTACCGCAGCGTCGAGCTCCTACCCTAAAGACGTCATTAAGTGGTTAGCTAAGGCTCTCTATGAGATTATACTTAAAAATGCGTTGACTGGCAACCGGAAAGTAAAAGTCAAAGAGTCATCTTTGTTGGGACATAATCGCTATTGGCACCATTGTAGTAGTTGTTATTATTATTAAATGTCAAAATGAAGAGTACCAATTCGATGCTGCGTCCAGCGTAAGCGGATTGTAGTGCTGCTCGACAGTGTTTATTGGTAAGTTGTGCTCGTTAGTCTACGGATTCGACCGTTCGTCCTTTAAATAGGCATCTGTCCTACGAACCTCGTTTTAGGAACGTACGCTAGTAGGGTTTCGTAGGCAGTAAACGTTCTCTTGAGCAATACAATAACATTTAGCCGACAATGCCTGACACCCATGGACAAGTCGTCGCACCTAGGTATCGCATCTGTCTATGTAACGGGGCAAAAACGGTATGCAGTCTTTTCGCCGTGAACTACCTTTGTTAAGAAGAAAGGCAAGTGGATCAGCTCTCTCTTATCGGTGGATTTTGAAAAATACAAGACACCATTGTTAAAAAAAAGTGTTTACAATAACGTTCTTTATGTCATCAGGAGAAGCTTTGTCAACTCGAGGCAATGTGTAATCAAATAAGCTGAATGTGAAATCAACTTGGAAACGGGTTCCAGTACAACTCCAAACTTGTAAGTGTCCGGGGTGATGTTCCGACGTTTGTCCTATGCTCATCGGAGTTTTGAAGTAGGAGATGAAAGAGTAATCAATAGGTTCGACTGAATACATTTATCCTCACTAGGGGCAAAACCATACGGAAGCCACTGGTATTGGTTTGGATTTAAACGTCTCGTCAGAGTCATTTGGCGACGCTTACGATAGGTCTGTTCCGAGGAAGTTTGCTGTTCGTCTTACTTGGATATAACATCATTTTGATCAAACCTCGTCCAACATATACATGCTGAATATAGATGTCTGATTACGACATGTTGTCATTACGCCTTTTCAAAATCGTTGAGAGCTTAGTTCATGCTACTGGGCTTGCGTTACCTTTCAGAAGTCGTCAACAAAAGGATGGTGGCAAACGATTAACGTAAGGAACAATAAGTCAGAGCAAAGCTTGGCCCGCCTGATAAGTTCTTTACCCTAACAGAATTACTCTTATATACTATTGTCAAAGTTACGAGTCGGCAGATGACTAAGCCCGAACATCGCGTACCGCATGAAAGAAAGAGGCAAAAACGTCCCTTCCAAACGGTAACAAGCACTCCGGAGTCACTTTTCTGTTGAACGCTTCTTTGGTACCACTTAGCAGAGCAGCTCAGCTGATCCTGAGCTTGAATGACTGCCTGTTTGCCATCGGTGGCAAAAAATTGGTATCTCTCTAGATCATATAATCAAGAGAAATATAATACTCGCGATTCCAAATCAAGCACTTAATTTGTCTGGTCTGGCGTAAGGAGAAGCTCTTCGTGTATTTGAATCATTCCTCTTTGACAGATCTAAACCTAACAGATTGGTTACCAATCGATTATTGTTACAGTCTTCAGCGAAAACTTCACAGCGATAAGCTCAAATATGTGAGGCCCCTTACTACAAAAAAAAGTACTTATTTTTTATGCTTAGATCCAACAATTAGAAAGAAACATCAGATTTTAAACTTAAGGCCAACGCTTACAAATTAGAGCGTAAAAAAAGCCGAGTGCCTATTGCTTGAATATGACCTGATCCAGGACTATGTACCTTTAATCGATACACGGATGTAGAGGTGGTTAACGAATTAAGTAAACGTATACGCAATACGCTTAGCGAAAATACGTCCGTATTCAACAAATTTAACTTAAACAGTTGCAAGCAAGTTATAAATCGTTAGAATCGCCTTAGAGTAAAAAGCATTCCCGTAGCTAAATATTCAGCAACTTATAAGAAGATATTGAGATATTATCAAGTAGATAGTAACATTGTAAATACAAAGGAAGTATTTCGAGCCTTGCCGCTGTAAAGCGACGGTCAACATACACTTTTTTAGCATCACTGGCAACCTCCAAAAGTAACGACGAAAGTGTATTAGTAACAAAAATATCTGTTTTTTCCTTTTTTTTTTATTTTTTTTTAGATTATCAATTGTACTGTGAAGCGCAAACTCAGTACAAAGGATTGCTATGATAGAGAAACAGTTGCCCCTTTGCGTAAATGAGAGATAATTAGGCACTTATATTGTTATTGCTCTGCCGAATACATTACATCTATATATATATATATATAATGGGTGCGTGTGTATATAAGTACTAAATATTGAACCTCTATCCACATTCAAAGTCATAGGTTTGTAGCCGTGCCATCTTTAGTATATGGGCAGTTTTCAACATCTTAAATTTTTTCGTATCTCAATGAAAATCGCCCTGAGAGGTTAGTTTTTCTGTTATCGAACTTGAACACTTCACGGCATGACTTGAATCGTGGAATGAAAGCATTATTTCTACGAATGTACCTATGTCCTATTACTCATCAGGGACTCCGTAAGTCTTTAAGCAGTTGCTATTTAACTACCCTCTATAACATTATGTCGACGTTAACAAGTCGCTTGTCTCGCAGCAAGCATCTACACTTATGCTCGACTCTCGCCTCCATTTTATCTATGAGATCAGATCCTTGACGCACGTGTTGACCATGCATCAGTTCTCTAACGGCTCCGCATACAACAATGTGTGTGCAGTCGCTCATGCACGAAAAACTGCCCTACAGCAATAGAGTGTAATAGAGCAATATAATCAAGGAGTTGTCTCCGGGTCTAGCGTTTGCACGCCACGTTGTAGTCGTACAGGCACGCTGCACCCAGTGAACCAGCTTGCCCATCCAAACGCTCCTAGGTTCCCGTACTTGCCAACGATTGTCATACCACCGCGTTCGATGTCGAGCTTGGCCGCAAGCACAACAACACGAACACATCCAACTATATTACTATCCTATCAATAATAATCATATAAGAACATAGGCGGGAAGAGGAGCTACCGGAAAAATGCTACGCGCTCGAATGCGCCGCTTCTCGAAGCGGATGCACGTCTCGACCAGACTAGGGAAGCCCACCCACATCAAAACAGGACAGGGTGTCCAAGTAAGTAGAAAGGATAAACGCGGCATGCACGGCGTCCTTTTCTCGTGCATCCCGTTCTCGAAGCGACGCTATATGTGTTATATATGGAAATAGACGCATGTTTATTATTGCGTGCTGTAAACGCGCTATACTAGTGAATCGCAGCTTGATTTTGTACCGGGAGCTCCGTTGTCGCCTAACGTTGTCGTGACAGGAGGCTAAGAACAGGACTAGACGTGGCAGTAGCAGCTGCAGTAGTAGGGGATGTGGTGGCGACAACCGCAATACAGCATGAAAAACAGCAAAAGCACCAACAGCAGCAGCACCAATAACGAGCTAGGGCTGAACTCAGCGTCGCTCGTGAGCATAGTTCGTAAAGCTCTTTTCACTCTTGTGTCTGCTGTCTGCTGCTGGCTATCGGCCATATTGGTCGATTGGGCATTCGCCTGATTTGCTCCGTTCCCTTATTCGGTTCCCGTATTTTCGCGGGGCTAACGAAATCGTGCTACTAAATAGTTGTTCTCCCTAAGTCTGTGAAAGGCACATACTGAAATGGCATTGCTACGCCGTCTACTGCTGGTTTTTCTGTGCTCAATTCTCTTTCCATAGATATATTTACGTCTATAATAAATGACATCAGCCTGGAAGTGGAGTAATGACAATATATCGAACATGTCAGCGAAACGCTCGCTCGTTTCCTTATGGCACTGTTCCGTTATGGTTGTTAATGATGGGGTACATTGAACACTCCCTGTGCATATCAGATGACTGTAAATAGGAACATTCACAGAAACGCTATCAATAAATCGGGCCTACTAAAAAAAAAAAAAGCCAGTTTATAACAGGCACTAATTGCAGGAATTACTGCATGTGAAGCTAAACGACATAGAAGCCCTTCCAGTGAACCTTCTCGTTAGTGAAATAATTTTAAACCACTAATTATGTTTGACTCACTTATGCAATATACATTATGAGAAATCTGGTCATCTTAAGACCACCTTGTTCAACCCGTTCTCTTTGCTGTACTTTACAGCTTCGGATCGAAACAAGCAGCCAGTATCAAAAACTTATATATTTGTTTACCCCCTGGAATTCTAACGCTTCGTCAAACTTCAAATCAATAATACAACCACTGACAGCTCTCACGGTCAATCACTATAAAATTAAATTGGAAATGAGTATGCAACCAATCACGTTCACTTTTGGACACCCATAAACAAACCGACGCCCTCAAACACACTCACCTTGTATACACCTCTTACTTTTTTATTGCCTCTTAACCTCTTATTTCTTCGATGGCAACCTCTTCCTTTTTTTTTTTCATTGTTGTGAGCCAACGTCTCTCGTCGATGACTGCGTTCCTTCTCGTTAGAGTTCGAGACCAGCTCCGGTAAAGCTCGAAGGCCCTAGCAGGGCAACGAATGATATACCAAGGCAGCCTTCGGGAGGGGGCCAGATCGGCGTTGGTATGCTACTGTTGCTATTGTTGTTGTTGCTAACGTAGCTGTCCCGAAGCTTGCCCGTCCGAGCAGGTTTGTCAAGCGCGACGCGGGCCTCTGTGTCTGAATGGCACAGCTCTCGTATGCTATAGCTAGAACCGCGAGATGATACAGGGATTAGGCAGGGAGGGGTGTGTACGAAAGGCAGAGAAGAGATGCTGGGACGCTTATAATTTATCTAATGCTATGACACCGTTTGGCATAATTTAATATTGTTAATTTGGGACATCCATCAGGCGGGCTGAATGGGGGGCACGCAGTAAGACTAGCTAGCTGGTCGATGGCGATGCTGGTGTCTGGGGATGTTAGCTGAAGAGGCGGCGATCCAGGAAGGACGAAGAGTGGGAACCGGGAAACGTAAGGCGTTTATGGGCCTTTTGCGCTCGGTCGTTGCGGGGCCGTATTCGTCTTCGTTGGTTCGTCGTTCGGTGTCTTCAGCAGCGTGATGTTCCTGCAGCCGGATGACACAGGCATCGCGAAAGGCTGAGGGAGATAGCAAGACAACCACTACCACGTCTTGAGTAGCAGGCCGGTGGCAAGCTTGAGCTAACGAGGCAGAACCAGACCTAAATGAGACAGTTGGCGGAACACGGTCGCAAGTCTGAACATTGTCACGGCTTGAATCAGACGAGCCACGCGATTCGACACAATACGACCAGAACGAGATTACCCCGGTTGGACGGAGCAGTGTGGAGTAGGGCCTGTGTCCGGACGAAGTCCTGCTGAGCTTTCGGTGCATTGCATTCAACCGCTTATTCGGGTGGATGAATGCCAGCCAAAACTTCTGTGGTGTCTCTCTAAAGTAACAACGCGAACGTCCCATCGATGCCGCCATAAGCAACGTAGACGCCTCCAATTGTTGCGCTTGCGCACAAATGCCGACGACGAAGGCGACTATATCTAAAATTGCCAGTATAAAAATGGTTTGTCATAATTGGGCCGCTGCACGCGTGCGGCCAAGAATGAATAGAGATTATTAGGTTTCGCATGGCATTGACAATGGGTTGCGTCTCCACTAGTACAGACTGTGTACTGCTCTTCGCTGGAAGGTTACAAAACTCGATCCCGAACGCAAAAAATCAACGGAAGAGGAAAAATCTGCCAAGGACAACGGCAGATCCCCACTGTGGAATCATGAAAGATAGATTCGTACACGGATGGAAGAGACTCTCGAAGTAGCTTGGTTTTACGGCGGATAATCATATTGGATCTCACAGTGAGGTTTCGTATGTGGGGCGCAGTTTCTATACGTGGGCTATATTTACTATGCTTGAGATTCAGAGCTGAAACAGAAAAGCTTTAGTCTTCTAGGAAGCCTCGAGCGAGCAATCGGTTGTCATATTGCGCGATGGCAAGAAGCTCGAAAGATGTTCTGTCGGATTAGTACAGCAATAGATGTCGATACACCTCAACCTCACTCAGATATAATGAATCAGTGCCTCACTCCCATCGTGACGCTCCCCATTTGGTCAGCGTAAATGTAAACTGGTTTGGCAGACGTCACGGACTCTGGTCAGGGTTCCTAGCTTGCACAGATTAAATTAATAATAATATTAACTGTGATATGGCGTTGTACTGATTCAGTTCAAGCGAGATTTTCAATTTGTGTTTAAGATCAAACCACAAAGGACAAGTGAAAGGGGGTGTCAATCAAAATTGCTCAGTTGTTATCGAACGACCGGTTGTTTGTTGATCCTGTCGATCGGCTATTGACATGATAGTAACTCGTGATGAATCGAGATGCTGTCTGCTTTCAAATATGATTCATCACGGCCAATGATCAAATATTGATGACTGTATCAAGCGAGTCAATCTCTGCTAATAAGCACAAGATCAATCACATTGAGCGTCAGAAGGGTAATAATGGTCGATTATGATCGTAAGTACTACACGAAATGGTGTACCATTGCTAAAGTAAATAGTCTCTTGCTAAACTAACATATACTATACAAATAATAGATACGCTGTCTATTTTTTTTTTTTCTTCTTTAATTCACAATTAAAATGCGGACAGACTATCTACTACTACTATCGAAACAGGTGGACATTCGAAAATCATCTAGACGCCCCGTCAAAGCGCCGTATCGTCTAATGAAACGTTGTGGGAAATAGAACGGTCCGGGATAATTTAACCCTGAAATAACTGTACTCACACATACGAATTTATAAACGTAGCTATCTCTTTAGTGATTGATCGGTGACTGCGATTGCCACTGCAATGACGCTATTAAATGCAGTATAAGAGAGTTACGATCATGGAACAGCTATCCGCGTGCGGTCATCATGGTACGAATCTCCCGTGGATTGACTGTATGGTAATTACAGTCGCTCTGGACACTTCAGTTGTCACCCATATAGTTTGGGTGCAGTGAGGTACAGGTCATCATCGAGAAGTGGTGACACAATAACCGAGCTGCGATTTACCGATGGAACAGTTCACTTAACGTCAACTAAATACCAACCAGCCAGTCAACGAAGCTGCCTAGCCCCGCGCCACATGCGCGATCCTCCTAAATTGCGGGAAATTATGTTTGGGTTTAGCTGGAGCGCCACTCGTAGATCCCGCTTCACTCTCCAGTCTTCATCCCCCCCCCCCCCAATCGTGTTCTAGTTAAGTCAGTTTGGTTTCTCGAATCCTGCGGAGCGCCCGTGCTCACAAAACGCAGTGTCGGCCTGCTGAGAAGTGCAGAGGAGTAGTGTTAGAGGGACCAGCCCTACCAAGGAAGAACTCAAAGTAGCGGGACACTCAGCAACTTCGATCGCCTTCGTCTGTCTCCTCACTCTCTTCGTTCGCTTTCACCAATGTTCACTGGGTCTTAGTGCGCGGCGAACCGGACTAGATCGAGCGACTTCGCTAGGAGCTGGTGACTGTTGGCTTTGACTTTGACTTCTTTGAGTTAAGTGCCTATCTATCGGCCATATCCACAAGAAGAGTGCGGAAAGTCCGGGGTCACCGTTTCCACTATCCCGAGCCAAAGCTCTAGCGCCATCATCATCGTCATCCTCAGCAACAGCAGCAGCAGCAGCAGCAGCAACAACAACAACAACAACAACAACAACAAAGTCAGCGAGAGCAGATGCGGCCGCATTTCACCAGTGTCGTATATTAAGTTACCTCAATCAAAGCGTATCATTATATCAAGCTATCATGTGTATTATATATGTACGCATATAAAAGCTGTACGAAAGTATTCCATTGTACGGATGCAACGAAAGGGGATGGCAAGTGAACAAAGAGAAAAAGTACCAACTAGCGTGGCATGCCCAATAGCTGGCGCACAAGAAGCTAGGGACACTTTGAAGAGACATTAGACTTGACTGAAAGCAATCCTACTGTATGGATATGTGGTGTCGGGGAGAGTTGCCGTCAACGAGGTTGGCCGATGGCCTTGCTGACCTTAAACTGCAACCATCTGTGACTACAGCGGTGGCTGCCGCTGCCGCTGCTGCTGCTGCTGCTGCTGCTGCCTCAGGCTCATCGAAGCGTACCGTTTTCATTTCTTAATTCGGTTATAGCCCTTCTTAAGGAGCGAGGGATAGAATTCGAGGGAGAGAGGGAGGGAGGGAGAGTATGTTAGCGATATTCGATGCCCATCTATGCCTTCTATGGATCGTAATAGATAGTGCGAGAAGTCTCTACTCTCGTCTGAATGCACACCGTGTGTATCTGTAAATGTGTGCATCGGGGAGCAGCTCGCCCATATGTGCCTACGTTCGCCCATCACTTGTAACGACGCTGATGTGGGCACGCGATATATCGCGTTGTATAGATGGATGTTACCACACACTCTTGGAGCAGGTTCCGAAAAATGGATAATCAGTTTGAATCTCTATGTCTGTCTATCTGTCGCTGTGTTGTGTGTATGTGTGAGAGGGTTTATTTGCGTATGTGACTTCGTACGAGATCGGATATAGGGGTTCGGTACAAAGTTGAACAACGTTGGAAACCACCACCGCTACCATGGGGGTGTTCACGACACATAAAAAGCTATCATTCTGTATGAAATGCTATTAACTAAATGCATAATGTTCACTTAAAGTCCTCGTGAAACGGCGTAGTACAGACGTATTTTTCCGCTGTACTTAAGCAACTTTGAAAACAAGAGAGGCAATTATCATATAGTACCAATCTTTTGAACAAGCCTATTATGTAATGGTCATAAACAGTTTCTAGCATTCAGTTTCGTATTTCTGTCATACATTTTTAATATCTGACAGCCTTTCGCTTAATAAGAAACAACACAGTAGACTAGTTATAGGATGCTGGACTTTATACGATGTAGCATCAAAGATGTAAACACACAAAGATATAGGATTATTTTTTAAAAAACAAACATTTCCACCGTCTTCAATAGAACTGTCGTCGTCGTCGTATACATTTTGAATAATTTCCAAACGTTCCGTCAAAACTTCCAACAATCCAAAACGTGCACAAATCTAGACAATCTGTTAATTGAGTGTAAGATTATTTAGGTATCGTGAAGAAATCCCTGTACGGATATGATTTATGACCTCGAATCTATCATGTGTCCGGTATTCGCTTAGTTGAACAGTGCTGGGGTAACTCTGCAAAATTGGGCACCTTTTCTACGCGGTGATCAACAGCACGTTGATGGGACAGGTGGTTAGTCATAGCCACTCATGCAATTGTCTATAATATACACACACACTTCTCTCCACACCCTGGGCCTTACTCCCCCCACCGCCCGTTTGTCTCACCCACAGCCCAAAATACTTCTTTCCAAACTTAAGCTATACTCCAACCTGCATCGAGTCTCGTAAGAAGCTCTTAAATGCTGGTGTCGAAAAAGCAAAGGAGGTCGGGAATTGTTTTTGCTCTTTTTTTTTTCTCTCTTTTTTTTCTTCGTCGCCGGTAATCGCAGAAGCAGGAGCAAAGGCACTGACTTTAGCGCAAGCCTGCCTGTACCGCTTGCTCACCTTAAGCAGGACGCATCGAGTCGTTTGCGCTCTTTTGAGCACGCGTTCGGGCGGAATCTATACCGCCGCGGCGGTGACCACCAGCGCCCCGCTGTCGCTTTTGCTATCAGCGACGACACCCAACAACCCTCGTTGCATCGTCGTTACCTCTGAACCTGCGCGCCGACCGCGGCCTAGAAATGCGCAAACGAACAAAGCGGTAAAATTCAATAATGCGCTTTGTGCGCCAAGCGACCTGTTCCCATTCGCGCTTCCCCATAATTCCCAAAAGAGCCTAAGTCATTCCTATTAACGGGAGCCGTAACCATTTATGCTCTTTCTAGCGAAACTTTCCCTCGCTCTTTGCCCATGATTATCCCACTGATTTCGACTTAGTAGATGACTAAATTGATGACTAGATGATATGCTGTAGGAGCTATTCCGAAGGACTAAACAGGTCTGAGCTTTCTGCTCAGACATTAACAAGCGATACATGAGTAGATCTACACGAGATACTGCCATATCGTCTATCGGGGTCTATCTGTAGACATATGTCTACTATCCGCACACATTTGCACACATACACACAAAGAACTGCAGACGCAGTTGATAATGTCATTTACTACATACGGGCCTTTCAATGTGGTAGGTTATCACAATCCTCATCAGCGGCGAAATCGTTAGGGTGCTAAAATGTTCAGCTCATCCCGACACGCCGGCGGTATTCATTCGGTAAGCGTCAGGTGGCGATGCCGAAACCCCCAATGGACGAGATACTAGTGAATGGATTCGAGAAGAAGGAGCAACCGCTTTATCTTGCTAACTCTAGCTTTGCTTGTTGCCGGACCATATTTCGTGGTGAAGAGAGAGAGCTCACTAGACGCTCCTCTGCCTGTTCTCGCGTATGGTTGCTGTTATTGTTGGTATAGCGACAACAGCAGGCAACGTGGTGAGGTTTGTGCTCGAGCTAGGCCCAGCCTATGGCTGCCTGACCCCAAGGGTGGTTCTTGGCTTTGCGATGAATCAAGCCTGCAATAAACTCGAATGGCTAAACGTAAAAGAAACCGCACATACACATGTGCATACATGTGTGCACGGATCACACGCTACCGGCAATGGGGAAGTTGAAGATTCGAACCAGCGAAATCGCTGTCGTAACATGCTGAAATACGGAAATGTGCTTCAATAGAAGAGATTTCAATACAAATTGATCTGATAACTGGTGGAACGTAGTAGAGTGGAGTAGCGGTTAACAGAAACAAACGCAACGGAATTAACTCCTTTCGTGTATATGCAATGTACAAGTACCGCAATATACGTATACACCTATACGTGCACCTAAAGCGAATGGAACAACCAGCGACATTGTAAAAACTTTATAGATTATTGCAGTGACTTATATAGTTAGTCATTGGTTACTCAATAACAGGCTACCCATTATAAGCTGGGCTAACGAGCCTTAGGTCAATTTCTTCTAGCAAAAACTTAGTAACTAAATCATGCTAAATACAGATTTTTCGTAACAAGAATATAAAGGTATCAATCCTTTCGGGAATCCTAGAAAAATACGAGTTTTTCCTAGAAAGGTATCCTTTTAAGTCATCGACAAATAGGCGATGTCTTGATCAGATCATCTATACTGCTAATACCAACCGGCGACACGATCGAAACATTTAGACGAGCCTTAACTACTTATAGATTTAGCGGAATGTCCATAGTTTAGTACTAATAAAACCGCCTAAAATGTTACAGAAATATTAATCGCTACCGAAATACACCTTTTTTGAGGCCATACCGAATCAATGGGCGGCTACTATGATCGTATAGTCATAGTATGTATAGTTCAACCGAACATGTACAAAAGAAAATCATCTATAACAATATACTGTGCGCATAATTAGTATTCTTAAATGTGTTTATTTAAGGCAAAATGTTGCTAAAAACAAACGACCTACTCTTGGCTAGGTTCATTTTTCGCACTCCGTAGCCCCGGTGAAACAGAAAGTCATGCTACTACGCTTTATTATAAACGTCATAAGCCGAGGAAGCAGAGCCAGAAACGCCACGGACCGGCAACAATCATCTACCAATCACTCCTTGGATAATGCGACTAGTGTGCTCAATCGGGGTTGCCTTTACGGCAACAGCCGCGGTAGTTCAATTGACTGGACAGTCAAGCGGAGGTGTCCAGCCACCATCACCACCTTCCAGTTCAGCGAGCCACAATGGGGCAAAGTCTGCCCACGAGGTTCTTTCACAAGTGTGGAGTGCAGTTCGCACCGATCTCGGGAATCTCCGACCTCCGCGGATGTTCCCGACGACCCCGGCCTCCATAATATTGAAGGAAAAAGGCGCCAAAATTGAGCTAAATCCGCCAGTGCCAGCGACGGTCGGCGGGTAACACGGCGAGGCGGCCTCTCTGCCGACGTTCAGGCGTCCTCCTGCCGATCCTCGGCTCATCATCTAGTGGCCTTATATAATGTCAACTAGGACCGAGGTCCAAACGAAAACTTTCTGGGCCGTAAAAATCCGAATAGCTATAACCACTTGCTATTTGGTGAACGTTTTGTCCGTTCTTGGTAGACTTGTCAGGGGAGGTCGAAGTCATCTTGACAATAATGATGACGACGATAGTAAGCCAGCAGGGACGCTATGGTCGTTTGTGCCGTACCGTCTACATACGAGTTTGATCACATACAATGTGAAGCTGCTGTGCTTAAAGACGGGGTTTTCCAATGTGAGATGTCCTGTGAATGTGACTTTTTTGCGGTCTTAGCCTGGTTAAATGAAATCCTTGTAGACAGAACTTTATCAAGTCGAGTTGCTTGGTAAAAATGAGCATCGTATGATTTGTAAGGGTACCGTTAAAGCAAAGAATGGGTGAATTCATCATCAATCAATGGTAAAGCATACCCAAAGCTGATGGGCTCGACGCCCACATTACGTCGCCAATGTATAGCTTACGCCAAATACCCTCTTTCTTGGCTTGCACATACTGTTCGCCGACCCATTCCAAACAGAGATGCCAAGATTCGGACTTCGATTTCTCGTTGCCCATTACTATTGCCCATCTCCCGTCCTAAAACACTTTCGGTGTGTCGCGTCTAACCTTGTTACTGGTAAGATATAGCATTAGCAGCGAAGACATTACGAACGCGCTCAGGTCCTACGGGGCTATGTGATACTAACCATGTTTACCGACGCCACAGTGAGGTCGGCCCGAATGATCCGTGACTACTTGTAGGCGTCAATCTCGCCCAGTTCGCTTACACTGTGTTGAGAAAGAATCAGCCTCAGACAAACAAAATCATTTTTACTGAATGATTAATATAGTGCATATTCACATAACAATGGTTAGGTTTTTAGGCATGCCTTCTTCAGAGACAATCGAAAGGCTTATATTAACCTCACTCAGAGCTATATATCTAACGAAAGCTGCGTGTGAACAACAGCTCACATTCTACTCATAGCATATTGTTAATAGAAAAAAAAAATGTCGTCTCGGCTATGGCGGCGGCGGCGGCGGCTAGTTTGAACCATTATCAATCAACGGACTGGAGCAACATGCATTCGTGGGAGCCAGCAAACGTCGTTTGAACTATTATGAGTCATAGCTTAAACCTAACTATTTAGGTCTATTAGATTCAAATATATTGATGGCAAAGAAAGAAATCCTACCGCAAACCCTACCCTACAGACAAATTAACTTGAATTAGCCACAGTCCTTTCTAAGCGCTGTGGCGTGCTTTACTTCTGAGTCCCGCTGCAAGGATTACGTATTATAGCATTTTACCTAGAGGCTACTCGAGACATTCAACCGATTATATTATTTTGACACTTTTTCTATCATACGTTATACTATTTGTACGGATTAGTCTGCACCGTTAGAATTTTGTACAGTATTTGTGGTAACGTTACCAGTGCCACAGCACGTAAACCGTAACGTCGTTTATCATAACATGACGTAAATTTAACGTGAGCAAGGGGGCAATGCAGACAGTAGAACTCCTTATAGCTTCGAGTTTCACGTCGGATGCTGCCATTCGACACAGCTTCAGATCTCCGCAGTATTTCTAAGCCACCTCTTTGAGCATGCTGCCCTTTACAACAGTCTTTTCCTTAAACGGATTTTCATCCGTTGTCACATTGTGCTGTACTGTTACAATTCTTCCGTTATGATATTAATAATTTTCGTCATAATAATTTCACTGAAATCAGATAGGGGTGTTATACTCAGCTGCTGCTGCTGCTGCTGCTGCACATCGTGCCACCATCCGCCCAGTGCGAGAGCGCACTTTTCGCCATCTTCCTATGCCCATGAAAACGTACGAGGTCGGGGATGTTTCGTATGCGCGAACCGCACTCGGTCGTACTCAACATACTGGTAGTAGCAAACTATCACCAACGTCAGAAACGGCCAAATAGACGTGAGTAACCGCTTACAAGGGTCTCCTGAGTAGCAGGCAAGACTCAGGAGAACGACACAGACTAGGGGTAATGGCGAGGGAGTCGTTTAGTTGAAAGGAGCACTGTCAGCTTAACCCGACCAAAAAGGAAAACCGAGAACCGCTAGTTGTAGCTGGCGGCAGTGCCGAAATGCTGGCCGCCACATGTACCAATACCGCTCCATTTTGGCAGAGTTCCGTGGTGCACCCCCGCAAGCTGCTCAGATAGCAAGTACCAACCAGTAGGCCGTCGGGACTCGCTTGGGCCTAAGATGTCCCTGAGAATTGGGATTTTTCGGGGTTTCGGGCCACCACAGGCTGAAGTAGGGTTCGGCCTTCTCTTTCACCCGTCTCACACCCATCCGCTTCTTGCTCGCAATCAACACAATCAGACTAAGTGGCTTCGCTCTACATGTTGGTTGTATGTTCGCCGCCGTAGTCGTCTCAATTTTAGCGCAAGCAGCAGGACGAACCAACGAGGGAACGACCGAACAAGCAAAGACGAATGCGTGAAACAAGAGTTTCTAAACGCTCTGGTTTTGGGGGATCCCGAATGCCCCTAAGGAATAGGTGGGAGCTGGTTATAGTCACTTGACGCTCACCGATGTTGCTGTTAACTCGATGCTGCTTCTTGATAGGCCGATGGTTTCGCTATGGAACAACATTGATTATCAAAATAACCTCGAAAAACAATATCTCTGTTTGCTGTTTTCGGGAGAATATTTATAAGAATAATGCGTAATAGAACGACAAATACGTTAAAATGTCAAAAACGTGTGTAATCTATTAGACAACTTTTTTTTTATAGAGGAATAATTCATCATTGAAATGAATATCCCTGTGTACGGTTCCAAAAAATACGTTGAGCCATTTGAATAGCGAAGATATCTAGGTCACCTTTGAGCATCTGCGTCAAGTTTGATGTGAAACTGGTCTTACATTTAGCAAAAAATGTATCCTTTTCCTTTAAACCACAATAGAGTCCTCTATCAAACTAAAAAACTACACCTTAGCTGAGTCCTGTTTCTTTTTCTCGTTCTTTTTCGGGTACTGGACTAATCCGATCAATCGCCAGCCGAAGCTCGCAGCCGGTTATACATGTGAGTTGCATAATGGAAAGTCGTGCCTCTCGCTACAGCGTTCAGAGTAGCCTGTCGTCACGTCTGAAGCCTCTTCGTATCATCCACGCTATCCTCAAACATGTCGACGTCATTCACCTATGCGTTCTACCTCTAAGACTTCTGAGATCGGCGCGGTTGCGGAGGTTGGTAACCTGAACGAGTTTCAGGCGTGACCTGAGCAGGACTTGGGGGTGTCCACAGCCTGCGGGCCCAATAAGTGCCAAGACGCCACTAAGGAACTCCGGCGCTTTTGCCGCGCGACAATATACAACAACACAATATAACACTAGACGCGTTCGTCAAGTGTGGCGGCCGCATAGCAAGTTCGGTGCGGGGGTTTGTTCCTTCAATACAGAGGGGCGGTAGAATAATCAGAGGAAAGATTTTGACAGGCTGCATTTTCAGCAGTGAATTTCTTGTGGTTGAGTTCCTTCGCCAACAGATCAAAAAGGCAAGGGATACACGAGGTACTGCTGGGACACAACGTTGATATGCAGCGTGATGTGCGTTGCACGCAATTTTTCCAGAGAGACCAACTGGGTTAGGTTCTGAATGTCCCACAAGTCCCATTCACAGTTAGGTTCAGTAAAGTTCATTTAGCTTTTGCTGACAGCAAGCTACAGTATACCCCACCGAGTATGGCGATGTTGGACGGTGCCTGCAAATTCGATAAGGGTCTTGACGGGGCGGTCCAAGACCCACTTGGTGGACCGCTCGGGGTGAGACTATGCTAGGAGACTGTTCTCGGCCCAGGCCTTGGCCGACAATAGGCAATGGTGAAGCGCAGCCCATACAACGGCGTCTCACCCTGTCCAAGCGCCTTCACTCAGGTAAGTCGTTGACTGGCGCCTATCGTCTCGTACTTCCCGGCAGACCTTCCCTTCCTGTACTAAGAGTCTCGCGCGAACGAAATATCTCCTGGTTTCATCTCGATCCTAGAGCTGAGCGTTTTGCCCAGTGCGCTAGCGCCGGGTAAGGCCACACAAGCACAGCGAACTCAGGTAAACAATCCTGAAGTGCTGAAGGCACTAACCGACCGAAGACTCCTGGGACGTAGGAAGCTTAGGCGCCGGTGAAGAGACAACGCCGGCTCACTTGTGCCTCATGTGTGGCTAGCCACTTGTACAACTTGCACCAAGGTGAGCCGTTGTAAGCTTCCGAGGGTGATGATGGCCGGTACCGATGATGCAGGCGATAGCCCGCCAGGCTGTGCCGATTAAATAGCTCTGAACTGAGCGGACCCAAATGAAATTCACTTTCTGTGTTCTTAATAATGAGTACGTATGGCAGAACGTTCATTTCTTAAAGAAACAAAACAATAAAAGAAATAATTACAAGAAAATGAGTTGGAGAAGGTATATTTGTTACTGTGCAATTGCGGCGGTCCTGTTTTTTTTTTTCTATGTATAGCGCGTAGTGTTTTATGTTTCATTTGAAAGCAACGCGGGCGTGGAACAATCTTTCATATCTACGATGATTTCATGCTGTAATGATTAACGTGACTGTTTCTATTTGTTTTAGGTGAGCATTGCAAAAGTATCTCATCATTCGGCAACGCCCGTCCTGGAAAGAAATGAACGTCGTGGCGCAAAACATCCAAGGGAAGCCAAACCGCATATTTCTGACTGAACTTAGAGAGATACATAAGGCCATTTAGATCATTCAGTTAGAAAAAGCGTCTAATATGCAGAGTACAACTGCCTAGAGACATCAGGCCAACTACAAATGGTGCACCTTTTGTGAATAGACTCATATAGACGTCACATCAAAGCAGTCTGCTTCAACATAAAAAAAGTAGGCCTACTTTTATGCGTATCTAAAAACTTCTCTTAGGTTTTTACACATACAACTTAATCCCTAAATATTTAACATGTTTCCCGGTAAAGTTCTCGGTTCTAAAGAATAAGTTGTATTTTTCTATAAGTTAAGCTATTTTAGTGTTAGGTATAGCTGTCGAGGTGCCGGCTACTCTCGTAGCCTTGCCAATTCACTCCTACCTGACAAGTTCAAACCTATAATTTGCCATCTCTCGTCACAATCTTAGAATGGGATGTATGTAGTAAATAGTGTTTTCATAGTAAGATGCAACATTTTCCAAGTTGTCCCATAGTGACAACGAACACATATCACAACGCCATCCTGTACCAAGAGAAGTATTAGGCTGTACTTATATAGCACTTCTCAGAAAATGAGCTGATCTTTAACAATATTGGATCCGAGAAATCGAATCGTGAAGGTTTACATATAATAACAAAGTAAGGAAAACTTGATCAATTAAAGCAAATTTTCTAAAAAAACCGTATCTGAAATATGTGAATCAGTGCTCAGCTCTGCTAAATGCGTAATGAATCTATGCTTAGTAAATATTATTAGCGAAATGTTCAAGCATGATACAGCGTCTAGGCAATAATTTTCCTAACCTAAGGCCAACCTTGATGCAGCCGGCGGCCATTATGAACCTCGTTTAAAAGAGCAATCGGGTGGGTTTGTAGTTCTATCGAGGTCCGATATTTCAATTTATTTATCTTTTTAGTATAATCTAGTATATGAATTCTATTTGCAACGCAGGCATGTGTAATGTAAAGATTCTATAAGCACTCTGTGCAGCCAGACCTCGCCTGCCGTATATCGGGAATGTGGGCGAAAACAACTTCATAAACTTCCGAATTAACACCCTCGTAATTATGTCTCGTCGTAGCCGTTTTATTGAAAATTTTGTTTACTGCTGATCTGCCTATGAAAAGCTCCACGGTGACCAAATGAGGTGCTTAGTGTGTTTCGCCAGAAAGAACTGTTTGATTTTTATGGCTTACATTGGCCTGTTACGGTATATACTGTTTTCAGTATGGGTGAGGAAACATTGTTTTTTTTGTAATCTTTTGTGAACGTTGAAGATGTGGACTATCGCATGGAGCGACATCACCGTCACGGCAGCAGATTTACAAGGTTCTACCTTCCGAAGTTTAGGCACTAGAAGAATCGCATGTGCTTTATGTACGAGGATTAGCTGTGAACGATCGTCTTTTCTTCGCCCACATGTATTCTGGTAGTTGATAACGTTTTTAGCAATATCGGTGACGAGGAATAAGTCGACAAAAAAAAAAATATTCGAGAACGATCATTCTGAAACCCTAAAGGAGTCGTTAATCTTTTAGATGGTATCTTCGTCGTATCATTGGATGGCGCAAACAAACTGCAGACCTTACGCCAAGAATAACTGGTAAAATGGGTAGCATTGACGAACTTTTCGATGTCGTCGGTCCTTTCGAAAGTGAATAGCATAGGTAGCTGAAGGACAAGCGGAGTGAAGTTTCTACAGGAGTAAGGCCACGCAATAAAAACGAATTGGAGAACAGGTTGTAAGTCGGTATTGTTCCGTTTTACTGTTGTCGTCTTACCTGGCCTTACAGATCTCACTACGATCCGCCTCTTCGGACGGGTTCGAAGCAATCAGACAAGTCCACAAGAAGAACCAGGACGTAGAGTACCCAGATATAGGAAACAATGTGCACTGGCAGACGAACCGATGTCTTTTCGAATGCATAATATACTACCTTTCCTGTCGGTAGTTTGCGATGAATCGTCATGCAATGTACCGCATTACTTTTCAGCAGGCACAGTTGTTACGTGCGCACGTAGCTCATGTTGCACCGTCGTAGATAATTAACTGCTGACTCTCCGAGGAAGAGCTTACGGCGTGGGGTCAGCGATACTAATAATCAAGGGATAAGCTGAGTGCCCTGCCCGTTGTGCTTGCTATAATGAATAACTTTGTCAGCAGAACGCGTAAATTAGCAATGTCATATAGTTGAGTTGCGTGCTGATAACGTTTAATAACAAAATCGACTCATCGTTGTCTCTTTATTAGGAAGGGTAAGTCAAACTGAATATAACAGATGATAGAACTTCCACTTGAAAAATGCAACTTGTCTGTAAAGTGAACTCTGCGTAGGCTCCAAAAGAAAAAGCGCTAGCATCGAAAGGTAATCCCATCAAGTTCTGTTCGAAACACGCGACTTCGTTGGGCTGGGGATCAGGCAACTTGTAACCGCTCGTGCAACTTCGACGATATAAAAAACCACGCATTCTCGTGGCGACGCGTGGTTTTTTGCATCGTCATATATATATATATATACATATATAAAATATAAAGACGAAAAAATTAGGCTTAATATTACCTTATATTGGTGAGTCAACTGGCACGACCTAACATCTATTGTTTAGGCGTTCGGCATGTTTTTATTCATTGAAACATTAGTTTCGCTCATTTGAAAATAACGACAGTTGATTTTCAAGGTACGTTTACGGTGTTCCACTGCTGTCCACAGCCTGTGCAAGCTACAGAGTTACGAAGAAGCGTCCAAATACTGTTCATAAAGGTCCACTGTTTAATTTCTCCCAGTTAGTCCTAGTAGGCTGCGAATATCGGTCGAACCAAGTGCCCCCTTCCGGAGCGGAAGTTTAGGTAAGGCTAAGATCAATAGATTGTGCGATCCACGTCGGGGGGACGCTTTTCAACATTGTACATGAGCAGTGGGTAGTGCGGTGTAAGTATGTGTTGTACGCCGAAGAAAAGATTTCTTTGGGCGCAGAACGATGCATAACACAGTTTGATAAGCGTACATTTCTCTAAGGGTCGCATCCGGCTACCAGGTTGAACATACAATAGTAACAACACTGATTATTTGGTAAATATAAAATCAATGGATCCTGTCGAAGTTCGCTCATAATTTCCCATTCAGTTCATACCGCTCTCGGCTGTAGCGATGGACACCTAGACTAGGTGGGCTGAGGTTTATATTTATACCTATCTATACTCATTTAAATCCATACGGAAGTATTTGTTGTTACTCGATTCTAACGGCACTGATCGGTAATCGAAGAGAAAGATCCGTTATTTACATATACGCAACTCCCAATACTGACTATGTCCATCGAGTAAATAACGCCGCCATAGGTCTATTGGACTTCGCGATTATAAATATGTATATATATATAGACCTGCCCTAAGGCACGCGCACGATTGAACCCTTCGCTACTTCTTGTTTACCATTAGGTAGCAGGATGTGGAAATGGCGTAAGTGGGTTCAAACGCACTCAACTGAAAGCCCTTTGTACCGTGTGCGATATCACTGGATCGTGAAAAGAGAATAGGGGTCGATATTGGACTAGATGTAGCTGATAATAATGGCTATAGCCAGAATCTAGATACTGTAGTTAATTTTTAGTAAAACATACCTTTCTACCGCTCCTGCCATTGACACCTTGGAAGGATTTTTTGCTTGGATATTTCAGACACACGATTTCGTTCGGTATTAGCGTACTTTGTTCAATACGATGTAAATAGCCATTGACAATTAGCAACAAGGGCTGTACCAAACCTGTCAGATCTATTCAGATTAAGCCTAGCGAGGTCGAATCATACCCAAATTAGCAAAGGATACCGCGTACGAATGCAGAGCAGTAGAACGCCTGTGTAGAGGACGGGCAGAGCACTGATACTTTCGACATATGTGCTTCAACGTTAACAGACTTTTTTAGGAGAACGGCTTTGGCCAGCAGCATTCGGTGCCACTGGAACTGCGCCATGTTCATATACAGCTTTTCGAACCCTGTAGCGGGAGTGCTTCCGTTCAAATGTACCATCACCTGGCTCGTTTCGAACTTTTCTGCTTCTCTCGGATCACCTTTCAAGTACGAATTCTGAAATTTAGCTGAAGTCTCCAGATTTGCAATCTAAGACTGCCGATCCTCTGAGGTAGGATGTAGGATCTAGAACCTATATAAGCCTTATAGGAGAATTTACCAATTGTAGTCGTTCTGAAGGCAACGGCTTCTGTCATGAACTGTGGCTTCTTTTTTCGGATCTAAAACGATGGCGACGTAGTTAGCTAAATCTTGCCGATACGCTCAATACGCGCACACACCACATTCACGATCGGCGCGGGTTACCCGAGTCAGAGGTCCAAGTTCAGCATTGCGTGTTCAGAATACTTCGAGTTTCAGGGTTTTCTTCAGCCGCTCGCGTTCCCGCAAACTTGCAGTTCCAGTTTGCAAACTTCATGTGCGCACTACCTACACATGTCTTCGCATACGGGCAGGTTCTCGTAATTTTTATCTCGATGTCTGCGTTTTTCTTTCTTTTCTGCTCACATATTTGTGCTAGCCTTTGTCCTTCTGTGCTCCTTGCCGCTGTTACTATTCCCAGTGATTTCACAAATCTGCTTGATCGGCGCTTTCACCTCGTTAGTTTATTCGCCCCCTTCTCTCAACCGCAGTAACTGACTCGCTAGGCAACCAAGCAGTGCCTGAAAGCTGCCTAACTGCAGCGACGAACATGACGCTATCGAGATCATTCGTGCGCACGTGCGTGTAAGTGTTTGAAGAACATAATGCTACATAAAATCAATATGCTATAAAGTGTTAAATCTGCTTTATCGCGAACGCACGTTTTGTGTGAAAACAGTAATAATATATAATCAAAACATTACCATTCTATAATGGAATGTTCATATTTTATAGCACATGGTCGTGCGTTGTGCCCCGTATCTCATAGGCTAGCAGGTTTCATTGAGTCGAAGCAGGGCACAATATAAGGATTGGCCTTAGACCTACGTTCAACTGTGAGCCAATCATGAGTTTGCTAATCTCTTTGCTGGGCTGTACAAAGAACTGAACATTCGATCTAGATAGCTTATTCATCCTACATCCAGTGCATGGATCTGCCATATCTCGTCGATCGTTACGTCCACCATGTGAACCATTTACTCCTCAGTGACTACGCCGAACGTCTCGTATGGCGACGGGGCCGCTCAAGCCTGGAAAGGCCATTTTCAAAGCATTGTCCTTTGTCTGAATGTGTGTTTGACCATTTACTATAGGCGATCACCCACCAGCACGAACGACATACCGATATCCCGACACCTGCCCCCTGTCTAACTTAGCCAGATTTCTACAATCCAGCTAACCATGCTCTTTTATGAGCTGGTGATTTTAGCTTCCTTGCATCGACACCAAGTGCCGAAAAAACCTCATCGCCTCACGGGAAAGCTGCGCTATGGAACTGATCGTGGTCTATTGGCACTGCGATACCGTTCACAGTCCGATGAATTCCAAGAGCTAGCGTACATCAACGACGTATTGACCAATGCTATGCAGCTTGTACGACGAGGGAGAAGGAGGACGACTTGCCAATGAATCACAATTCCCTGCTGTCGTCGTCGTTGTTGTTGTTGTTGTTGTTGTGATAAAAATTGCCTGAATCATCCGATAGATCCAATTGACAAAAACTGACAAACTGACACAATAGAAGTACATAGTTCGATCGCTTTGACTACTGCTGTAATGCCCTGCTCCTCGGAGTGCTTTAGTTACCTATGACTGAACGTCCTCGCGTTTATTGCCCCGCTGGCATGTTCAGCCCTCAGAACAAATCGATAAAGCGTCGACTTATCGTTAGGGATTACGTCATCGGCACCCAAAGTCAACGAACGTGTACATGTAAGAGGATATGAGCCACAGGGACCGAGGAAAAATCGTGACGTATGCAAAGATTGATTCCCTTTTAAGTGAAATGTGGATTCTCAGCGACATCTGGAAATGGAAAGGGATCATTTTTCGAACCTCCGTAGCCAACAAAGGACTGTCGTTATTAACCACTGAACGGAAGGGCACGGAACCTTACGGTTCGCGATTAATTTTTATGCCATGTACGAATGTATGAAAACCAAGAAGGGACTAAAAATAACTGTAAAATGGGTAAAATGACTAGGATTATAAGATTCAACCTGTGTCAACACTGGCCTATTGCGTTGTCGATCATTGCCTACGATGGTTTTGTGCCGTCGAACGTGGGTCCTGATTTCCACTATCGAGCAAACTCAATACGAATTTCTACAGCGTTTGTGCTGTTTAGTCGTAAACAGAGCTGCGCTGACTTCGTAGACCCACGTGCCATGTATCTCTAGCTGACATCCAAAATCAAAGTCTCCGTCATTGTGGGTTGATGTAAGCGCTTTTCCTGTTCCGGTTGCTCCACCATATTCAGCGAGCAGCTTTACAGTTTGCTCGTTTCATTGGTTTGCCTCGTAGTTTGTATACTTAGCAGATGTCACCCACTAGTTGGGGCCAGCCACTACTGGAGTCGCTTCTCTGTAGGTTCCAGGCACCTTTCGAACAAGCAGTATTTCTCTCGCTTCGCTCCGTTTCCCCATACTTTGGCCAAACTTAGCGCGGTATAGCAAAAATCTTTGAGCTCACTGAGCGGGGGAAGGTGGGGGTGTATGGGCGCAGACCTGAACAAAATCAAAACTCTCTCTATAGAGTATTTACAGAAGAGTTGCTTCTTGTTCGGCCGTTGCGACTATACCAAACGCAGGCCCATTGACCGTAGGGCCGCCACGGCTCTCCGAAGAGTCAGATACTGAATGTATACTGGCGCCTGAAAGCAGAGTGGGCAAACGCCTGTTCCAAATATATGCCCTCTTCTTCTTGCCATTTTTTCCGTCCGACCTCTCGTTGTGTATGTATTGTTTTAACATTATGCAGATTGCTTAAAAGGGCTCCTTTTTCAGCTGCGGGGCAGCTTTTACCGCCCTTGCCTTGGCGGACCTCTCGTCCTGAAAACAATCCCGACTGGTGCCTTAGCTTGGACGCTGAAACAATAACGCCAGCGGCATGTCCAGTTTCTCGCCAAGCTTCGCCTCTGTGCTTTGTAAAGGTACATCGCGAAGGTTGCCTAAGGGGAATCGATCGCTGCATAGAGTAATCCGTCAGTGATCGTATTCGGTGTTAGAGCAATCGGGATTGCAAGGAGATTGTTGAATAAACCAGTCGATGCAGTGATAAAGCAGTTTCATCACAAAAAGATACAAGATGATATCGGACGATCGGTGTTTGATCTAATAGTCTTTCTTGGTACTTATCAGTGTACATTCGTTTCTGACAGAAACACGACTCAATCGGCGGAAATAACTGCAAAGACTGCTGTCCATGGGCGCCCACCTGAATGCATCATGAAAGGTAGGAGCAACTCTGAAAAATTACCAAACGTATTGTGATATCTCTTTCTCGAAATTATCCATTAGCTTGCCTACCGACTACGGCAGGTACTGAATACTATATGGTATCATAAAACTACCCTACCCTTGACCACGAAGCCAAAAATGCTACCATTCCCGTTGATAATTTTTCCTCATCGCATCTCCCGACGAGAACGCTATTACACGAAAACTTAAGCGTGTTTAGTGATAAATTTACTGAACAGCCAACCCTCATTGCATAAAATTCAACTAGGTAGCTATACTTACAAAGTGAGAGCACTGAAAGATGTGACGGTGAGTATCCGTCAAAAAGTGGATAAAAATCATAGATACACCGACCGGGAGCGGTCGCTAATGTGCGGGTGGCCTGAAGAGTCACTTGTTTACGACAGCAAAGCAGCTCTCGAATGAATAAAAGCGGATGCGAAAAGTGCAGGGATATCCATCTCAGGCTTTTGCTTGCGGCTAGCATGCTCTATGAGGTACTGGTGAAGTTAAGGGTGCGTTGCGAAAGGAGCAAACGTTGTCCATACTTCCTCTCAACGTTAAGGCTGTGCGTCCACAGAAGCGCACTTGGACAGCGAAGCGACTTCATGCACTTTGGAGTAAGCTAACAATAACAACCTAAACAACTAACAGCCTGTACAGGCTGAAGCAACAGCATCGGCCATTGGGACGACGATAACGAAGACGCGATGCCGGCTTAGGGACGTAAGAAAAACAGCGGTACTAACGGGACGACAGCAAAACCCAGCTCAAAACAGCGTAAGTTGAAGGTAGTACACGCTGCCACAGCACCGGAGCGAAGTAACACGCTTTGACCAACGTCGTGAAGGAGCTATTTGGACTGCTTGTTCAATTAGGAGAAGGCCTGTGTTTCTAAGGCAGTAATGTATATAGTAATCATAGAATGCGCATTGCCGGCCGGTAAGCATCACGAAACCAATATCCAAATCTAATTGGACAAATGAACAAAAATATAGAGAAAAAATGTATTTTCCTGTCCATGTCTGCGAGACATAGTTTGTGCAGGACACTAATCAATTTCAGATAAAATCCGAATACTGGCTGAGCGATGAAATTAGCAATAATTCACAGGCTTTTTTGAAGGATGGCAAATTTCTCCTGCAGTCCGATTATATTGACACGATTTTGGCTAAATTTTCCTTCAGATCAAATTCTATCAGATTTTTTTTATTCTTCCTTAGTTGTAATAAAATCATAACTCTTTACATATGTACCAATAAGACAAAACAGAAAAATTACACAAAAAGTTTCCGTTAAAAGTTTTTACCTACACCTTTCACATTAAGCCATTTCAACTGTCCACCCGTTTGTCCGCTTCGTTCTGTCCATGATTTCCTTTTTTTTTTTTTGTCTATCTATGACAAATCCTTCACAGCCCATTACCTTATCTTCCTTACAAAGCCTTACAACCACGGAGACACACACAGATAATTATTCGAGCGTTGTCACCACTTAAAATATAAAAATATCTGGGTCTATATACGCCAGCAAGTATTCTGCAACTGCGTTAATATTTTCTACCATTCGACACCTAGTTAGATTTTCTCTTCATATCTTTCCATCACTCCCCCTCTCTCGCTTTCTCTCTCTCTCTCTCTCTCTCTCTCTATATATATATATATATATATATATACACACACACACACATATCTAAGTTTTCCTCTTTCCCTTACTCGAATCAACTTCCGCAACTTTTGGCACCAATAAATAATTTTCAATCGCAAGGAACTCGATGTGAGCATCCCCATCGCTGCTTCGTCGATCGCTGGACGACGGAACTGGCCTTGGCATCGACATCAGCATCAGCCCTAGCGTCGATTTTCGTTTATTAGCAATAAAGCTGAAGGATTGCAGCGCTCATGAGAAGCGTTTGTTTGCTGCCTTGCTTCTCCACTGCTGCCGCCGTCGAATAGCAGACCACCACCCCCATGCCCGTATCAGACAACGCGAATCGCTGCTGAAAGCGTTTAGCGATATAGTTCGTTCAAAGTATCGTTTTTGATAATGTCGACGACGCTGGCAGCGGCTGCGCTCAGTGCATGGTTCCAGCCCAAGGCGGTGGGCATCAAGTTCGGTCTGCTGCGGCCGCGGACAAAGGCAGCCCCAGACTCTCGGAGATTGCTGCTTCCACGTTAATAGCAGCATTTCCTCTCGCGCGCTACTGATTTTTACGCCCTCTCTCAGTGGCCAGGTCTTCTTTTGTTGTGTATGAAAAACGCCGTTAGTTCGGATGACGTCTGCCAGCCGTTTGCCCACCAGCCTGTGTTCTTGTAGTATATCTAAAAAACGACAAGACGGCGATGGTGGTTGTAAGAGGGCTAATGATAAACAGGACGCCGTTTGCGATAATAGCGGTAGAGACTGATACAGATGTAAGGGCCAAATGGAAGGAGGCAAAGCAGGGGGAGGCGGCAGGGGCATTTGCTAAGCTAGGTTTCTCGCCCTGGGCTTCCTGTTGTTTCCTAAGAGCAGCTGTAAGACGCGTCAGAGTGATGGCTATCTTCAAGTACGGACGCACTGGTTTACCCGGTGCAGTATCTAGCCGTCTCAGCCAATGCGAGTGTTGCTATGAGACCGAGCCTTCGATTGTACTACAGCCGGCCCTGCGCTTATAAACGACAGGCGAATTCGCGCCGCAGCCGACGGTGTGGCAGTCACCTGCTACGCTGTTGTGTCGCTCTATAAATGCTGGCAGGCGAAGCCATCGGGCATCCCATCTTTCGAAGTAAAGAAGCATACATTTTTCGAACCTATGATAAATAAAACAGACACCTTTTCTCTCCAAGTTACTTGCGAATTTATGTCGTATAGGGTACGACTCCTTTGCGAAGCTCTGGCGCTCGAAGTCGATGATGATGATGCTGCAGCAGCAGCAGCTGACGCAGCTGCTATTACTGGCGACTTCGAGATTCGCCGATACGACGTTATCGTAAATGGCGAGACATAAAACATATCAATTACGATCCGGCTACGTTGGACACACGCATGTACATGGGTCAATACAAAAATACTGTTAGATATAGAGCCTTGACGTTACCAGGGTATGCGAGCAGAAACGTGGGTGCCCATGAGGGCCTTCTTATAATTATTTCTGAATGTCAACGGCCTAATCGGACGTGCCAACAGAGAGGCCAAAAGCGTTGACGAAATATGTTAGTGAGCTCGGAGGCGAATCACATACGGCGTCAACCTGAGATTAAGATGAGCTCAATCTGATTTTATTTATGCTGATTGTACAACACTAAGTTTATCTTAGCGCGGTTCGCCCAGTTCTTTAGCTGGAGTTGGATTACTATCAGTTGAAAAAACTCCGTAGCCCACCTTCTGCATGTCGCATACAAAATAGTCAATTGATGACTGATTTCAATAAATATTCTTCTTTAAACAGCCCCTGCCTACCCTGACCTAGATCGAACCCCCGACTTCGATGGCTTCTTTTATTGACACACCTATACATCACAGATTCACACCTTTCATTATTGAAACTCGAATGTATATTTCGTATAAATAATACGTCCGCTATTGCAATTCGACATCGGCACTTCAGATGGCTGGCAAATTCCAGTTCAAAACGAACTCTGTCTAGGCTCGATTTCGAACCTAGGCTACCTCACGTATCGCCAGGTTTAGTAGGAAAACGGGTTACCATCGCGAGGACCTTCAGTCGTGCTTATTTATACCCGATACATCCCTACAAATGCCTCTCTATAGATAACGCATTCGACTGCTGCAGTAGCGTCTCTTTTTCCGTCTAGTGCGTGCCTTTTGTTTTCTGCGCCCCCGTCATCTGCATCTCGATCCGCTATTTCTCCCTTTCCCCTTCTTTTCCTCTTCTCTTTCTAAAGCTTCTCGCTTCGTCTTCATACGACCGCGTGCGTCAGCTCTGGCGGCAGGCAGACTTCACCGGTTCGTCGGCCCGCCGATCACGCGGACGGTAATTTGAAGTTATTTGCATGATTGCCCCAACGAGCAGCGCGTTGCGATCGAGGACGCGGCGCAAGCTATTTGGCAAGTTGGCCCCTCTTCGTTGTTTTACTACGTTTCGCCACCATGCCTCGATGATCGAGGACAACGCCAAAAGCAAAAAGGGAGGTTGGCTGACTTCATCTCTTCGTCTGCTGTTGCTGTTGCCTCAAAGTCAGTTGCAGTAGCGATCATTTCGTTTAGGCAGACAGTCGCTCTTTTCGGAGAAGACAAAGGGACATAGATAAAGAGAGATAGAGACTAAAGGAAGAGTGATACAAACTGAGTTGGTAAGACACCGCGCTCGGCTCAAGCAGTACGACACGATTTCTTCGTCACTTCGGGCGTCGCACGGCTGCGGCTGCGGCTGCAACTCAACTTGATCCATTCGTTGTAGCCTTTGGAGACGGTTTGAGTCAGCGCGGCTCCCTACGACGGCTACACTGGTGGTTCTGCCGAACGACTCAGCCAGACGCAATGCTACAATCAGATCCCAGCTATCACGTCCCATCGGGGCGTCTGTGATCTCAGACATATACAGACTGTCATGCATATTTGTCCTTTGCGTGAGGGTGAAATCGAAAGAGATACAGCGCGTATAAGCGAGTAGAAAGTGCGCAGAGGCAATCTGATTCGACAAGAGGTCAGGCATCTCTTTATCAAAAGGGTTCAGAGGAAAAAAAACGAATTTAGTGCGCGGTGGAATGAATAGTGGCGATGGATTGCAGTATTCAAAGCAACGCAGTATTTGTATAGGGTACGCACGTTTGGTCCGAGTATAGTAGCAATGTGTGATACCCTTGAGTGTCCAACTGCTTGCCAACCTGCGTAAGCAAGTTTTAGATTATTGGATCGGCACAAAAGCAAAAATCACTAAAGGGAGTCACTCACAGCGGGGTTGGTGGCTGTATAGATATCTTTGTTGTTAACGGGATCGGCGATCGGAACCGAGACCTGGATGAAAAGACAACCTCCTGAAATAGGATTTGGTGAATATTATTAAATGAAAACAATAATGTTTAAGTAGGTATAATGTAGAATTTTTACTTCATCTATGTGTGGCCGTGCTCTGTCCACGACATAGGAAAATAAATACCTGCACTGAAATTGTGCGCTTCGTCATATATAAACGTATGTTTAAGAGGCGCGCACAAACAGAGTTCGGGTTTATTAGACTGTCTTGCTGAATGGTGAATGCGGAGATTTAGACATTTTGAAAAGGCGTTACAATACCGCAGGTTCCTAGTGGAAAGCGAGCTCGAAAGCGATGAGTTCAGGATAATTCGAACAGGCGCCCGGGAAGGCACACGATTTGGGTAAATTTCGAAAAAACAAATGTAAAATTATAGCAGACATAAAGAAAAAAACTCTGCCCGAAAAACTGCGTAACCTCGACAATTGAATCTAGGTTTTATACGAGCTATGTTTGGACACAGAACGTGCCGGTATCAATCCAGTCCAAACTTCACTATCGTCATTCCATCAAAAATGACTCATCTATAGTTTTCTAGATTTTCGTTTCGATAAAACGTTCATGAAATACACGAAGGGCACACGAGCATGCGGATCGAGGTAGAATCTGCGCGTGTGTATTAGCTACACACCGTTTTTAATTATATCTCATAATTACAAAATGTTTCAAACAAGGTTACGTCCCCATTATTACTGACCTCCACACTTACCAGCGTAGCGACTATATATATATATATATATATATTAAAAAAAAACTTTCGATAAAACGAGATACTTCAGCTCAAAACATACTACATCACGAAAGATAGTATCCGGAGTACCATGACGAATGCCGGCGCCTCCATCGGGTCGCCACTAGTCCAAACCGTAAATATTCGGCTGCTAATTCTCATTGCTTTATGGTATAGTTTTCCCCGATCATGAACGATGAAATGATCATCGAAGGTGGCGTCATTCCAACGGAAGGTCCCAGTTGCTTGCGAATTTGCCTGTCAGGCAGCCCCGTCTGTTAACAGCATCGGGCCAGTGTCATTACTGACAGCGAAGTGCATGTTTACGATTTTATGATCTTCATATACAACAATAATATCTTTTCCCTTTTGCAACGACAGCCAATAATGCGGCCTATATAGAAGCCATATTGACCATATAGACGACATAGAGCTCCAGCATCTAGCCATGTGTAAGGGATACAACCACAGGCAGCCCAAATACAGCTTTGGGTTTGGCGGGATGTGCTGCTTTGTGTAAACCGAAGACCATGGAGTCCTGTTAGGCCACTATAGTCCTATAGTGTGCTATACGGTAAAAAGACTGGGGAATATCTTGTGGGGGTACTGTTGCGCTCTGTCACGGCAGTGCCTAAGACGCTAACGGACGGGTCTTATATATTTTTCAATACTTGGTGGCCGGTCTTCGGCGGCGTTTCTGCTGCGCAGCGGCATCGAGTCGCTAACAGCAGGCTGATTATTATTATTACTGCACTTTTATGAGCGGCGGGGGCGCGCAATAACCAATATTGTTTGTAGTAGATGTGCAAGCTAGCGGCGAGCATGGGATCGAACAAAGCCTGGAGCCTTGGGCCTGAAGCCCAGTCATCTCGAACTCTAGGACACGAAATGAAATATTAGCGGCTGAGTGGGCATAGAGCCTGCTCCCGTAACAACAAACTTGAACACATATTGTAGGATATAACAACAGGCATGTAGAATGATGTACGTTACGTATCTGTATCTTCTCTTAAGAATTTCTACTTGCTTGAACTTGTTTTGCACACATCTTCGTGACACTTACGACTACGATGGTGATGATAGTATTCCCGCTACAGCAATATATAGAACTCCATCTTCGATGCGTAGCTACTATGGCGCACATGATGTACGTATCTAAGTATAGAAATGCGTGTATATATGTGCATATCTAACAAAATGTAGCATAATCCAAGCTATAGATAGACGAACCTTTAGTCTTTAGCTAACGAAGTGCCTTTATTTTTGCCGCAGACATTCAGAAGCCGAAAGTAGTAAACAGCATGCCATCTGACTCAACGCAGGCAAAGCTAAAAAAACGATGTACGTTTGTGGTACTGGAACCAATCGTTGAAGGTGGTGCACCAAGAGCCTTCTACAGATCCCAGAACGTAACAAATCACACGATATTACACAGTAGAGTAACCTGCTATCGATCAAACTATTAGAAAGGGTCGTTCAAACAGTCTTGTCATAAGTAGAGCTTAGAAGTTGAGTAAAGCCAACAAAACCAGAAAGTTGTGTACTATTCAGAATGAATTATTGCGGTAAGTCCTTTTTTTTTTTCTATGGCCTGAGCTACAAAAGATCATGCAAATATTCAGGACAGTGAACTAAAGATCGTAATTATGAGATATGGGAAGCCTGAGGTTATTGTTTCACGTCAATTACAGTAAGCTGAATAAAGAGTTGCCTAGCAAAAATGTACAGGTGGGACACGCTGACGAAGTTGGCCATCTTCAAAATGGAGAAGTTTACGATAGATCATAAAAAAATGTAGACCATGAGAGGTTCAGAGCGAAAAAAAATGCATACTCGAGGCCGGAAAATGTGTGAAAATAGAAAACGGACAATTATTGATATAAAGAAATTTTTGCCATTTGTGAAGTAAAAGTCAGAAGGGAAATTGGTTCTGCTAAAACAACAGTTGACTAGCAGTTAACTAATCCCGTCGCAGAGCTGAGGTAATATATGCCACTAAATTCAATCTAATATATTTATGGAGATGTTTACTACTCCAGTACCTACATTCACTGCTGTACTAAACGTTTTACTTAATAGGACTACAAGTATATCGGGTTCATGACCCGTAAAACTAGATCTGAGTCGCATCCCATGTTCATAATCAACACACGAAATAGACCCATTCATTGAATTCCAGGTTGATTATCTCGAAGTCCTTGTGGTAGTGCAGTGGTAAACGTGTATGCCCATTAAAGTGGAAATTTATAATAGCGTAGGTTGAAAAATAGCCGCAGACGCTCCTTTTTGTACTGCAAACGGCCAACCGTCTGAAGTAGCGACTAGATGAACCCGCGCTAGCTACAAAACTCGAATGACTATCGGTTATAAAACTTTTCTAGAGATACCAATTGTATAAATGTTTGAAAGGGACTTGCTGGATAATATTGAAGTATCCATAGTGCCGGTCAACAGATGTACAAATTAGTCGAGTATAAAGAAGCCTCGTTAAGATAATTAGTATAAGTATAGAGGGTAATGTAGAAGTTATGGTTCTCAGGTCTGTAAACTATATTCTACTTCGTGATCATGTCGTTCCATGTACGGTTTGTCTGTGTATTACTACGCACAACAATGTCGCGACGACCTGATGTCGTCTTAATGCCAACAGCGACCCACTTCGTTCTATGTAGCAGCCGAACAAAGATAAAGTCTGCAGTTCCGAAAGACCTGTCACTTGTCAAGGGATTCGGTAGCCAAGTTAGCGAGAATTACCTGGACTTGGGTGCGGTCTCAGTCATCATTGCACTTAGCGTCACAGGGTGTCACAGTTGACATCTCTTAGATGTCACTTTGCCATCTCTCCCGAAGCAAAACAAGCGAGTCTTGTTTGTTTTCCAGCTATAGCGGCCACTGAATGAATCACCATGAAATTGACAGTGCCTTACGCGATTCATGCACGCATGACCTGATTTTAGGAACACACTCAAAACACCGATCATACCAAAAAGGACTTGAATTTATCCCCCATCTAGGACGTCACCTAAAAATGCTGCAGTTTTCACACCTTGCCTCTCGGTTCGAGGAGAACTCGCCCGGCTTTTGCCAAAGCGTATATGCCTCAAGTCCACCGCAACGACTAATAACAGTAGCATTCTACTTGCGTTTAGCTTGCTGCTTCAGATGGCAGAATGCCTTTCCTAATCTGTCAACAGGTGGATAGAAGTCATTAGACCTCGAGGAAAACAGTAAGTGCTCTTCCCAATTGGTATCTATAGCGAGTCACGCTCTCGTAACTCCCTGAAACACCATACTGAAATCTTCCCTAGAAACATCCACGACCTCTCTGGAGATTTGGACGCGTCAACTTCAGTGACGCGACCATTTTCATTTTGTTTATTTACCGTTTCTGTAACAGAAGGATACGTTGGTCCATTGTCGAGGTCATTCACTGTTCCTGCTGCTTCGGTAACAGTCAAGGGTAACTTTGCACTGTTCCTGTTCGAAGGTGCTGGAACAGGGATACACCGTCATATATCGTGTCTAGACGTTCGCTACGTCTGTCTGCGTGATGTATGTGTGACGCAATTTGCATTGAATATGATGGCTCGCTTGCTTGCCTGGCTTGCGCTCGACGGATCGCGCGCCCGCGGGAGATCGACATCCTCTTGCGAGTGGTAATGCCAAGCGAAGGCAGACGGTAGCGCCAACAGCAGCTACGCTGGCGAAGGCAACAGCCACGGCCGATATGCTGCCGAAATGTCGAGTAACAACGAGCACGGCTCTAGCGGGTGAGGTAACGGCGCCGAGGCAGCAGGAGCAACTTAGAGAAATTTAGAGAGCGATGAGAGCGCAAGAAGTTGCACAGCGACGTCGAGGCAATGAAGAGACGAAGTGGGGGCATGGGGCAGATGAAAGAAACTGGGATGAGGGGTGCGTGTGTGTGCGGCGTGAAAAGCAAAGTAAGTGCACAGGAAGAAGAGCTACGTAGGACACGACAGATGCGTAAAGAGCATTGAGAGCTGCTGGCTGAGTGAGCACTAGAGCGCCGGCTCAGTGACGCCGGTCGCGGCCTATGCAACGTCGAAGTGAATGTCCTAGATGAAGGAAAAGATGATTGCGAAGAAAGACTTGTATGTACAAGTATGTATAATGTGGATGAGCAAGAGAGTACTGGCAAAGAGTGAACGAAGAGACCTTTGCCCCGTTGTTGATATCCCGATAGCCCGATGATATGGGGGGGGGGGGGGGGGGTATGGCGGTGCCACTGCCGACGCGCCACCGTAATCGGCCACGCGCCACTGCGGGTATGAAAAGCTGTTCAGGATGCTCTTAAGCGCAAAAGCCAGAGAAAGAAAAGCAGAGATAGGGAAATGAGAAAGAAGGAAAGAGAAGCACGGAGACGTCTGTATCTAAGCATGGAAGCTTAATCACACGAATTAGAGAAGCCAAAGGAGTGGTATCGACTGGAAGAGTGAGAAGGATAAATAGGAGTCGAATGCTAGGCATCCAGCCAGCGGATGGTGGCAAAATGCAGGAGAAAAGCTAAAGAACACTCTGACGTTCTCCAGCTTGGCGGACATGCGGCGGCTGGCGTTCTCAAAGGGGACAAACAACTCACTGCAGATGAGGCATTCGATAGTGCCGACAAATAACGTGCAACGAGAAATGTGGAGAATTTTCGACATAACAGGCACGCTCGGCGTTGTAGAACGACAGTTAGGGCTGTGAGGGTCGGTAGTAAAAGTTGACCTTAGACGATTATTATATATTTAAATTAAAAAGTAATAAAGAAGCAAGAAATAGTTACTTCCAGTGTACGAATCTTATCTTTACTCGCCTAGGATTATCAGTAATTATTAGATAACCCTTATATTTGCATCGATAGCACCACATCTGCCATCGTGGAAACGACGCGAAATTTTTCGCGGTGCGGGTCGCGACTACTTATTCCCGACGCTGTACAGCTCTATGTTGCTGAGCTAAAATAGGGTTTGTGTACATCCCCGGCCAAAGGAATTAACACGACAGTAACCGTAGCACTAATGAAGGATAGGCGCTCTTCGTATAGAAAGGAAACAGGGATCAGCGCAAAATATTAGTCAATTAAAGTCCCCAACCGATTCCCTAAGGCTCCGGAGCCAGGGCCTCGGTCCTTCGCGCGACCAGGGGTGGCAAGGGGAGGTGATGCTAGGATACCCTAGCGACCAGAATGGGAGCTCCGAGCTGTTCCGCAGACGAAACGAGTAACACTTCGTTGGGCCATCATCACGTAAACCGATTCGAAAAAGGGCACTCTATCCCGCAGATGTTTCTGTAGCCTTCGTGCGACACCAATTATATTTGAAACAATTGGCATACTGTGATGTTTTTCTAGCGCGTTCCATTATGTTCCTGTCGTCATGATATATCAGGGTTGCGATATCACCGAGCTTCTAGCCAGTCGAACTGACCAGGTGAATCTTTGCTATTTTAATTCGCCCTGCGACGCAACGCTGAGCAAGAATTTAGAGTTTCGTAGAGGGTGGATATCTAAGGCAAGACATATTGTATATTGAAAAGCAGAATTGACATTGTCCTGCTTCAGGTCGAGGGTTAGGTGGAACCTAGCCTTTGTTCGAAGCCGTATATAAACACCGAAAAATCGTAAAATTGGAGCTAATACTATATATTCTGATTGGTTGCTTGTCGTAATTCGGCGATGTTCGCCCAATTGACAGGCGCTGAGTAGTCTGTTGAACCAAAATCTGATTCGCCTCCAGGTCGTCAATTCTGACTCCTAGAAGAAACGAAGGTACTTTTAAACCGTTTATCCTGTGCAGTTGTTAGTAGGGCTCTTTTGAACAGTAAGTAGATAGAAAAATACATGTAGCGCTGGCTTGATCGTTTCAACGTGTTCGCCAGACCCTCATCGTCTATATGAAAAAGTTCTATAGAGACAGCTACTCTGCTTGTAGTGACACGGACAGAGGAACTAAAACGATCAGAAAGCAAAGCTAACTACGCTAACCCGTCGAAAAGGCGTCTCGCCTCGGCTACTTACCTGCGCTGATGGCAGAACGCTACCAAACGGGAGTATGCAAAAGTGGAAGCTGTCACGATAGAAGAGAATCGATACGTAGCCACCCATTTGTAAGGTGGCTGACTTCTGAGGTATGTTGTGCTTAGCTGTGCCGCGTCATCGGAGAATCGCTATAACAGATTCTCCGCACGCAGCCAAGTATACCGGTTTCTAGCTTGAATCTATTAAGAAAAAACGGGAGTAGGGTGTCACCTATGAACGTCTTCAGTTTGACAGCTGAGCCGGTAGCCGGTAAAGGTAGTCGGCCACTCAGTCCAAGCGCGTCGTCTCGATACACGAACTATTTGACAACTGCACGCCATCAGCACTTGTCGCAGCGACAGAGAATCAAACGCAGCGGGATATTCGCCGTGTAATGGTCCCCTAGCCAAACGGTCATTGCTGCTGCTACTGCACAGGGCAGGTTTCCAGCATTGGTGATTCGCTCATGTCCGCTAGGCTGTGAAGAAACGGACCTGTCTTCCGAAGCGAACGTGAGACTGATACATAGCGAAAGGTTGACATGACTTGACACTGTATGGACTAGTGGGCGAACGATTCGACCCATCTACCTAGCAAAAGTATGTGGGTTAACGTAATCCAAAGGCTGGTTGGGCTTAGTTAGTTGGCTGGCTTGACAGGGAACGCGTATCCCTCCTTCCGCGTAGTTGTTACTGCGGATAGAGAAAGTTAGCAATAATCCTTTAACGAACGGATTGGATAACTTCATTTTAGTTCAATACAACCTGAATAATTTGAGTAACTGGCTCAATAAATTCTCAAGATAAAACGCAGGGTTTGTAGAGGCAAGTCGGCGCAAGCTGAATGCGCAGAATTGTTGATATTAAACGCAAATATTATTTGTCATAAGTCAACCGCTCAAGGTCTTGTCCTTGGTATATGCACTTAGCTACCTATGTTCTTACCATCCAGTGATCTAGTAAAAGGCGTGTACATACACTTCCTATATATATAAAGTTCGTTTGGCTGCAGTTACAAATTGCTTGAAAGCTATGAAGTATGATATATGCGTTATTTTAGTGGAAGCACCCAAGATGTCCCGGTTAATTTCGCGCCGTTGTACCAGTCTTCGAAATCAAACTTGCTGGTGGCCATTTTTCCTTCTTCCTGCTCTTTCGTGGCGAAGAAAGAGCGTGGGTCCTATTCCTTTTTGGTAGCAGTCACTGGGACTGGCGCCCTCCTGATGGCCTGCTGGTCTTCGGTGACTCGACGGTCACTAGCGGTGTGTCGTCTCCCGATGCCCTCCTCGTCTGAGTTCTGCCTGAGACCAAATACGCGTTATCCTCTGTACATTAATCACCATTACGCGGCCGCAGTCGGCCGATGTATCGTCCCGGTTCTCCAACAACTCCTTTGTAGGGGCAAACACGGCCAGGCGCGCGATCTTATGCGAAAGCTAAATTTCAGGTTGCCTTCCGGCATAGCATCTCAGCCATATTAGCGTGGCCTTTCCTTTCAACCGCAAGTACAAACGGGGCACGCCATGTACCACAATGAAAGTAATGCAAGTTAACAAGAGCTAGGCGACTTGTAATCAGGTAAATGTAATTGCCAATCGGGGATACGGTGTCGATATGGTACGGTAAGTGTATAATTGGAGATTCAACACAAACGTATAAACATGCTGCCGCTTCCGTCAAAGAAAGCTTCTCCTGTGTTACCATAAACTATATCTACTGCCGTCATTTGCTACATATTCATAGATGATGCGCTTTATGTTAGCTGATTGCACGCTCTATTGTTCAGAATGTTGGGTCTTTGACAGGCATGAATCTTACTTCTTTCTTGGCGAAATGCAACTTTCAAGCTAATTGGATCGCACCAAATTCATTTTAAACCTGTTTTTTTCCCGCGCTATTTTTTCGTGTCGAGACACACAAATAAATACCACCATCGTTAATTCTTACATCTTTTATAATTAAGTTTTCTGCTTGAATTGGGCCATTCGAATTTCCTGGCCCACCCTTCTGCTTTTCGTTTCTTTCCCTCTCTGTTTCCTCTATTTCTTGTCCGTAGTAAAAACATTATCCATCAAGTCCTCATCAAAGCGCTTGTCTTAGAATATACTATAACGCAACGAAAAAAAAAAAAAAACGCATTAAGAAGAACGTCACGGGCTGAAACGGGCGGGGCGGGCAGGTTCGCGAAGATTACGAACCCCGACAAAGACAACGAGGCCTGCCTGTAATTGAAATGAATTGCTTCGTATCAAAATTGGGCTCTTATTGCCACTAATACAGAAAACCACTCATATCTCGAATGTGCTGTGCTTCCTAAAAATGCGAACAGCAAAAGACTTTATTGGGGGCCTTAGCAGTGATAGTAACAATGTCTTCGGCCAATGTGTTCGGCCAACGATAGCATGTGTTCCGTAATAAACAAAGACAAACTGATCAATCTGCGATGACACCATCTAGGAAATTCAATAGTAATTTTGCACTCATCGACGGGCACCATAAAATCATGGGTGTGACATGGTGATGACATAGTTTTCACATTACGCCACTTATATGGTGTAATAATATTTACATTTACAAATCTATATCTATATATATATATATATCTTATACGCTATAATCATATTTAGATGTAAGCCCGCAATGCAATGATTCATTGAGACGACTCGAGACTCGTTAAGTCGGTGATGATATTCTGGTAAGATTATCTTCTTATTGGTGTAATAATATAAGTCTTCTTTAACGGCCTCTGATTAAACCGATACAACAGAGCAACGGGTCGTGATTTGGGTTCTACGATCATCATCGTCATCATCATCATCATTTATAATTAACATTCAATTAATAAATTGAACTGCGTTTAATTTCTAACACGGCTCATATACGTTTAGGTGCCTGTATAGTGATGTACAGGGTCTACAAGTGCCCCTAGCGACTATAGGTTTGTTGGTATAGAGACGCTCAACGACAGACGCTCAATTTAAAGGCTTTTCCGTATGGCGGATCAGAGCATTAATCACCAGTCAGTTTATCGCATCCGCCTGCCAACCAGCCATCATCTGAGGCTATTTCTGTAGAATAGGAAACAGTGCTCAGTTCGGTGTCAAACAATAACGCGAAACAAATAAATTTTATCAAATAAATAAATTTAAAAGACCATTTCTGTAGGAATATACATTACAGTATTGCTAGCTTCCATTTTTATGTATCAACGAATCTGTAGCTGCTATATATGTATATATATATATATATACATCATTTCTTTGAACGGCATAACGGAAGCATTGACTGAAAAGTTGGTAATTTGCGTGGAAACGATAACGGTAGTATTAGTTAACCGGCAACAACGTTTCAGTGGTACGTGAAATAAATATAGTTCTAATTGCCGGTCTAATTATCCTAACATTCAGCACAAATACGACTGAAGGTTCAGGTTTTCGCTTCCTGACACTGACTCAACAGAATAGCGGTTTAACTAATCGAGAGGAACGGTTGGTTTTCGTCGCAGTCGGTATTACGCGTTGGTCACACATGCAGACGACGCGAAAAGGCCCAGCTGTCATCTTCATCCCTCGCATCTCGCCTTTTTCTCGTTCCGGTAGCAAACAGCTAACAAGTGGATGAAAGAAGTTGAGGGGTGTTGAAGAATATTGCCTATGCTGAAGAAAGCTAAGCGAGGTTACGCCTCCTCTTCATTTCGAGGTGCATCGTCTTGCGCATCCTCAATTCTGTTCCCGGCCACATGATCGCTACGGCACCGTTTCCCGCCTTTTAAAAACGCCGAATGGCCTGCGCTCCTGTCGGGCTAACAGCTACGGCAAACGCTGGATCCGACTTCTGACTTCAAACTCAAGTCGCTACCGTTCGCTCCCATTTCTCGAATTGGTTCTAAGTTGACCGAGCTAGGTGCGAACCCGCGCCGATGGCTTATGCCGTGTTCATTTTAATGTCGGTGTCATCCAGCATCGCCACCAATCAATGAGAAGTTTGAACTGCAGTGATTCGTTGATGGTCTCACGCGCCCAACAGATTGAAATTCTTTTATTCGCTGACGTGTGCACTGAGCGGATTAACCGACCCCCCACCCCTGAATTCTTCGAAGTCGACACTGATTTGAAACGACTCTTCGCCGGTTGCTCCCCTTACTGACGCCAGAAACAGGATCCTCCAACTGCGACTGGCCGCCGCCTGCCTACCGTTGCCTGTCACCTTCCTATTTCAGTCGCTCCAGGCAGCCCATCCAAAACATGTTGCCGTTTAGTTTCACCGTCGTTCGTAAGCGTCATCCATTAGCCGTCATCTTTAGCTCCCCCCTGTCGCGGGGGGGGGGTAAGCGAGGCGCAAACGGTTGCAGCTGATTTTTTTAAAGGCACGCTGGGGGATGGCGCGTTTATCGAGACATTGCCTCCCATTGCTTCTCCGTAAGAACCGCTATACATCCCAAATAAGCTACGAAGGCCGTTTAGCATCTTAAATAGGCCTATTGAAGAGGCAATACATATTTGCAAGTTTACAGAATTGCTGTCGAAGGCTCAGCTATAAAGCTGTCAGAGCCCTGTTGCAGCAGAAACAAGATGTAACCCTAACTAAGGTGTATATGCAAAACGAACAAGTGTAGATAAACGACACACAGCCAATAATTAAATCGTATTCCGTATTTACAGCATAATATAATAACATATCATTAAACTAGTAGCAAGGACATGGAGAAAACATGTCACCAACAAAATAATGCGATAAAAGTGCGAGCTCACTGTTATGTAAACCAGTACGGAACGAGCGTGAGTAGCAACCCTTGATAGAGAAAATTACGATATAGGCTGTGGTTGACACCTCTTTTTCATTGCGAGTAAAAAAAAAGTCATTCTATGGTTCGAGCTTTCCGCCCCCGCACGAGCCACCATTGAGCACGGGTGCCGGACTATGCCATCCCTAATTCCCCATCATACGAATAAAAAGCCATCATCGTTCGTAATCACTGAGCCCTCAACCAGCCTGTATACCATATATTGGATTATATGTGACGCCCCACATTCAGTGAAGGTGTGCTTGTTTCACCGCGAGGCTTGTATTACTCACTTCTACCGTAGTCGGTTGGCTGTGGGTTCCACCGGTGAAGTTTATGTTTAACGAGTGTTTATGACACCGGCAGATGTCGTCGGCATAAAAAGGCTGTTCTATTTTTCTACGATGCATGGCAGGTACACAGAAATAATCTTTCCTTGCTTGATCACGTAACGTAACGCGACGACTCGACAAAAACACAGAATGAACTTTGGACAAAGAAAATTGTTTCAAACGTGAACGGAAATTTGAATGAGAATAACGTAAATTAACGAATCGTCCCGGATGTCCCGATTCGTCCCCGGCCCAGATGTGTTTACCCCAAACTAGACTTTTTGTTAAAAACTGCTTGCGTAAGCGGCTGGTTTTGACATATATATATATATATATATATATATAGTAAATGCTGATTTCATATAAGAGTATGACAAAATATTAGAAGGACATTGATAAAACTAATTATTTATGAGACTCTTGTGTGTATACAAACATCGAGCCCAATTGTATGATCATGATCTACAAGAACGCAATAATTTAATCATCTTAGTTTTATTATACATTTCTATTATCTATCATGTAATCCAAACAATTGTCTTAAATTTACTTTATTGTCCATTTTCTTTGTTATGACGAGTGCCTTCTGGAGTTATCTGTTACACAACCTCTCCTTTTTAACGCTATGTGTTCCCGAGCCCACCTTTCGTGTATCTATCTTCAGCCATAATTTAGGCCTTCCGATAAGTTTTTCTGTTGGCTGGGATCATAACATATAGCGTAAGGTGACGACGGATAGAAATTACGTTCAGCTACGCAAGTCAACAAGTCACACTTTTCAGCCACGTAACGTTTGATTTTCTAAATCTGTTTTCCTTCGTTCGCATTCTCCTCCTATCTATTGAGGTGACTCCGCGCTTCCGGTGCATTGCTGCTCAATGATGCCGCCAGCTGCAGAAACCATTGACAGGATTGCTTAAACCGGTTCTAGACTTCTGCAGAGGTTCGGTATGGATTCTTTTGGTTTTCAATTGCTTTCTCTCGTCTTCCCAGTTGCTCGGCTTTCGGTGCTCTCGACAGTTCGACTTGAACCATTTTTGCTCCAAATCTACCTACCATCAATTCTGCGCTTCTCGTAAAGATAGTACGCGCGCCTTAATCATTTTACCACCCACCGCAACGAACGTCACCGATCGAGTTATCGATCCCGTCGGCTCTTGTCTGTTACCTTCAGTGACGTCAACCGTGGTACACCCATAGCCGTACCCACTTTGCTGTCCTTGGATTTGCTAGCTCGGTAGAAAAGCTGTGACAGTTTCTGTCTTCGAGGAACAACTTATAAAAAATCAACATGTTTGACTAATGCATGTATAATATCTGCGTATTTTTTTTTTAATTCTGATAACACCATCTTGCTTAGGCCGGACAAGACGAAAGCGTCGGATTTATCGAAAGTTCCTAGTCAGTTTCGCCTTTCTTACTGCCTGTGAGCGTTTCTGCGTCGCGAACTATTTACGATTCTACGTAACTCTATCCTATTCGACAACGGAACAAGTTGGGATTGTAGGATCTCCCTATTGATAAATGAGAGGAATCTCTGCTACGGTCTGACACGGAGAGGAAACTCAACAGGGAACCAAGACGGTTTGGAGTGGCAAAGATTCGTTGAGAGCTCAAGAAACGGGATCGCTAAACGGGTAGAACAGACTTAATTAAATTAAGACCACCATTTTTCGCTAGCAGCCGAAGTCTGGTTGGCGAACCCTTCGGATTGCCTCATTATATCTATTTTCGTAGGGTTTCACTAGATCGCGTATCCCCAAAGAATGGATTAGATATTGTTCATTCCAGCACCTAACCGACGAAATTTTCCGTAGTACCTGTTGCGTATGGCCCGGGGCATCGCTATTAGGGCAAGCACTCGCCGAAGGATGTAGATGAAACAATACAATTCTTTTGTAGTAATTAGGGTAGTATGTGCATAATTTCGAGTACAGTTCAAGCACGGTGAACTTTTATATACAGGTTATGATATATTAGTCCATCGCATTACGGTAGCAAGCGCGGTCCGTATTATGAAAGCGGCCAAAGCGATGATTGCTATACATTTTTCCCAACAAAGTTAACTTGCGTACATAGTAATGTACGCAAGTTAACTTCGTTCGCAACAACAGCCAGTTCTCGAGTAGGCAAATGTGATATGGTATGATGATGATGTACCACTGAATTAGGTACTACTAGTAGATATGATAGGCCCTCTTCCCGGCTAGATGCTTAGCGATGGCTGTAAACTAGCCACCCAGATCTCCAAAATCAATTCTGTTTCGCTTTCATTTCTACGGAAATTGTCCAGCTATCTTGTCTAGCATAAACGTCTGGCGTGACGTGACCATCGAAGTGTCACTTACAAAATGTACGAAGCGGACCAAATATGAGGAGCAGACATCCGGATGGAACGACAATACGTTAAGCTACCAAGCTTGTTTGATAGCTTAACACTTCGTCTAGAAGCTGGTTTGTATATGATTGTCATCTTCCGTTACGATATAGCCTTAGCGTCCCCAAATTTAGCCTGTATTACGGCCGCAGAGCGCGTTCGTAAGAAACAAGCCACTAGTCTTATAGCTAGTTTAACCGTGTAGATACGTATACAGGGTGGGACATAAATACCTCGACCGTTTAAAAAAAGGTCATTTAACCGCTTAAGGGTCTTCACTTCGTTCATCTTTTTCTCACTTTCTCTTTTATTATGTTTTAGTGTCGAGCTACACTAAAAGAGTACCTGGTCTTTTTTTTTTCAAACTCACGAGTCTTTTGCCCCATCGGCATGCGTTTATTTTATCTGCACGCCCTGAAATCAAATGGCAGCGCTGCCATTGGAGTTATCCTAAAATGAGTGGGCGATCTCAGTGAGTATTTGGTAATTAGTCGTAATGCCATTGGATAGGGGACTGGCTGAACTATAACAACTCGGTTTACGCTTGAACATGAATGGCCCATGTATCGACGGCTGTGGTAAATATGTAGAATCCGGCCATTTGAAACAGCAAGCCAAGCTCTTCCCCCGTAAGAGGTGACTTCGAACGAAGGAAATCGGACGAGGTGATTAGGTCTAGACTATTTTCTTGTTCCATATTAATGCTGATAGAAGCATTAACATCAGGATCTGGCCGAAGGATCTAATCCGATTACCAGTATTTGACGGTATCGAATACTAATATAAATATACATGTATAACAATAAACATATAACGCATCTAAAGCAACCAAACCTCTCGTGACTTGCTTTAGTATTAGATCGACTGGGCAGCTATTCAGGTTTTGCCAAGTCAAAAATTGCAGGAACAATGGGCCTTACATACGAAGATAGCTTTTGGGTTAAATCGGGCTCATTTACCTGAGCTGCCTTTTCGTTGAATAGGCCGTATCACCTGTTCAACAGACACGCGAGATTCTGTGCCATTCTACAGGCTTGGTCGAAGTATGATCAAGTTAATACATATTAAGTTTTAGGTTAGCGTCGCACTACCAGGGGGATCAATTCGATCGGTTATATATCCATTACCTACAATCGAACGCCATTCTCTTCAGCGGTACAATGTGTCAAATCTGATCCGTCAGAGTAATGTTTAGACCTCTCGAGATGCACGAACATTTTAATCTAAACTTGAGCAAAAACTATGTCAGCTAAATTGGAGCGAGGATATCTATAATTGAGATGATGTCACCCCCCAACAATTCCGGCTTCGTTTCTACGATTCACCTCGACCGCAATGGCCACACGTGAGCATTGCTTCATACCCTTAAAAAAAATATAGTACTAGACTAGCACAGACATCAGATGGAAGAAACCTTGTCCAAACAATAATACCTACCGCATTTCGGCGGCCGATACCGGTAGCATATCCGGCAAAGTTGGACAGAATTCCGTTAATTTATCGAATTGGTAACAGTTACAGCATTACGACAAATTTATCGGTTAGTCTCCCCGTCATCTTTGACGAGAAATAAATGACATCGTATGGACCCCGCCAGACACAAACGTGTTTGTGACTATACGAACATGTCTGAAAGTTACCACCGCCGCCGCCGCCGCCGCTCATATCGTGTACGCATTTTGTGGAAACGTCGCATACGGGGAATAATGTAGTTTAGAGATGAAATAAGATTTGCGTTTGCATCGTTGTGCCCGTAGTGGATCTATAGAGTACACGACCGTTCCGTTGCTACGAATATTCTGGGAGACTCAGAATTTCCCAAGCAGATTCTAGGACTCTCAGTTCGGTGCTTAGGCCCTCAGACGTTGCTTCAGACGAGTGACAGCAAGAAACAAAGCCTAATCTCCAGTTTAGGCTACTACATGTCTCTAAATTTAATAGGTAAACACACTGATGCTGCGCCACCACCGGGAAGACCCTCAGGTCTAACCAACCTAATCCAGGCCTTCGAATAAACCCGCTTTTATGACGATTTTCTGTTGATTAAGGTGATGATGATTTAATTGTATTCTGTGGACACTGGCACCCACACACCAATGCGATTTTTATGTCACCCTGGGCCTCTATTCTCCCCGTCTGCGTGGAAATCGTTCATTGATTATAGGTTTACATATTGCCAGACACACAGCCGTGACACTCGAAAATCGGCGTCTTCCGGCATGGCATGTCTAGCTATCGAAGGATGTCTGTCGGCGTTTTGCGGCTTGCCGCACTGATTTCGTAACCACGAGAATACGTGCGGTAATACAGATACGACGCTCACTCGCTTCGGACAGAAACCGAGCAATAATACGGCTCTCAGCCGCACACGCGCCTTTACGTTGATGACGGTAGACGATCTCGAGTCGCAATGGCGGCTCACAAGGGATTTTGGGTCACTGATGTGTTCAATATATCCGAGCGTGAAAGAAAGTAGCCTCGCACCTGATTAGATTACACGTACCGTATGCAATGAGCATAGACTGGGAATGAGGAGTTTTTTTTTCTTTAGCTCGATGTTGTGAAGCTGCAAGATGACGACATAATTTGGTTCGTTGGAAAACCATTCTGACAAAAGGGATTTTCGAATTGTCCTGCTTAGCTGATGAATGTACGGACCTTTAGAAGATGTGCCTGATGATTGATACTTGATGTATAATACGAAATATTGACCAATGCTTCCCGGACACGACAGAACAGCACTTATCAAGATAGCGGCCTTAGCTTGTTCTGAACGATGAACTTGTAACAAGCCGAATTGACCCTTTCGGCCTGATTGACGGACAATTTAACTAATGTCGATAGTTTCGGATTCATGGTTCTCATGTGGACCACTCAGCTTTACTGGAACTTCAAATCAGTGTACGTTGAACCTGCGGTACTGTTTTTAATAAAGCGTAACGCAGTGTTATGGACGGTAGCCGCCACTTAAAAATGATCTACGGAGCCTTTCTTGGAACAATGATAGACATTTCGAAAATTCAAACTGAAACATGTCTGAACGAATTACGCATAATGAAATGGTACGACGCCCACTTCTCGGAAAGCTGAACAAGTCAGAAGCCTGGCTAAAATACAACCCGACAATGTTGGCTATAACAGGAGTAACTGTTAAACAGTTATGAGAAAAGAGTCATTATTCTGTCGCCGACTAGAACGTCTATAGAAATTTATGTGAAAGGCTCTTTTCCGGATCGGCCATTTTGCCTGACAAATAAACGACTCGCTCTACATGAATGCAGTGTGGCCCCTGAACGGGCCGTTAAATTCTCTCATCACTCGACGAACCCACGTATCGCCAAGAAAACAGCCATACATCTACAATACGAGCATTGAATTAGCAGAAATCTTCAGGCTTCAATTAATTAATGGAATTAATTTGCCCGGGTACGTTCAATATTGTGAATGTATTGAATAGCTGGTTGCCACGCTGCTTAGTCATCCCTAATGGTACGCGCGCCCGATGGGCAATTCTGATGAACGGCATGAATTTGCCGCTGTGGCTGAAACCAATCAACGATATTTTATAGCAAAAATTCATAGTGACCTAGAAAAATGCCTATTGTGCTATCGGTGTGGGAGAGCAACCCAGTCTGTTTTCAATCTGTAACTAATAATCAACGGAGCCCATATCTATTTCGGCGACCGTCAATTCATAGCATCGATACGTGACTTCGTTGAGAATTTTGAGAACTATCGATAGATCCATTAAAGTCGAGGTCTCATTCACAAGAACTGTTGCCCTCATCATCGATCGCTACTTTCTCAAAATATCATGTTATCGAAAGCTCCAATATGTAAAAAGTCGATAGACATCGAAAATCTGTTTTGCGTTGGTTGCACTCTATGGAGTAATCGTAGACATTCAAAATGGTCCCTCGATATAGGATCGATTGTACCAATGCCTCCTAAAGATCGCCAATGTTTCGATCTAAAATGTGACATTTCCATTGTGATTTTTTTATTTACCATCCAAGGACACTGATCGGATGAAAGCTTAAAGTCCGCAGGAGCATCTGAAAATATGAAATTATTGATCGCTACTATCTATATATGAGCGGAACGGACACTCATTATCCGAAAGCAGCCGGTCAAGCGTCTGTATCAGGTTGATCAAAAGGCAAATCCATTCTTTGAGGGTTCAGCTATCTTTCGCAAGTGAAACTATATCGAACTTAATGAGTAAAATCCAATGTTCTATCTCTGACGAATGGAGCCTGGCTTAGCTACTTTGCTGTTACAGTTTTCCTGTATCTGTTTGTCTCCATCAAACTTGAATCTAACCGTATCGTTCAGGACAAGATTTGTGGCGAGTGGGCGCGCCGATCGTTGGCCTGCCTACTGCCTGTCACGATAGCGTAAGTCAACTTTTTTTTCTGCCATCTTACCGATAGCACTGACTTGCTTGGCCAGATTCCGAGTTATCAGGGCATCTCGGATGTTCCACACGACCGCTAGTTCTTTCCTGATAATTGCGACGTGCCACCGTTCGCTATACGCTACTGCCATTGCGGCTGAAGCGCACCATCAAATCGAAACCACCCAAGTCCATAGGATAGACACAATCAAGGGTAGACAACTACTGAAAGACGGGTCGCAGATAAAAGCTAACAGGACAAGGAAGAGAAAGCTAGTATATAAAGATAGGACGGTGTGGAATCGTATGATCCCTAGCCCACAGAACAAATGCTCAGAAAGACAAGGCTCCTGGAAGCTCCGGTGTTGTTCGAGACGGGATCCTTCTTGTGGTGGGTTCGTATGTTTCTTCAGTTTCCTACTACTTCACGGCGACGGTAACGGTGGCGTTGAGGGCTTTCTCTCAAAAACTTCGCTGTTACTCGGTGATGTAACAGTAGTCAGGCCCAGACTAAAGTAATAATAATGCCAATTTAGGGATCGATTTTTATCGTTGCTGCTGCTATTTCAGCCAAGATGTGATTCCCTACATTTCTTTGTCTGGCTTCGTTCGTTGTGTTTTCGCCCCTGTCGTTAGCGATCTGCTGAGCTGATCTTGTCGGTGCGAGATTTCTCTTTTGTTTTTTTGATTCTTATATTTGACCTATCACCCCCAGGTTTTTAGCATACGTGCTTTGGTCCCCGTCACGTTTGACTAAACTATAACCGCGCTTTTGCTACCCCAAAAAAAGATTTCTAACCAAGCAGAGAGTATACCAAATTGTGAAGACTTTACATTTCTTCATGGCGATTCCATCAATGACGTGATTATATGAAATTTTGTCAGTGTAGGCCGCACTGTAAACGAGATTATTTATTATGATTTTGGTCCAATTAGGATAATAGTCCTGGTAGCTCTTTCCTATTGGCCTTTTTACTGAAACAGAAATCAATTCGTGAATTAACAGCTATTGGAAGGCTTTACGAAGATATCGGTTCGGCATTTCGGCGCTGAAAAAACATCATTTATCTACTGGGAAAGCCAGGTAAAATTTCTACAGGAGATAGCACCGGCGGCTACTTGTGTAGAACTGTATGAGCAACGACTCGGCTGCCGTTTTTTCAGTCTATCATTAGCCTCGCTGATCTTTGTGCAGGCGAAAATTGTAAGGGATCGGTAATGATTGAAGTGGCTTCTTGCAGCCGCTGCAGGAGCCTTAGAAGCATCGATTCTGTACATGGGCCCGAGGTGACGCACAATGAATAGACTATAAATAACATATCGAGAACGCTTACTGTCGTCTTATTTAATCGAAGTCTAGTAAAAGGCTGGTTCTATTTTACCTTAAATAACATTGCATCGAATATCTTCCTAACGGCATTTTTAATGAAAACACGATCTAATTAGTTTCGCGTCATTCACGTATTCGCACGGAGGTTAACCTAACAAATAAAACCTCTTATCTCCATATATTTGATGTACAGAGTTAGGGTAGATAGTTCCTAGCCTAAGTTAATAGCTTAAATAACTTAGCGAGTTTTTTAAGTTATATGGCTTTAGTTGTCATGACATGCATCGACCAGTTGAGGTAAGCAAAAATTAGCCCCGTGAAATGAACGCCCACCCCCCTCACCGATCTGGAAGGTTATACCATGCCTTTTTGAGCCGCTTCCAAGCCTTCCTTAAACATCTTCAACGTCGACCTCTACCCAAATTCCTGTTAATGTAAACCATAAAAGGTGGCATATCAATGGCATCTACCAGATACCAATGTTTTTCTGTGTTTCGTGTCTAAACGTCTACGAGGCCCTTTCAACAATCTTTCTGCTCATTCCACGTACATATAGAAGTGTGTATGTCTGTTAAACCGATTTCTACTGGTTACTACAGTGCATCCGTTCTATTTGGCGACAGCCATTAAAACGCATCGTAGGAAAGCAAGCAGGCGATATGTAAACAACATGAAGACAGTGACATCGCTGAAAGTGTATGGTGCGGCCGCCCTCTATTACCCCTATGAGGAAACAAGACTCAGATATATCCCTTTGCATCTTCCTCTGAAAATATTTCTCAAAGCAGCTACAGATAGTACAACACAATCACGCACTCTTTACTCATGGCTATTTGCTACTCCACACTGCGCTTCTGAAGTGGCTCTGAGCCTGTATGAATAAATTATTTTTTTTTTTATAAGATAGCGATTTATCGATTATAGGTCACCGTGGCTGCTTTCTTGTTGCTAGCACCGTTGAATTCTAACCCAAAAACTGCCCCGGTAGTGAGCGTTCTAAGGACTCGCATTCCTAATGAATAGTACGTAACGAAGTGGCCTCTTTGTGAAAAAAAAAGGACGCTGGATAACTTCACGAAGACTCTATTGTGGCTCGTGGCCTCGAAAATAGAATCAGAGTAACTGCACCACAGTAGCGAAAATGAATTCCTAACAAGCCATAAAGTATTTATTATATCGTATATAATTAAAATATTAAACAAATATTTTGACATCTAATAGTCCGCTATCTTATAGTCGAAGAGTAATTACAAAAATTCACCCATTTTCGAAGTACACATCAGTGTGTTCTAATTAACTATTCCCGTACCCGCCTACTTTCACCTATGAGCGTTGACGCTCACGGACTTAATTCTGGCCTCGCAAATGATACTTTCCCCAGTCGTTAGTAAGAAGACGAGCTCAGGTTCACCAGACCTAAATTTAAACTGTGAACCTGAACTTGGCACACTATTACCTTGCCCCCTTAGCCCGTTACAATTATTCTTGCAGTTCTATTACAGCTCAACCGTTTTAGTTCTCCCCTCAACTTGCTTTACCAACCTGTACGGTCCGAGTCTGCTAAGTTATTCTGCCGTGTTATCTCATTATTCTGACCAAATGATTCAATCACAGGCTTCTAATCTCTATGCTAACTTGTGCCAATGGTTTAGTTAACCTACCTCAGATATTCTATCATTTTATTTTTAATCGTCCTGTGACTTTGAAGTAGGCGTCCTGCATCCAAATGGTTTTAATGATGCCGTGCCCTGACTACCGTTAGGCCACTATTCCGCTGCTCCTGGTCCGTGGCCCCATTGCACATATTTCACCAGCTTTAAGTGCAACTTCAATCTTGAAAATTAAATAAAAACATTAAGTCGCTTAACAAATTCTCTAATAATAATTTACCTTTACAGTTTGCACTTAATTCTATTGAAGTTTTTTTTTTATACAAATTGTGCCGCATGTTATGCCACGGCTTGGTTGCTGTAGTGTTTTTTTTGTCGACCAAAGCTAACAAATCATAAAAATCTGCGAAAGACATTAGAGGTTTCTCGGATATATGTATATATAGGGTGAGTTGCACCCTGAGGCAAATTATTTTTTCAGATTATTAACGTATGGCATTCTGGTTCGAAACACAACGGTCCAGATCGCAATATACCTGATATATATATATATATATATCCGCAAGATATTAATGTAATATAAGTAAATGTCGTAAGATTTATAAAACATAATTTACGTTCATCCTGTTTAAGAAAATGCAGTTCTAGAACTGATGAAACTGTGACAAATAAACAAACATTTTCTGTAAAAGAGTGGAAACACAAAACGGCGACTAACAAAAGTGTATCATTAATTGGTGTCCCTAGTGCATGCGACGTTAAGAATTCGACCTAAGCTTCTTTTATCAGCCTATTCAACATTAGATCAGTAACGGCATTGTCGTCATTGCAATATATGGCGTTTTCCAATCCAGAAACTCAATGCAATCGTTTCTATTGCCTTAGGCTCAACAGCATAGTCGGCTCTCTACAGGCTACCGGCCTGCCTTTGATTTTGTTTAATACATCGGCGTCGTGCAACGAACCGGACAGTCACCGTCCGATTCATGACTTGTCATCAGCGCTAACTTTTCGCTTAAAAGAACAGCTCGTGAAGGCCCGCGCGTCTCGTTATCCAAGTAGAGAAAAGACATTCAAAAAAAACTACCTCTAACGGAAGACAAACACTCAGACAGGCTTCCGAGCTGGGCAAGGAGAAGAGTCAAGGGAAACAGGAGGGGAAGAAATGAGTAAAGACCAAGAGCGAGCGATTCAGTAGAAGGTGCAGTTGACTGTTTCAGATGGAGCACAGGCAGTCCGAACAAGCGTCTATTAGGAACACCAGCCTTTGGTACACCTCTGGAATAAGTTTTGACGGCGGCAGTGGCGGTCGCGGATACGAACACAGGCGTCGTGTCCGTTAGAATTTGTTAAGCAAGTCCCGGCCGTTCTTCCACTGTGTAGTGCATTCACACGTCTATTTTCAGACACCAGCGTCACACCAACAAGGAACAGGCCGACAGACGCAGTGGCTGTCGTAGTCGTGATGGTCGCAGCAGGAGGGCTGGCAACGAAGCGGGACAAAAGGTGGCAGGAAGGCAGGAACGGTGCACCGATGTATTTCAGCATCAATGGCGCTTCTATCAATGCATGTTTTGCCACTCTCAATTTTACCTCCCCGATTCTCTGTCAGCCTTCGGTCGTATTGGTAAGCAAAAGGCTATTTACCCCGTGAGCATTCTGTTTGTCGGCTAACAAACTGTCTGCACGCGGAAACGTTTCGAACAACCAATCAGCGTGAATACCGACTGTTGGGTGATTCCCGTGTGTTTCGACTCGATTTCGAATGCGTTTTTCTATTCTCCCTCGCCTCTGCTATCTTTCTGTTTCTTCCGTTTGCCGTTATATCCGAGTATGGCGCGGCACGGGGCGACGGGCTCACTACCGTCGACTCTGATTTCAAGTGGCTGGTGCTTACTCGCTCACCGACTGTGAATTATCTGTTTTCTTAACAAACATACAGACACACCGCACCGCGAGCGTGGCCGCGATATGCGATTCTGCGCAGATAGCCTAACGCAGGACGCATATCATAGAACGGCAGACGGCCAACTAGTCAGTCAAGTTAGGTCAGACTAAAGAAGTCTGATGATCGTGATCGTTGCTCAAACACGCCATCAGACCTGCCGGTATCTGCCGGTGCTCTGAGATGCTTGCCGGCCATTGCATCACTGTCGTCCTTCTGATGGAAGAAGCGGCCATTGCCGTCCCAGTGGCTGGTCCCGCCTTTTCGCAGCGATTTTTCGTCTTCATCACCGTCAGCTTCATCTTTTATCGGGCCGCCGGTTCGCTCTCGCCTGTCCGCTGTCACTCGTCCAAAACCAAAGGAAAAAGACGTACTCCCATAAGATTCATTCATTAGATTTGTTTGCTGGTTGACGGTAGCCCGAACGATAACGGCAGAGTACAGAAATGGGGGGCAACAAAGGTCTTTTCCATTGCTTTTCTCCCTGCAACGGAGATCTTAATCGCACGAATATTTTCACTCATCCGGTGTCTCATCGGCGGCCGAGCTCGGCCGGTTTGTGCGTTTCGAGGTAATCAGCCAGCCCACATCAGCAGAAAGGGGTGTCCCATTTGCTCACTCGCCCAGAGGCCGGACTCCAGAGTTGTTCGTTAAGGTTACATATTTCTGGGTTACTTTTACATACCGCCCGAACGCGAGTTGATGAAGAGGAGAGCGAAGAGAGTTGGATTGAAAGACCCTTTGAACCTGGCACGTTTTTCCCAGGAGAGAATGCTGACATAGTTGAAACGTAAGAGTTATGGGAAAATGATAATAAGACGTGAACGGAGTAAGCATATCTGCCAGTCGTTGGTACAAATTGTGTAATGCGGGCGTGTGGCCATAGTCTGTACTCGGTAGCCAGGTTCAACGACGCATTTGATAGCAATAGATGAACTGTGGTGAAAGGGGCAAAAGCAAGGCCCTGCCAGCAGTGGTACTTCAACCCGCAGAAAGCTTCCTGATGTACAGCACCAGTTTATAGCTGAAAGTAGAAAACTAGCACCGACCAAGCTACAATATACGACGTAGGCATATCGAACCGAGGTTGCCAGCCCAGTCTATTACTCTGGTAACCCATGTATATCACAGGGATATCTTTATAAGCGGCGAAATATCCTTCGGAAATTATACAGCGATACAGACACAGCGAACGGGTAGAAAAAGAAACATTGGATGATAAGGGGCTGTACACCCGAAAACCCTGTTTGTACCAATGGTTGAAGTAGTACTTTTGGAAGTCGAGCTCAACAAACAGCCGGCTTTTCAGTCGGGAGGACACAGACCACTGTTGTCCTAGAACAGGCCACTCCGAGAGAATAGCCTAGGCCAGCATATCGTAAATTCTCTATGAACCACAAAGCTACTGGTAGACATATCATGATGCTGTTGGTGGCTGTGAAATAAACTCTTAGTTGTTTTCCTGACAGCGAAATTCAATCTACTTCTAGTTCAGACGAACGCTACCGTCGTCATTGTCGTAATCTGTTCGTACGCGGAGCTGGCTCAGATAGCGGGTTTTGCTTATTATGCCTCACGCTGGTGGTGAACCACTACGACCAGCAGTGGTTCACCGCCGATATTCTACAAATGCTAGGTCTACATATGCTTATGACGTTGATTCCATATCGTTCTCCAACAAAAAGATGCCCAAAGATCTAGAGATAGAATATATCGTAGAAAAAATCTCTGCTCTGTGAAACCCGGTATTCTTACTACTAGGCGAGGCCAGCAGATATTGAAATTAAATAACTTTGCAACTAATTGGGCTAAAACGATGATTCTCCTGTTTGCGTTGGAGATGCTCTCCTTTATTTCATATATACTGGTCCCAACATCCTGACGGCTTTTAGACCACCGTAGACTTACCGCTCGCGTTCCTATATGTAATTTCTCTATCTATGGCTTCTCGAAGTAAATCGATAGTCGGATATGCTTGTCTAGCAGTTGCCCTGTTTAAGGCATCTGAAAGAAAGCCTCCTAACCACACGAACTTAGAGTGAGCTGGTTGAAGCCAACGTCTGAAATCGCTTTGCTCAATCCAGGAAGTAATTGAGGGACGTCGATGAAGTCTAACGTTGTTCAGTGGTTAAACTGCGTGCTTTCGATTGCCATGCCAGTGGTCCACGAGTCGGTCTCCTGAGAAACTCGAAATAGCGGGCTACATTAATTTTTTCTTTTTTGGCGAGTACCTCATAATAGCTAAGATCCATCACAAATACTACCATCACGTTTCGTCTAAACACTGCCGATCAAAGAAAGCACTGTCACCAACCCTGACTTCTCTTCTAGGCGATGCCATTCCCTCGCCTGGCTCCTATCCGACTAGCGGCACATATTGAATTAAGTGCCGTTTATGGCAACGATACACCCGGCGGATTTTTTCGTGGATTGAAGCCTCGCGAATCGCATGTGGAGTGCGCCGCACGTGCTTCCGACTACCCTCTAAGTTAGTTTTCGGGAAATTACTTCTTACTAAATTTCCGTATTTTCTGTATTTTGTTTATAATTTTGTAACATGTTACATGTGAAAGTTTTGACCCAAAGCCCTTAGAATCGAAGTTCCTCTTTCGTCAAGATCGTGCTCGATTTTGGCGGTCCTACGGGATCCAACACCTCATCACCTTCGCCTTATTTTTCAACACTCTGATCTTCACTCTAATGTTTGGTTCAAAGCTTCCTTGCCGACTGCCTTCATTAATCGTAGATGAATTTTCGCAAAGCTCTAATTTTCGAGAGATAAAAACTTGATCGCTAAATGATGTTTATTCTATTAACTTGATTTCTTTTCGAAGAAACCCAACCGATTTTACTGGGTATTTATCTGTCAAATTTCGTCCCCTAACTGCGAACAGTTTAAGAGTTAATTGTTCAATTTTCTAGTGTTCCATCATCAGTATTATTATTATATCTCGTTAGGATGTTATATTACATTATTTCGAAGGGTCATTGCAGCGCGCAGATGAAGTCATATATGAAGTTTTTGCGATGTAGACGCACCGTAATCTCTAGCTTTAGAAGTTAGTTTCGTCGTCCTCGAAAGCATCGAGCAGGAACGTTGGAAAATATTCTCAAACTCTTGTCAGTATCGATCTGTTGTAAAATGGTGCCGCTTCATTTGGACCAATGGAAATGCCGCATGTATAGCAATAAAGAACGTTTATTCCAGATAAAAAAGATTCTTCCGCTAACAGTTTTCCACCACGTTTTTCCAGATATGAATAGAGACATACAGATGTGGAAGGACAAATAATAATAATAAAGGACAATTGACATGAGTTGCGCACTGTGTATCGCTAGCGGGACTTGAAACAGTCTCTTTTAACCAGGAAGCTATGCAGTAACTCGTCTACTGGAAGAAGAGCAAACAGCCGCAATAAATTGTGACCTGTGTGAAAATCGTATTCTCGGTACTGACTGCTCGCTGAGTGCTGAGAGCCCCGCCCGAGAAGCTTCCAATGGATGGGTCTGGCAGGTGCACCACGCCCAGGTAGACGGGGGCCGATCGTCAACAGTAATTGCTGCACCAACCTGAAACTGATAAAGTCTTAATGACAGCAGGTGCGACAGGTCTGTATATACCGACACAGAGATGCAACGGTTAGCGCAAGCTTGAGAAAGAAAAAAAAAATACATGTGAACAACCTGTTAATCGCAAAGAGCTTCCGGAGAGTGTGACCGAGGTTTAGACGCAGCATTGAGATATTTCCTTTTTTATTATGGCCGTAGTCTGGTGCTTGGTGTAGCAATAACGTTCTTCCTGTGAGCTATGGCAACTTTATCGTTATTCCATCATTGCTACAAGCGGTTACGAGCTGCTCGAAGAGAGCAAGAAGGGACATTTAATTAAATAATGCCGTTAGACGAAATTTAAAAGGTTTTTTGCAGGCCATCACGCGGCCGGCTTAGCAGTGTGCCCGCTGTCGAGCAACTTCAAATGAGCAGAAAGCCAGCAACCGCTTTCAGCAATGGCAGTGTTAAATGCATTATTTGATCAAGGAGTTACATAAAGCTAGATACCGATACTACTACTATCGTACTAGTATAGGCACATATTCCTTTTTTTGATAGATGAAAAGTTGCGAGAAAAATCTATCGATGCCATCGTATACAAAGTGGCTGAATGTGCGAGACAGTGAATATACTTTATTTAGCTTCGCGTAAGCGGCTGGCGTTTCTCGGTAGTGGTAGAATTGTGTGATAAAGGCAATTTGCCATATTTTATTTAGAGGCCAGTTGGATAACAATTTGTCTGCCGTTTCTCTACTCGTGATGTAGCGCGGTTATAGTAATGATGGTATAGGTCAAAATCAAGCGAAATAGCTGACCCTTAAGTCAAGCAGTACCAGCAAAACCATCTGGTGCCAGCGCTACCATGTCGCATCTTACTACTTTACCATTCAACAATCTGAATTGAGGCTTCTACGATCACTTTCTGTATGTTTCGCTCTATTACTAATACCATTTCCATGATGTACACAACTCGTACTCTTTAAACGCTACTGGTTGGTCCGGTACGGGACTCGAAGCAAAGAATTGCTTCGTATTTCGATCAATAATTAGCATGCACGCCAATAGCCCTGTCGCGTACGCCACTTTTTTCTCTGCATGTACATACATCTATCTCTACATTCTCATACATCATCATCATCATCATCATCGACCGCATCAATGCAACCTGTACCCTTGGCTGTGACTGAGATCGCAGCGTGTACATGCGCACCCCGCGGCGTTTCTCCACCGCGAGGCACCAGACCGTATCATTGCTTGAACACCAACAACAGTTAATAACAACGAATTGTATTTATCTTCTACTAGCTGTTGTTGTCATTGTTGTTCTTTTAGCTCCTGTTACTACTTTTCTTTAAGGTTCTTCTGGTTCGTGGCCGGGCACGTGCGGTAAAGCAGATGAAGCGATCGGGGGAGAGGGAGGGGGACAGTAGAACGAAGGAGAGAGAAAGGGGAAATAAAACGGCAGTAAATATTAGCAGCAGCAACAATAGGACTAGCAAAGCATGATGCCTCGCTTAATAAAACAACATCAATACAATATGTATCGTTTAGTATCAATGCATGATTCGCCGCACCTCGTCGCACCGCGATGGCGGCGCTGCCAGTGGGGTGAGGGGAGAGAAGTGCAGACGCGATAACCGATTCGTGTTCGAAATCGCCGAGAAAACTGAGCCACTCAAAGGTCGAATCGGCCGAGGGACGAAGATGACGCCCGTTTAAACCGAATCAATTATTCTAGTCTGCCAGCCGTAGCTTGATAAGCGAAATGCTCAGTGATGTGTGGACATGCAACTAGGACATGACGACTGTTATGAGTCGATTCTTGATGATACAGTATTGCTAACATCTATGTTCAACTTATATATACTATAAAATTAAGTAAATTATTCAATGGGGGGGGGGGGAGGAGGATAGCATGGACGTACGTTGAGAATGCTTGATGGCGGTGCCACAGGGAGTGGCGTGCTCGTGTTGACGAAGGAAAATTTATATATCTAATAAATATAGTAGAATGATCCATAGAAAACACGATGCAATTTCGTAAACGGTCGGGGTTCCTGAACGCCGCAGACAATAGCTAGGAAACTAGCAGCAGAAAACGCTTCGTATCTACGATAGCAGCGCTGCTTCGGCACTCGTCATCGTTGAAACTTCGTTCCAGCTGACGCGCAGATAGCTTCTCCGACCGAAGACGATTCGTACATTTTCAATCGTTCGTCATAGAATTTCCGTTATTCATTGTGAAAGTAATACGCGCTACCTAGGGAACGTACAAGTCGTAATGAGTCACAACTTTTGTGCAGGCCTCTAACTTTCACAGTGAAACTGTCTTAAATCGTATCTCGACGCTATTCCAAGAACAACTGCTATATTGACGATACTTCAGTTTCGCTCAGTTGCTGCCGTTATCATATAGAAGCTGATTTTTCTGTACTTATAGGCAATGTTCTATTTGCCGCTAATTTTAGATATCAGCGAGAGCAGTAGTACTCGTTAGCGAGTCGATAGATAGCACGTCGCTCTCGAGAAACATAGGAAGTTTCTACAAATTGCATGGATTTTTTTTTTATCACAAAATCAGAGAACGTCTCGCTGGAACGTCCATAGAATCTCTCCTTGCCGTCCTTTTCAGAAATGGTCAGAGATGTGACACGTACAATCACTACTGCTCCGCTTAACAATATGGCCAGCCGCTGTAGTCGCTAGTAACTATAACAAAAAAAAAAAAAAAAAAAAAGCACGTATATATATAGAAATGGTAGGGTTTTTTTTAAATAGATATGCGTTTCTGTGGGCAATTATGCTGCTTGCTCTAGTTGTTATTTGAACAGTTATCTCCGACGGTTCGGTTATATTCTATCTAATAGTTGCTGTAGCTAGACATTCCTATTTCGTACCCGAGCCGTCGAAATTTACGATACGTAACCAAATCTAAATAAATCCGACCTTAAATCGGAGAGCCGATGCCGGCGGTAGCAGTGGCAACTTTCATTTGTATTTATCGGCGTCACCCGTTTCGTTCGCCACCCACCTAGAGAGGCGCGCGTCCAAATCACTTTCTAGGCGTTTGTCGCGCGCTATCCAGACGGCCACTGACGGCTGCATTAATCGCCGCTTGCCGTCTCCTGCGTATCGATTTTATTTAACCGGCCGACGTTCGGCGTTCGATGATCTGACTTTGTTTGTGTGTGCCGCCAACCGTCATGGCGGACTTGGATAGAGTGTCTGTCGCTTATTGCTCTGTTGTTACTGCCATTGTTGTTGTTATTATTGTTGTAACTGTTATTAAGTCGCAGCTGCTGTCTCCAAGACTGGCAGATATGATAAACTATCCAGTTTGATTAGGTTACGCAGCAGAGTTTTGATTGTTCTGTGTTTCGATCTCTGCCGAGCGTCAATACACAACCGTAGAGGAAACAAATGGTAGATTATTACTGCACACGGTCGGGGGTTGCGCCTTTGGTGAGCTCGCGTGCCGTTGTCACTTCGGTTTCCTTACGGTTAGTATCTATCTGCGAAAGGAAAGCAATCTTTATTCCTTCAATAGGATCCGTACAGCAGTGCAGAAAACACTTAACTGCAAAGCGATGAAATAGTTGTCAGACAGTAAATTTTGCTGACCGTATATATTATATATATATATATATATATATATATATAGAATAAACTTGAAACGCCTTCTGGGACAATACAAGCAGTTAATAAAGGTCTATCAGGTCTTCGCAGGAACCGACGGTTAAATAAGGCTCAATTTTCATATCACAAAATGCAAGTGTATTATTAAATTGACTGGCGGTCAACGGTTACTATGCAAATGCGCTATTCGAAAACGACTGATTTCGCAAATTCGGGCAACACAGTCTTTTTCACTGATTTGACCTACAATAGCTGATTGTTGTCTTTTTTTTTATTGCTGATTGTTGATGTCACTGCAGAGAGAAAATAGGTACATTTGGCCAAGTCGGCCAAGCATGAGGGGATGACCCTACGTTAGCTTTCACAATTCCAGTCCTTCAACTACTACCACAGCTTCTGTACACCACAGAAGACTGCATTTCCGAATGAACTGAAATTCTAAATTCTTCTGGCTCGCTGTCTTTCTCTAGCATTTTCAACTAGTTCCACAATCAGAACACAATCAGCCAACTATCAGCTATCTTGCTTGACGATCGAACGGGAGCCAGGAATCTGATGAGGATAGGAGGACTCGAAGTGAAATTAATTCGAAACTCAAGATATGCTTACACGGTCTCTCTCTCTCTCTCTCTCTGTGTCTCACTCGCATACGCACATATAATTTCTCTCTGATTCGGTTGCTTTTAGCATCGGTCCCCGTCCCACCCGTATGCAAGCCTGTGTCTTGTATGTTCTTTTCGGGAAAAAGAAGACGAAGTGAGCAAAAAAATAGGAACAGGGCCGATTGCGGCGGGAGAGGAACGAACGGTGGCCAGCAGAATAGCGATTAATACACGTCACATTTATCGAGTTTATCTAGCTGACGGCTAAGCAGAGAGTCGAGCCAGTGGTGTCGTTAAGTTATTCTGTTCGCTTGGTTCTTTACCGTGGGCGTGCGCGGGACGAGTATATCGTACCGTGAACGTTGTCTACTGGGCTCGACCTAAGGGAGAACGCTCGGAACAACGAAAGCCAGTGCCTGTTGTCGTCGTACTGTTGTCAAAGTGGCTAAGGCACGAGCTTTCGTAACGATGCGAGCCCTCTCTCTCCCTGAGCGACCTCCTGTATTCACTTTCTTCGGCCCGACGCGGTATTACCCTATCGTCTTTAGAGTCAGTTAGTTTTAGTTGGCACTCAGTCCATGGCCGCGGCGGGACCGCTGGTCGAAGCGCGCTAGCCGGCTTGCCGTGGTGGTATAATAACAAAGAGATTTCGCTCTTAACAGGAAGAAATCAGAAGGAGACTTTGTGGATTGTGGATCGCTCCGAACAGAAAGAAAAGTGGAGAGTAGACCCGTCGTTTCCTTCTCATTCCTCTATCTATGGGATAAAGCAGAAGACAAGAACGCTTGAGGAGTAATGTTGGGAGGCAAGAACAGCTGAAGGTTGAGTTAGAACGAGTCTTGTTGAGCGAGAATGGCGGGATAGTTCGACTGTTGGTTCGTTTAAAGAGACGGACAGCTAGCGCTCGTGGAAGCCGCCGAAGCACATAGCGCGTCATGGAAGGCAAGAGGGTCAACAGAATCCAGTTGCTGATAAGAAAAAGATCCCTACATCGCGTTGGAATAGGGAACAGGCTAGCGGGACTGGGGCGTCTACGCGAGCCCGCATAGATCGTTCTTTGAGCGGATGACCAGGCCCACGTACGATAAAATTGGACTGGAGCCACGATGGACCATGGGGCTAGTGACATCAGGGGGCTGCTGCATCAAAGGCAAAGTAAAGGGAGTAGCGCGATGAAGAAAGGGAAGGAGTGCTGCCGCATCAAGCTTGTATCGTGAAGCCGACCCCCTTTCCCACGAAGCCAACAGTCTGTCAGTGATGCCCAAACGCGCGCGTACGATCTCCAGACCGTTGCTTCTGCCTTTTTCTTCATCGTCGTAAGAATCGTTGCCAGCCATAAATTACAGCTGGGATGGGACTTTGTTTTCTATATTTTTCCTATTTAAAACAGCCATTTTCCCTGTCTTGTCGCTTGTTACCAGGATCCTGGGTGTTGGGATGGCGCTCGTTTCGTGAAATTGTTTTTGCTGTTGCGATTGACGCGACACACTTCGTGCGCTTGTCACAGGCAACATGCTCGTTTTTTTTTTTATATGCGTCTATTGGTACTGTAAAAAGAAAGATATAGTCTGAATATGATTCATAATAGAAAATCTGTATAAAAGCTACCTGAACTTGTTGATAAAGCTAATATATACTTAGACACATTCGCACAGATATTGATGTTTTACCTAGATAACTTGAGCATTGAGTAGGGTATATTGTACGGGACACTGTGCCTAGTCAAAAAAAAAATGCATACCACTTAACATTAGTTACCTGCATGAGGTAAAGAGCACTAGATATGTCTGGATCGGGCTGTCATACATAGCTTATTATATGACAAAAGCATCACCGAGAATAGTTTGATAATCCCCTTGTTTCGAAAGCGAGACTTCAAGCCGTGCTGTATTTTACCTCCGATATAAGTCTTATGTCCGTAGAATCTAGCGGCTAAGTACGACACCAAAGTCTAGAGGTGTGAAAACTTTTTTATCAACCATATTACCGCTAGAGTCTTCGGAAGCAAAAGTGAGATTTCCCGCAACGTTTGGCGGGCTATAATTCGAATATAGCAACCCCATTAGAGGTTAAAAGGTGATCATTATCCTCGGCGTTTGATTGAATGTGTGTCATTCGGATATCGGCTACCCTCTAGCCAGAAGAAGACCATTTAGTTCTTTGCAGAAATCTTGAGCTCCCTCTAACGTAGTATAGCTTAAGCATAAAGCTTAACTTTCCAAAGAATATTCAACCTCACTTACAGATGCCCAACTTCGATACGTTCATTGCAGCGGGGAGGAGGGGCATCTTTAGGTAGACTAAACTATACAAAACGCTCGCTACCGGATTAGAAAAAATTGTTGGTTAATTTAGTCGATTTAATTCAAGTACTTTGTTTTTACAGTTCGTGCCAGTATCCAGTAATAAGAATATATCAAAAAAAGACGGCACTGCTTGTTGAAAGCTTTTACTTGCCATACGTAAAGGTCTCAGCTGATTATCGGACGAATATGCCTCTATTGCAGAAACCCCTCTTATGTGTTGTAACGGTGTCGTTTTGATGCGGATGCTACAGCATCTAGACAGCGAGCATCGCACAGTCTAGCTCGGAAAAGCTTGAACAGAACTGTCAGTTCACTAAAATGAAGCCTGATGTCTGCGCCTCAATGATTCCAGTCAAACCCTACGCTTGCCCTAATCTTTCAATGTTTCACCGCTGTTAGGCACGTCCGGGTCGCGCCACTTTTTTACTTGCTGTGACAGTTTAGGCATCGAGATTTAAGGACAGGCGACATACGGGGGTATGGATGTGAGCGTGGAACTTGTCCTAGAAAGAGAGATGTAAAAACAAAAATAGACCCCTTTAATTTACAGTTGTCTTGCTACTTATTTAACCCGCATAGCAAACCATTGTCTGTTGTCGTATGTCTCTTGACATGTTATTCTACATGTGAACATCTAAGCGTGTCGCTTTTGGCATCTAATTGTGATGGGAACAAGGAAAAGACAAAGAAAAACCCGGGTTCTTCTTAATGCTCTGTGTCGTTAGCTCGCGACTCGACAGATCGTTGTGCTTATCAACAAATATAGACACATGAACTAAAAGACTAACTGGGTTACTGTGTTTCGAGTCGCTAGCCATCGTCGGGTTTGACAGCTGAAACGAGCAATGTCTTCTGTAAGAACAGGTGGGGTGTTTTCGAGATTACTAGATACGGAGCTACTTGTTAACCAGCCATTCTACTCCAGGGCAGAACTGGAAAACTTAGTACCCTTAAATACAGATGTTTTTCTGTTTGGAAAATCCTCTTACAGTAAAAGCCACTGACTAATAACTCCGGAAAGCCGGTCAACTCCAAACGCCGAAATGGGATTAGCATAAATGCCAGGGCTGGAATCACGTGCAATACGGGCCTATTGGTGGCACAAAAAATACCTAACGTGCTCTATTAGTAAATATCTTTAAAGAGATAGCAATAATGCAAGTTCTGATCACTTTGACTCTCGGGTCAGCCAGCGCGGCTTGAATTTCTGCATAAGGCAATTTAACGGAAACTTTAAGAGGACATTTGAAATGAGCGGCATGTCGTCTTCATATCGTCGTGCAACATTGCAATGTACGATGTTTCCGAGGACTGGTTAGATGCACCAAGGTCTTCTAACGCTGTACCTTAAGCGAATATCAGAAGAACTTTAACCAAATGCAACAAGGATCGATTTGGGTTTTATCCCTGACTTTCAATCATCCAAATCGAAGACTTGTCTCTATCACTAGAAATGGGAGATATTTAGACAAACCTGCTTGGCTATTGTCCTTTTACTATAACAGCCCACTTTTGTTTCGTCTCGTGCAAGCCATTTTTAAAAATCAAGGTCTCTTTTTTGCGAAATATGTTAACATATGGATTTTAATAACCACAGTATCACACATTAGGCGTAGATGACCTAATATAGTATACATTTATTTAAAACTCCTCTTATTAAAATACTCGTCATTTTGTCAGAAATAAATCAACATATTTGGCAAATGCTATTGTTAAATCTCAACTGACAACAGGCCCTAAAGGCTTTTATTCACAAAGAGATCCGGTTAGTACAATCAGTTGGCTCGTACAATCCAACAACTTCCAATGGATTTCAACTTTAGCAACTCCCTCCATGTCCAGATATATGCCACTATGCTCATACCGATGTCTAAAGCTGCCAGTTTAGAAGATGCCCTAAACTTGGCACGTCTGCATCTTCTATACTCATAGGACAGCCCTAGTCGCTGTCCGCTAGCGCCTGAGAACCACGACAATGCCGCAATGGTAACGTCAAGGTGCAAACGATTTCGTCCGCCAAGCGCGTAAATCGTTCCGAGCGATGCTCTTTCAAAATATGGTACAACCTCACGCCAGAGAATCAAGAATCAGGTCATCCAGGAGAATGATCGGAGCGACCAGACCAACCCAACCACGTTCAATCAGGAGAGCAACCCGCGAGCCAGTGGTGCGTGTTGCGATAACGCCTAGCCAAATGATTGCTAGAGCCGGTGTCTGGTTCAGACATCGCTAGGTGAGCTAATGCAAGTAAGTCTCATGCCTTACCCCTACAAACTAGATAGGAGGAACAGAATCTGGTGCTCCCACTACTATGGGGAAACAGGTCTTATATTGGACTAGGCGTTCAGCCACAAACCCCATCCTCTTCGCCGCAGAGTTTATGAAGACATGATGATTCGGGAAGAGAGTACGTAGCTAGATATTAAAGACGGTATTAAATAATACCTACTTAGCAGGTGACTAATCCTTATAACATACGCTAGCTGTTTTTACCTCAATATAGGACAACAGAGTATTAGCTCTTCCTAGGAAAAAACTATTTTTTCTAATAAAACATGATGTTCTTTTTGGAACCGGCATAACAAGCAAAATATGGGCTCGCCCGGCAGGCAATTCTTGTGACAATCAACCATTCAGTATCACTGCTGAGCAACCATAGAGGAGACCGTTGATGAGAGGAAACTGCGCGTTACTACTCCACACTTCGATCCCGTTTTACCAGGTCAGCACGTAAACTCTGTCAGTTTGTGTGGTCCACCACTAAACCACGTTGTGCACGACGCTCCAACGTATCTTGATACCGTCGTTCTATCCCGCCGCTTTGCCACACCAGTTGAAAGAGTGCACGGAAAGTGTGGTTAGTCTCGCACAAAACCTGTGGTAAGCAAGCAGGCTTTCTGTCCGGCTTCTCACTACATAGTTACACAAAGATATCGCTATGCCAAATATTTCGTTGTTCTCCATCGGCATGGCCGAGACGAGGCATAGCTTCGGAGCGGAGCACGCACCATGCAGTGCATGCAGGCACGCGCATACCATTATCGAAGTCGCAGGAGCGACCCACTGGGCACTAGCACAGCGTTGTCCTACCGGCAGAAATCTGGTTGCGAGGCTGGCCAATGGGCGTCGGCAAACGAAAAACCGCACCGAGGTAGGACAACGTTAGGGACGGGTGCAGTTCTAACGTGCAAGCTTGTCGGCAGGCAGGAACCGCGCCGCCTGAAACAAGATAGCCTGCACAAGCAACACCAACAACGACGACTGTCTGAGGCCACAGTTTACCGCTTGGTCTGCGACGGTCCTGTAGCTTTCATGCTTTAACAGCAGGAGAGCAAAGTAACTTTAGCAAGTTGCCGCCCGAAGCCAAACGATGCAAGCGTTCTACGAATACCTCTCACGACTGAAGTCTCCCGTAAGAGTTCACCAGTGAAGTAGAGGTGGTATGTGAGTAGGGTATTAACGTGAGACCTTCGGTGAGAATTTGCTAGCATGTGCTTTACAGAATTTCGAAATGTGCTATATGATGAATACGTATTACAGTAGCTATCTTGTAGTTTATATCAAATGAACCGGGTAAGACGGCCCATGAAGATGTTGGATGTGAGTCGTATTCAGTGTTTTTCTTTTTGATGCAGTATCCAGTTCTAATTAGTGTTAGAGGGCGTAGGACATACATATACAAACGTGCTTGGGAACGCATGACATGATTTGTCTGCGTAGCATGCTCAAATCGATGACAAACAACACTGCCGTAAGAACCCCTGAATAATGCCAGCGTCAATTGTTTCGCATATCAAAAACCTAACTGAAACTTTGTGTAACAAAGTATTTACAAGCATACGCTATGCCACTGGTAATTTCTTTAAAAAAAAAGTCGGTGCAGAGCTAATGATCGCAAGACTTTGCCGCTATATTTCAGGCAGTTACCAGGTCCAAAAATAGTTGGTGTCTAGGCACTTTAACTATGTAACCTTTAGGAAGTTTGTAATCCAGCATAAAAAAAAAAACACCTTTTGTTTACGAAGCCAACACTGCGAAGAATAACCAACAATGTTATCGATTCTACTATATCTTGATACACAGAGGCACTCGAGCTCTGATCCACCTTTGACTCTCTTCCCCTTTTCCTAGCCTTCGTATAACCGCCTGGTCTCAGTACAGCCAACGCAGCTACCATTGCACTACTGAAACTCTTAGGTATTATCGAGATGGACGTATTATACTTTGCATTCTGTCTAGGCTGTAATATCTATCCGCTGAGAATGACAAACGTAACTTTAGAAATAAGTATAGCTTTATTTTAAATTTTCATATAGTTGAAAGCTGACTGATTAATTATGAACTTTGATTAGATCTATCGAAACTTGCCTTTTTTTCATTCTAGTAAATAGAGTCGTCCAATATCTTCTTACCCACACGTGAATCTAATATCTAAAACAGAAAACAATAATAAGGCAATACTATATAACTACTATTCAAAATGAAGTATTTTCCATCAGGGAGCAATTGATCGCACTCTAATTACAGAACTGTATAACACATATTTACGTTTTGCGTCTTATTATATAGCAGAACCCATAACATCATGGACCCGACGATAAATCAAGACAGACTGAACCGCTTGCCGTTATAGTGTCGAATGATGCTTGGCAATGCTCCCTAATACGACACGATACCTATTGTTACATGCTGATACAGATATCTGTGCATAGTTGTTCAGAGAAGCCCCTCATCCAGCGCTATTGTTGTCATGCTACAAGCTGATACGGTAAGCCGTACGCGCAAATGCCTAGGTGCTTCCAGTTCGCGCAGCGACGTCCAGTATCAATGAACCCGTACTCGTCTGTCGTATCCGACATTACGTGATCATTCAATCCATTCGAGTGTTTCAGTTCTCAAGCTCATACCCTTTATGTAGTAACGTTCGTAGTACTACTTCCCTGATTCATTTTACCTGTTCGCAAACACGATACTCCGTCCCTCCAAGTGTTCCAGGCCCATTGATTGCTCGTGGACTCAGCTGCAGCACTGGCGGTGATAGCAACTGTCAGGCTGTTTTCGCCAGGAAAACAACGATCAATAATATTACTAGTAAATAAATAGGTAATAAAGGTGGAAACCAAAGTGGTAGACGGTTTTAGCGAACCGAACAAATACGATAGCTACAACGCTACCCGCAACACACATCATTCTACAAAACAATCTGCCCGAGCGTGAGTCGGATCGGACGTTCAACGTAGCAACAAACACAAGAGATCTAAAAACTGTATTGGCAGAAGTGGCGGGGATGGTTTTCGACGATTGGCGATGCTCTTTCAACCTTTTTCACTTCATGCCCTCAAACCCTCGATGCTCCATAGAGCTTGCGTGTTCAAGAGCGTGGTACACCGCTGTTGTTCTTCGTTGCTGCTTAGCGTAAAATATAGGGACGACAAATGGGCGATTAGCAGACGAACGTAGGGAACACGGAAAGAGAGGGCAACAAACAAAAGACGATGAGTAAACGGCTGAATAAGGGTATTCAGAGCCACCATACCGCCGAACGCAAATATATTCGAACAAGACGATAGGCAGACGTGGACGACGATAAAATGGAGAACAGGAAACTATATTAAGGGAGTGGCTATACGTGTAGGGTATCAGAGCAAGCAAGTTGAACGGATTGAGTAGGCACTTTTTTCTAATTACACTACCCTTCATATTATGCCGCTGTTGTTCAAAATAGTAACCCACCGCGAAACACGCTAAAGTTAGCTATGATAAACATAGACGATTCGGGACGATTTTTTCTCTTCGAAAAAAGAGGCGTCGTACGATACTCTTTCAGATAAGGAGGGCGGGGACGCACAATTGTGGGTCCAAAGAAGGAAAAAAATGGTTAAATAGTACAGGCGGCTATTGACGACGGTTTTGAGAGCTGGACTACATGGTGGAAGGTGGCAGTAGTACAAAGCATAGAATGGCGCGGCTTAATGTCCGCTTTCCAACATGGTCGGCCCTAGCAGCGTCTTTAAATCACATTGACGAGCGATCAATAGGTCGGACGACACCGTATCAAAAAGAGAAAAAAAAAACAATCATCCAGGGCTAGCTATTTAAATTAGTTCCCGCGATCGAGCATTATAGGGACATGTGAGCTTGATTTAGACTTTGAAAACGGGCCTTTGTCATCGTGCTGGGGGTCAGTCGTCCGAAGCAATGCCTAGTACGAGAGAGTATACCCAAGCCAGATTAACACACAACCGCTTTTCGCTAAGTGTTATTACCATAGGCCCTTTATTTCAAAACGATTATAATGTAGTTCCGGTTGAAATACGTAGTGCATAGATAAGCTCTAAAATGAAGCTCAAATGAAGGGCCGGTTGCAACTCGAAACAGTATCTCATTGTTAAAAACCTGAAATCTGAAACAAACATGGGTGTTCAAGGTAGGGTATGATGTAAAAAACCATTGTTATTTTTACTATATTTACCATCTCTGCGTAATTATATATTAGAATAATAGAACTGCATATTCTGAAGTTTGAAGGTTTATGGTGCCGCCTTATTTTTCGTACGTTCCGTGCCCGTTTAAGCACACAGGAGTAGCTCCTTGTTCGCTCTGGTCGAGATGACGGTTTTACACAAAGTGTATTGCAACTATTTTTTTTAAATTTCAACTGTTAAGCCAGCCATTAAGTGAAATCCCAAGTAATCATATAGGAAAATCACCTTAACCACCTGCAGCTTTATCCGTTCCAAACGAGCAAACTATTAAAATCACGGATGGGATGCATTTCAGAGACAGAAATCACTAATTAACAGCCTCATGAAGGGACAGCAGATAGCCGAGCAAGCGTGTCAAGACAAACTAAACATTTACATCATTCCCTCGAATACTAAGTAGCTACAATATTATCATATACGCAGATAGGCCACTCCGTCGACCGCTTTTTGTTTTTATCACGTTGGCATCGGTCTATCAACCCCTTTATTTCACTGTAACGTATCTCACGTATATCTTTGCCTATCCGGTGCAACCCTGCACCTTCACGCTACCTGCTAGCGTGCTAAAGGCAAGCATCGGTGTGCCATGAACGCTAGGAAGCCCAGCGTCGGCTTCATGTTCTGAAATCCATCAAATCTATAATCTTGCCGCTGTTTAGTCGGAAAGAGAAACACGAATCGAGTCCTTGCGTTCAGATAACGCTACCAAACGAACAGCCCTTCTGGCTATTCTGATCAAACATCATTACTATGCGATCACACTGTTTTTACCAACGGGATCATTAGGAGTAAACCTTAGTAATAATAATTATCAGATTATCAGAAATCGAAGCTTTTTCACAACACATATTAATCAGTTCTCACCGTACAGCATCGGTTACGTGATACCCGCAAATAGTCGGTGGGTGAAGACAAATTTGTTGACAGTTCTAGAGCGACAGTTTCCTTTGCTGAGTCTGACGGTATTCCTACTAATACAAGCTACGCTAACCGTGAGAATCAGACATACGGATCCCGTTTGTTGAAACTGGATTGCTGCTTTCTGACTGGCCTCTCTGAGTAATCGGATACGAAAAGGCACCTGCTGACTGACCGTAACAGACATATTCACGTATTCCGTCGCTCTAGAGCTCGTATCAATCTGTTATCGCTTACCCTGGACCACTTTTCCTCCGGTATTGACTAACGCTATTTGTGATTTCCCCGAAATATGTCTATTACGAATATGTGTCGTGCCAATACACGGACCTAGAAGCCTATGGACACAGAAGCTTTGAGTTGCCAATGGATTCTCAGCGTAGCTCTCTTGCTAGCCAGGTGAGCTGTCAGATTACGGTCCCCGCCGCTTTTTACCGTTCCATCAACAAGCCGCAATCTTTGAAGTCATAAGGATATGTCTCACATACTCGCTATGTTCTGTCTAAATCAAAGTAATTTTATTTACGTAATCTTATTCCTCAATCTCGTTAATCTTTTATTAGCAGATTACCAATCTGCTCTATTTGACAGATACACTGCTCAACTCTGCACTACACTTACGAACACTAGAAGGCATTCGGCCGTTCTTCCTCGGCAACAGCTTCGCACAGCCTGTCGGCCAACAGTTTACAACCAACTAGTAGCGTTTTATGTACATCCTCGGCATACCGAGCGCCGTGCGACGAGGAATCGCCCTGAGGCACATCACCCTCCCTCATTTCTCGTGCTGCTGCTGCTGCTGCTGCTGCTGCTGCTGCTCTTCTTCAGCCCTCCCTCAGACAGGCAGACTCCTGGCAGGATGTCTTTCCTCAACCCTCACTCACCACAGGTTCCGGAGCCCTTTCCACCTTTATGGGTCCGTGTTTAGGTCCTCTTTTTGGAGAGCACCCCATCCAGCGCCCCCCATGGACTCAGCTCCCACTACGAGTGGCGCCGGTGTGGAGCACGGTATTCATCGTGTAGTCTAGTGTGGTTGCCGCTTGCCTCTTCTTTTAGAGGCATCCACAGCAGCTGCAGGAGCAACATAGGACAGGCTTCTTCACCGCGCGCACTCCTCGTGGGGCGCACGTCACACTCGCCAAACCAGCGGTCAGCTTGTTGACTGATTCTTCGGGCAGCGACCAGGTGGCAGTAGCGTACAGAGGATCGAGCATAGCGCATCACACGGCGCTCCACAGCATACTCCACATAGTCAGGAGAAGCTGAAACAGTAGTAGCAGCAGCGACGGCACGGTACCTTACAGAGGAAAATTGGGAGAGGGTGGAGGACTACGACGCCGATCACTGCTAGCTAGTCTAATCGTGACGGTGGTGTTAGTGGACGGATTGAGGACAGAATAAACGTGCAGCTGGTGCTCGGTTCAGGGCTATCGTCGCGTGCGATGACGGCAAGAAGGTGCACAGGGTCTTGAGGGAAAGGGACACGAACGCGACGGTGGAATACCGCAAGCGCCGAACTACGCGCCGTCAACGCGCTGCTCCACTTAGCCACATAGAGGAACACACACACACACACACACACACACATAGACGAAAAGCAGTGGTAAACGAAAGGAAACGGTAAGCTTAAAGGGAAGACGAGAAATAATAGGTGGGGAGTTTTTTTGGTAATGTATAGTGTTGCAAAGTGTGATGAACGTCTTCTTTTTGGTGGAGCAAATGGCACGAGAAGCAGAAAACTTGCCACCTTAAGAAGAGAAAAGAGCAGAGAAATTGAGCAAGATGTAGTGTACTAGAAGGAGGGAGACGAACGTAAAGATGAAGTTCGCACCACCGAGAAAAGTACGGGAATACGCTCCGATCGAGCTGGTGGTGATGTCAAAGCAACCAGCGGAAAAGCCTCTGTCAATCGACATCGCGTTCTGGCCGCCCCGTTACCGTCTGCCGGTCTAACTAATAGGTACATACGAAGGAACGACAAGGTCTAGTTGTGCACCAGTTTTACTCGGTTGTTCAGTACGGTTCCCTTTGACTGGTTACCGTAGCACGTCCTCAGCGTCCTCCACGAAGCAGCTACTAATGCTGCCGAGCTTCATCGAATAAGTTCGTGGAGCTCGATAACGACCACCACCGAGGGAAAGGGCATCAGAAGCTAAAGCGGACGCATGCTGAATGTCCCTGGCGAAGGTCTCCTCTTGCCAAGGGGAAGAAAATAAGGCGCGGCGGCCCGGTGCTGCCCTGCCGTACTGCGTCGGCACCGTCTGGCCTGTTTGGTCGGTCCTTGGCAGCGGTGCGCTCTGGACTATAATGGTAGCAGCGCTGTATTCGCTCCCCCTCCCGTCCGCCGTTGTACCACCTATAGAGGAGGTGGTCCTCTCAAACCGGATAGGAGGATCGAGGTGGGAGAGAGGAGCTGGAGGCGCACGGGGCGGGAAGTACCGGAGTGCGCCGGTGAGTGTCTGTGTGCGTGCGTTTGTATATGTATGTGTGTGCATGTTTGTCTGTGTAGCAGGAGCTTACTTTCTAATCGTCGTGCGGTGCGCGCGTGGTCGGCCGGTCGCTCTCTCGATCGGTGGGTCGCGAACATCGCTTGTCCATAGCGATAGCGGCGGTGGGTAGGGGACGGGCGCAGCCGCGGCCGCTGCCGCAGCGGCCGCGGCTGCAACCCGAAATAGCGCTCCCATTTTCTGTGAGAGTTTGAACGAGAGAAAAGAGCACCCGGTGCGCTGCTGCTGTTGTTGCTGCAGAAAACCGGTGCTGCCTTTTCCACGGATAGTTCGGAACGTTCCGGCAGCCAGCTGCTCTTTAGATCAAACCTTGGCAAGAAGGCAGGCTGTTCGCCCGCGTTAGCCTGTCTCGTGGTCCTCGTGCGGCGACGGGCGACGTAAAGACTGCCGCCACTGGCTTTGCTTAAGTCTATGCTTGTTCCGTGTCCGAGAATGGAAGAACACACCGGAGTGTAAGAGCGTATGGAAAAAAGAGAAGGAACGAACACGGGAAGAAAGACAGTATACGGAGAGCGTACATAGGATGACCCGGTCATACGCAGACAAGAAGTAAGGAACAGACAGGCGAACTAAGAGAGACCCATGTCCTTACCCGTATCCGCAACAGCCCTGACTCGACTGGCCAGCCATCAAGACAGGCAGTCGGCCAGGCCACATTCGAGTTTGCCAAGCAACGTAGTACTACTGACAGCAGCCGCTCTAGCAGTCGTAACGGTGCTCTCGTAAGCAGCTCTCAGTAGTGGACGACCCACCGCGGCCAGTAGGGGGAGCTGCGTGGAGGAGAGGTTGTATCCGTGCTTTCTTTCTCTCGCTTGGTCTGCCTGCGGGAGCAGGCGAGTAAATGCGGAGAGCACTGGCGAGTGAGCCAGCGAACTGGCAGCTAAAGCTGCCAGCAGCGGCGGAGAGCACCGTGTACCTTGGCCGCACCCGCGACTGCTGCTGTGTCGGTGAGCACCAGCAGCAGCAGCAGCAGATCACGGCGGTGGCTGGCACCACTACAGCAGCCGCAGAGCACAGAGCTTAGTCAGTCAGTTCCTCGCGGCGTCGTCTAGGGAGCGCACGTCGCGCAGGAAAAGGAAGGGAGTTGCTCAGACGAGCACAGGAGCAGCAGCTAGGCGCACAGGAGGGCACCAAGCGCTCTGAGAAAACCCTGAGCCACAGAGGCCAGAGCAAAAGAACCGACAGGCGCGCGCTCACAGTCTCTCACTCTTTCGCGAACATCCTGGGCACAGCCCTCGCACAGGAGGCCTCAGGAGGAGGCAGCAGATCGGAGAGACGGTACCACGGTTGCTCTCCGCTGCCTGTGCCCTCACCTCTCTTCAGATCTTCGTGTGGAGGCAGGAACGGAGGTGGTCGTCCGGCCGCACAACGAAGGCTAAGTTCATAGTCGAGTACGACGGCGAGGACGAACGCCAGCACTGGGTCAGTCCGTATGCGTGCGCCTGTGTCAATGTTAACACTAGTCCGCTCACCAAAGTCGTCGGTGAACCACTTCGACTAGTTGCGTGGTCAGTGGCGCAAGGAGAAAGTTGTGCTGCTGCATAAGTTATTCAAGTTGGTAGAAAAAGGTGTCAAGTTGGTTACGGGTACAACTCAACACTGAGTTCGTTCGTATTGCCGTATGCGCGCAAGTTATACGCGAAGTGTTACGAAGTTGATGTCAACGGCTATTGATGTTGCTGTAATAGTAGGTAACTTGAATCTGCTGGTTTCAATGTCAAAGTCCAACCGAGCGGCCGCAACGTTAAATTGTTCAGTTGTCCATGTCCTTAGTTGATTAATTGTGCAAATTATGAAGTGATTCCTGTTGTTGACTAGTGGTAGGTTTTGTGATTTCCATCAAACACGGTGTCAAGAGGTGCACTCTGAATAGGTCAATGGTTAAGAAGACGTCATCTGCACCGAACGTCAAGTGAATACCATATACGAAAAAAAAATACGCCATCGAATTGTGTGTTGATGTGTTAAAGCGACAAGGTGTTACCTTCTTCTTGTTGCCAAGAAGACACAGTGGACACGGGTCGATTTCAATATTGAATAGTGAGTTGAGCTAGAGCCTCATGTGTTCCAGCGTCACCTCGCATACCACTCTTGAGTGCAACGCTCTGTCTTACTGATCCTGGAGCAGCTGCAGTGGGCAGCTGGCGGCTAGCCAACACGGCCCAGCTACAACACTTCCTGGCAGGTAAGTAACGATGCAAAACGGGGGGTGACAGTCTCATCCAGATTTCTTCAGAGTGTCTTTCATCATGATTTTCATGAAGTGGTTCATCTGTGTGCGTTGGGGGTGGGGGGGGGTACTGTGTTGATTTACAGTAGTCATTAGTATTAGATGGGTGCTAAAGTCAACGGAATAAGTGCGTCGAAGACAAACGCACCCCAAGGCACTGATGCGAGTTCATGTCCTACGAATGTCATTATGTGAATTGATGTCCTGCAGCTGCTGACAAGAGCTGAACGCTGCAGTAGCAACATACCCCAATCACCTGACGAGGCGTTTACCTAATTGTGTTCATCAGGAGCACTAGACAGGTAAATAGGAACGACGAACGTACTGGGGAGCAAATACTTCAAAATATAATAGCACAGCCGCAACTGACTTTGTTAAACAATTCCAAGTGGTAGGATTTTTCTAAACTAAGGCTCGCTACCATTGTTTATCTCTAACAATATCATGTACCGTGTACAGTTTACTTTATACGTATTTCATATAGGCGCCTTTCCTGTGACAAGAAATGATGGCCAGTAGTATTTCCCACTATTTTGAAAGAGTATGGAAAAATCGACATTAACTGCTGAGACTAACCTATGGTTTTTCATGGTAAATCAGTACCAATAAATATTTACTCTCGATATTTTTTTCGAGATTTACATTATCTCTGAAAACCAAATGCAAGCCCAACGTCACTTTTCGAGAAAGCGACAGCGCATTCAAAGCCTCACCTACCGCTAACTCCGACCTGATCAGAAGCCAGGGCGCAACTAGGTTAAGGCGGTTCGATGGATCTCCTCTGAGAGACACATTCTCGGGGGCAGGTGGTATTTCCGAGCGTGCAACGTGGTGGGGTGAGGCAGTGAAAAGGAAAGGACAACCGTTTACCTCTCTAAGGAAAGGCGACATGGGGCAGGTAGTGAGGGCAATAGCCTGCAGCACAAGTCATCTTTGTATGCAGAACTGGCTCAGTGAGCAAGTTAAAAAAAAAAAAAAAAGAAAGCAGGATCTTACTAACTCCAAACGAGGGCTCGGGCGAATCCCGCTGCTATCACCGCTTGATTGATGAGACCTGTTATTGAGGAGACAATGCAGCGATGAACGCAAATGGTAGTACAATTTAGTTATAACGGCAAATCGTGAACAAGAAAACGTGTTGGGCCAAAAATTGCCAGATTCTTTTTTGCAACCCTGTTGTTTGGCAGAAGTGCCTGTTACATATGTCCGCTAGAAGAGAGAATGAAGTTTGCTGTTACAGACCACTGCCCCTCTCCTGCCCCGTATCCGCAAAGCAACGATCCGTGGTCGAACTTAAGCACAAGGTAGATTACTAACTCTCACCAAGGTTGAGCCCAACGTTTGTAATCGTCATAGACAATTGATGTAATATCGCAGGTGCCGCAGATAAATTGCGTTGACATACTCTCCAATATCTACACAGATATTAGCAGATAGTGACCGGCTCTATCGCCCGAAGTCCCACTACACCTAGGTCAATAAAAGTAACACAGCCCTGCACCAATCAATTTCTACATTGAAGAGAAGATTCCAAGCACTTGTTCGTACAGTAACAAATAGAGAGAAGCATCAAAAGATATTAAAAAAAAAATTCGATCTATCTGACCTAACACTAGTTTGCGCATCCTCATATATGCAGCAGTCTTCAGTGCCGCTTTTTGCAACGGTTGCCAATTACGTTTTTTACATACGTCGATATTCCGTCAGTCAGTCAGTCAGCCTCCCTACAGCAGACATCCTCGGTGCCCACATATGCATTGTGCTATAGTGCATATTGTGGAATATACAACCGGATCAGATCTACGACCAGTCATCAATTGGCATTGCCTAGTTCAGGCTCGGCTCTAGTTATACCTTTATACCCCTGATTATTTGCGTTGTCGCTACTACGTCCTCAGTCGACGACGGGCGGCGACAACTTTTGTTATTGCCACCACCGTCTATGCAGACGCTGCTGTGTATTCGAGGTGGATGTAATGCTGACGTTCGTCGAGCTTACAGAGGCCGGTGTTTGTGCGGCCGTGTGATAAACACTAAGCGAGCTAGAGAGATTGAAAGAGGCCGCACCGACTGTATACCAGTAGACGCAGTCAGACCTGCGCCATCGTTAAGATTCTGATCCGATCGCAACAGCAACAACAATCACGACCACAACAACGACTGGGCTGGTAACGCCAACGTCGACGGCAACAACCGAATGACGGTGCGATACTCGCCAGGTCTACCCAGCCGTGTGCTCGTTTGTCGATGAGTGTTGAACCTGTGCTCCGCGTCTGAGGCAGTACCTCCTGGAACAGCGACGAAGTTCGCCGGCGTGCGGCAGTGGCCTGGCTTTAGATTTGCGAATGTTGATGCTGTGGCTGAACTCCATGTTTGCCCGCGCGACTGCTGCTGTTGATGTTGTCCGATCGTTGCTTGATTTCTCCGTGGTCGTGCTCATCGCTGCTGTCGTCGACGGAGGCAGTGGAGTCTATCGAGGATCAGTTTCCCTTCTCAAACGAACCGAGCAGCGGCTGCGGCAAGGCGAAACTAGCGCCAGTGACAAGTACAGCGATGACGGCAGCAGTAAGCGACCTGCGCGACTAAAGGGCGGGGGCAGGGATCGACGTGTGATTCATGTGTCAGGATTGTATTTTTTTTTGGACGAAACGAAATAACAGTCGTCATCGACCCCATCGTTTCGAAGGAGAGGTCACGAAAAACCCGCTTACGCAAACTACATCAAGATGAAAACAGAATCTAGAGGACTGGCTGCGGGCGTACACGATACGGCGGTGGGAAGACGCGACGCGCCATACACTCTCTATCCTCAACCGCTGACGCTGCCGCTGCCGCTGGTTCGCCAAATCGAGAAAACGAAGGTGTAAATAGACGAACGAACGAACAAACCTGCGCGCGGTAACAACAACAAAAGAAAAAAGATGGAAGGAATTGAGATATTGGAAACCAGGGGAAAGCAAGGTAACAGGGAATATTCAGTATCAGCTCTAAGCTCAGTCGACAGAGGGGATTTCATGTCGTCACCACCGCTATTCTATCTGCTACATAAGAAAAAAGTATGCCGAATGAGTGCACACCAGAGTTTGTGGTGTCTGTACAATCACTAACGGAGCCGTTAGATAGCTACGTGGTTAGGCGGAGAAACGCAGGTCCGTTTATGTCCTCATGAAAGTCATATTGTTTTCTATTTTCGCGGCTTCGCAACGCAGTCGACTGATTCATATATTGTGTAATCCGCATAGAGTATAGTAGCGTAGCTCAGTACAACGCCAATGTTAATTGGCACGAAGCGTATAACATAGTAACGTCGTCAAAAAACATGACAAAAGAAAAATACAACCAATAATATCCGCTCCGATCAATCTACAGTTTACATATATAGATAGTTTCCCACTCTGGGGGGCTCCCTGTAAACAAACGTTTACGACTGGCTCCCTGCTGAAGCCTAAACATTGAAAAGGCTTTGAAATGATAGGTCAGCAGGAGACAGCAGCAGCGGCAGATTCATCGCTTGAGAGCGTACTATCATAATACAGCCCGGAAGTCGAACTAACGGTTAAATACGAAACGAAGTTTTAAACGAGCCGTACGATTCTGCACGTTTCTGTCTTACTGTCAGAATCTGCGGATCGACAGTTGGATGCACCATCCATCCGTCATGATCGTAACCGAAACTGTTCCGTATGAACGAACGGATCGAGCAGGGAAAAATTTTCGTAGGATCTAGACATATTGCTACTTACGGCTACGTTTCTATCTGCTCTGTAGTTCTTGGTCGTGGTGTTATGGCTGAAATTGGCTAGTGGTCAACAGGTTTAAAGGGAGGTGTGCAGATACGTTAGGTCTCTCTGAAATTTTTGAACAGTCGAGGGCCTGAGGTATATGTATCTGCGTGTCTATAGACGCCAATTCAGATGAAACGTTGATTTCAAATCGTCATCGAACTTCTCCTACCTACCTACCTACCTAGTATGGACATCGTTTGACACCATCGCGACTTGGCGCCTAACAGAAACCAGTCTAACATACGGCTCGAATGTGTAATGTGCAATGTAAAAAAAAGGTGCAAAGGCTAATGGAAATTTATTTATATGATACAACTAAACGTAGTACATGACATTAGGTTGTTCCGAGCCGTTTGCTTCCGTAGACAATACTGTGCGCACGTGTTATACAGGCGTAGGTAAAATTACTTGACATTTGTCGTCACGAGGAGAAGCTATTTGACGAAACCGTCGAAGCCCTATTTGTAATTACCCCATACGCATATATTTACCGTAAATGCACCGCAGACAGATAGAGTGTACGAAGGAAGTTGACAAATTACCCGACCCCCCGTTCTAAGGCAAATCATAATGACTACCAGGTGTATGAAAGTAAATACATCAGACCTTGATGACCGCCATTAAACAGGCTTGTCCTGAGACAGACAACAACAACCAGGGGAACAGCGTAAATCAGGCCGGCAGTTCGGGGTGCCAGGGGAAATAGATGGGAACGCGGGGGAAAACGACAGATAAAATCGTCGCCTGCTTCCTATGTCATCCAAACAGTAGAGAAGGATTGGTCAGGAGTCTAGGTGCCCGAAAGACCATACAGGCCTTAGTAGTACAGTGTCTTCCCATTTCATGGATGACAATGGCTGTTTGGCTCCCATGCTAACTCGCGCGGAGTGTGAGGCTCATTGAGATGCAATGACTTTGATGGGATGTCAGGGGGACGGTGGCGAAGGAGTGCTGGATACCTGAGAAGTCCGTGGGTTACGTCGGTTGGGGTGACTGGGGCTTGACACGTGATCCGGTGCAGCGCGGTATGCTCGAAGTGTCCGAGTTTCACCTAAAGCAAAGTGCAAGCACGGTAATAAGGGGTACATTGAAAATAATTATGCTGTGTTTGAGAAATCTCAATATTTGACGACAAACACGCAAACTTCGTGGAATCGAGGAAAAAATGGAAAAAACATGTGACAAGATCATAATTAGAACGAATTGGTGATGCAATTAAGTATCAATATACATGTTTGACCGTAACGTTCCTTCCTCGGGCACCAAACATTTTAAAATCACACGTTCATATTCTATATGAATCACCAGCTCTAATATTCGGCCTCCGATATGATTTGCTTTCTGACGTTCAGTGGTTGTACGCGTTGGTTGTCGCCTCGAATATACCGCAAAGAACCTTTACGCGGTAGATAAATATGGCGGTACACCGTTACAGCTATGAGATGACGCTGGCGACAGCTCAAGGCAGCGGCGAGGAGGCTCTGAGCCGGCAGTTACCTTCCGAGAGGCGATAACGGCATGTTTCTACGAGGTTCTGCAAAAATATATTGGCCGCCCGCGTCAGATCATTGAGTGAAACGATATCGAGTAAGGCGAGACAGTTGCATATCAGCGAGAGTTAAACGAGGTGCTTCATTCTTCCTCTCTGTTGTGTGAGTGCGAGTGCGCTCACCAGTCGGTCTTTTACCTATCGCCGTAGGCATAAAGGTACACGAACAGGCGCATCTACAGTGCAAGAGGTGCCGCGACGCTCCTGCAGCCCGACTCAGTTTGGATTCAGCGAGCGAGAGGCGAAGAAGAAATCGCGTCCAACGAATGCCAAGCGTAGTATCGCGTAAAATCGCCAACCATTTAAGTTTACTAGCGTTTACCGCTTCTAGAGCGGCTTTTTCATCTATATCGTGTCGGAGTCATTCGGATGAATTTGCGGTAGTAACAGCTGTAGTAGCGCCGAAGCCGAAGTAAGATAGGTAATCTAGCGTTATCTACTATAGCACGTTCTCGTATCGCATTACGTTTTTATTCTCTCTCGTTATTTGAAGTCATTTAGACCTTCGTCCATCTTCAGTGTAGGCGTTTTGACGCTTTAGCGGCAGCCATAAGACGCGAGTAGCCGGGAACTCATATAGATTGCGATAAAATTATCATACATACTTATCGGCAATGTGTTCAAAGCGAAACCGTCATTTCTCACAAAATAGCCAGTGAAAGGAGCAATCCACCACTGAAGTGCAGGTTGATTGGTAAGCAGGTCGACGTCGCTGACCTTCTTTCCTAGCGTTTTTTTTCTCTTTCTGTTACGCCAGTTTGCAGAATCTCCTCCCTGCTAACGTACGCTAACGAATCGTCCTGCGCGGTAACGAATCCTTCACATTTAATTTTTACTCTTCAGGATTACGGCTTGACATCGGATTTCATACCGCTCCACCCTACGTTCATGCTCACGAACTATGTAAGTCGCGCCGAGCTGGACGGAAAGGGTCGGCCGTTATAATGGCTCGCTTGCCTGCCGCCAGTGATCAACGGGGAGAACGGCCTGAGTTGGGGATCATCCGTATCATCACCAATGGTGATAATGACGATGCCAGTGGCCACTTGCGGCGGTGGTGGCAATTTGCGCCTTTACGGTTACCGTAAGATGCGCGAAGAACGGGAGCGTTGACGCCATGCGCGTCATAACAAGGTACTGATGGAGGTGAGCACTGCTCGCCTCATCCCCAGCAGCAGCATCTTAGATGGTCAACCGCTGACAGACGCTGGTTGTGGTACGTGTGGACGGTCCTCGTCATGCACTTATTCTATGCGACTATTACGTTGCCGTTGATGTTTGCGCTCGCCCTAATTTAGCCTGATTCCTATAGTTCTTGTCCCGTCTTTCGCTGTTTGTAGACACAGAAGATTTGAATCGCACGTAACGCTTACCACTCATCGTTACGGTTGTTGCAGTATTAGAATACTTACTTACTTACGTTCTTCTATTCATTACGTGAGCCGAGCCTCCATTTTGGAGAACTTAAACGAACGTATCTACTGAATTCAGTCAGGCAAATGTCATCATCATTATCATTTTATTTAATGGTTGTTGCAGCAGCAGCAGCAGTAACTAACAGCAGACGGTAACAAGTTACCACTTCGACTCTGTTTATCGTTGCGTCGTCGCTGCAGAAATGATGGCAGCCCGGTGCCGTTACGTGAATTACACCGGTAATTCTCGTTAGCTACTTCCAAGTGACGTTGTGAGTGTCAGGATACTGGTGCGTGGCAAGGCCAACGCTCTGAGATCAATCCGAGCGGTGGTTCAAGCAGTATAGCTGAGATGGCGAAAGGAGCGGAATTCGAAAAGACAGACACAAATACAAAAAAAAAAAAGGCGACAACAACGATGAATCATGATTTTTCTCTGAATCAGCAAAGCTTAATTTGTTGAGAATACGTACCTAATGATGACTTCAGATTTTCAGAATTAGTTGATGATACGATGGGCACGATCGTTTCGAACCATGATTTATGGTCAGGCGATAGTAGCTCTCAGATTTTACAAGTCGATCCTCAAACTAACGGTGCCCTTTCGGACTCGATTTTGCGTTATCTCACGTGTGCAACTACATGCAAGCTTCGCTTTAATGGTGTACAATGATATATTCTCGTTTTTTTAGATTGTATCACTTTGAAAACAACAGTAGTGTCCTTTGCTAGCCTAGGATCTTCATCAGCTCTATGTCCTATCTCTAGTATTTTCCAGACGCACATTCTCTAGTCACATGTGGTCACGTTCTCTGTATGATTTTACTTGAAGCGGATCTCCGGTAGGCGTGAATGCACAAATGTATGTCCGCCGCTCTCATATGTAAGCGACAAGCAAAAATGATACCCTCGTACTAGATTAACTCTAACAGTTTTCAAAAAACAAAATGTCCCATCCACTAGTCTATATGTGCGAGTGCATTTTATCATGAAGCATTGCCACTGTCTATAGCACCCCGTACGTTATTTAACCGAATTGTTTGTTTAATCTATTTCTAAAGGTCCGTAAGTCCGTCAATGATTTCCTCGTTTACTTCGTTCTATACCCCCGTTCGTATGCTTCATTCTCCAAACTGAAATGAGATGAAAGAGAGAAGAACGCTTTCTATCTACCTATTCTTTTTTGTTGTAGAAATAGCCCTCCAACCACGAAACGCTCTATTTCGTCTCTGTTGCTTTTTAGCGTTTTGCCTAAAAGCGGTCCATATGAGAGGTGTTTATTGTTGTTGTTTACGTTATTGTGCTTTGTTGTTACGTCAAGTGTAATCTCTCCGAGCTCACAACAAGAGATGGGGCTGGCAGTGATCGATTCGATAGGGTTTTCGCGTTCTGCCCTTAAGTGGCTTTACCGCAGCTGTTGCAGTGGCTGTGCCACTCCTCTGGACGCTGATGTTACTGAAGGGAACGTAAGGAAGCTCAGTCTGTTAATTCAGTTAGCCTATTTGTCTCCAAGTTTAGAAGACCGATCAACTGACTCTCAACAGCAGTGACTAGTACTAACGCCAATAACAACGACAACGCTAAGGTCCTACGCAACGGTCTGAAATGAAATAATGGTGGTCCCTCCCTTATTTTTCACTTTACTCCACAATGTCGACGAGCGGATACGAGTGCGATGCAGAGTTCATTGCTGAGCGGCTGCTGCGGCCTCATGGTCTCGTGTGCGTGACGCAGCTTGTCAGTCTGATAAAGTAACAAACCACTAGCACCGTCCGACGAGTTCAGTTTGACAACAGCAGCGATGGCGACGGCGAGAGCGGCAGCAGTAACAGCAAACGTCAGAATCAGAAACAGTGCTCAATACGGCAGCGGCAGCTTTTTCCTTCCTGTCTCACTGGCGTAGAGAGGCACACTCTCGGTTCTCTGTTCATTCTGCGTAGAATTCACCTATCCCGTCCTCCACATCGTGTTTAGCGTTTATTACCTCCAATAAAGGCGCGCCTCTCGGGGACATCGGTGACGGCCGTTCCTCCAGAGTCACGGCGACGAAGGTGCTTACAGCCATAGTACTGCCGAATGGCAAAACTAGCGGCGGCATTTCCGCACATTTCAAAAGAACGATTGCAGGCTCATACGCAGACACACATGCGGTCACATCGTCATGTAGACATACGTCAAGAGTACGTGCACACTCGCCCATAACTTGCTATCTGCGAGTTACGTTCAACGCTGGCCTCTCGCTACTGGGACTAATAATGGACATCATGGTGGACGAGTGCTCTGGAATCGCCGTTACTGCTGCTGATACTTTTGTTCCTTTTCGGTCGACTCTTCCTTTCGACATCTCAAACGCCCGTGTGCTGCTTTTGCGTCCCGAATCATCCAGATCGGCTATAGAATAGTCGGTACTGCCACGCTGTGTGGCCCCGAATGGAACCGAATGGCCACTGAACCGACACGGTCGAACGCTTTACCAATATCGACAAAACCCGCAGGTCGATTCTTTTGTCGCCTTCTCGTGGCTACCGATAACGCGATGATCGTAGCCAATGCACTGGTATTGCCAGTGCACTTGCTCTAGATCAGGTCCACCGTACCATCCAGCCTAGTTCAATCCAAGAGCACACTTGTTTCGTACGACTAAGCAATTCCTAAAACAGCAAGAGTAGCAGCAGTAGGGGCAGCTCAAATCATTGACATCGCCAGATCGTTGCCAGAGGTTGATGTCGGTAGTGATGGCTACAAAACGGCGCCATAATCTGGTCTCATCGCGACATGCGGGGGAATCAGCACCGCATAACGGCTTAGATAGGGGGATGTCTGATGGAGGAACGTCTACCCCCGGAGCTTAGACAACACACGACAATAAGAGAAATGGTGGGGAAATAATCTCTTATCTATCGTCTAATAAGTTTTTAGAGATCGGTGGAATCGCTGCTGTTGACCGGCAATTATGATTGACGACGATTACATGACTCCCACAGACCTGACTCCCTAGGCGGTGTTTCGCTGCCCCCCGGTCATACCATCACGATTACTAGTGTTAGTGCATGCATCTGGTTGCGACGTCGACGGTCCACCGTCTGTGATTACCATATTCGCTTGGAACTCTTCGGCTTCGTACCTTGTTCCTCTTACTTTGCAGGTGACTTCACCGCTATGATGCTGCCTCGTGTGCTCTGTCTCAATGATCGCGGTTGTTTTATGCTTGAGTTAAGTATCCCCGAGCTGGTAGTGTGGACCTTGCTGATCGGGCATGTCCAGTTATCCAATATGGAGGCGAGTGGACCGCGTTAGCGTACTGTTCGAGTGTGCTTGTCTCACTATCAGCCTATAAGCACCGGCATGTTCAATGCTGTGAGTCTTTGGGTGTGGTGGACCTGTCTAACAGCGATGTAGCGGCGTATTACTGCTCGTCTGATCCAATGACTGCTGACTCTCTCGGCCACTCGTCACTGTTCTCTGGCAGGTTTCCATCGTTTTTTCTCACTTACTCTCATTTTGTTCGAATCGTAGTTGTTCATTCACTTAAGTCCAAGCTGTCGCTGGTGCTCGCCTAACACTGACGCTGCCACCCGTGTCTCATGGGGATGGCTCACCCTCACGCAAAGTGGTCATAGTCTCCCGTGGCCGTTCGATGGCACATTCATCCGCGACGAGTTTGTCGCTTGCGTTTGATTTCGACGTGCGACAAGAGAGCGATCGGCACAAACGTAGACTGTCCCGTGACTCTTCGCGTGTCGTTGCTCGAACTGTCACTCTACCGAACTGATGCCGCCCGCCACTGCGGCCAGTACTGCTCATTTAGAATAACGTACCCATACAAACGATGCTAATACGATGCGGCCTCATGCGGCGGGTTAAGTTGACTTGGTTGGGTCGGGCCAGTGCCGCCGGGCCAAGTATTAGAGGCGATCTGAATGGCGTGCAACGTAGCGTACTTGACGTCGATTTGCCTGCCGCCAGATCGGAGCAGGCTGGCGTGGAACGATGCCAAGGCAAAAGTAGCCCGTCAAATATTGTTCTGTGGAGAATTCAGGCCGTCGTCGTCACCGCTTGTTGCTGCCTACGCTGCACTTCTCGCCTGTGGCTTTAGATTGTTTCCGAGAGCTGATTGATCGAGCTTTCGCTTTTTTTCTGCCACTGCCTTTTGCAGTCAAGCTTTTATTAACGCTCACAGTAGACGTAGTTGTAGTAAACTGTTTAGGCGCTAATTTCGCCAGCTGTTGGGAAGCAGATCGATAGTCGACCGGTGGCGACGAGGATGTCGCGGCACCGTGGCAGTGCCACGCTCTTGGATTCCCAGTTCTTACTACTTCAACAGTCGTTTTGCTTTGACAGCTGCTGGTACTGCTCTTAGGCAAGCAAAAGGGAGGCCACCAACGTCAGGTGCCTCCCGTATGACGCGTGAATCGAGCACTTCGCTGGTGAGTTGGTCAATATACAGACACACAGACTGGCCGAGCGATAACGCATTGCGCCTATCTCGATTAATCGATATTCGAGCTGCGTTGCGCTATAATGAATGGGTGTAAGGAACAGTTATAATATAAACAGCGAAAACAACTACAAAAACAAGTCCTCGCTTTCGTATGTTTAATAACGTCTGCTATCTGTGTTGATGCAGTAACATATTTCGATGCAACGTTCTCCGCAAGCACTCCAGACACTGTTCCGTATGATGATATGGCAAATGTGATAGCTAGGAACAACTTTTTTCTTTTTACCGGTACAGCGGTTAGCAACGTAATGTCGCTTCCGCGTTTCTCAATTGACGCTCAGTTGAAACGCGTCATCAGCGTCTTCAATACACTAGCTAATATCATCTCTACGCCGGTGAATTGCTCCATAGAACGATACGCGTCATTCGTAGATAGTCAATCAGTATAACCATTGATTACGGTGGCCTATAGCGTAACACTGATAGTTAACAGGTTTGTGACGGAACAAGCGAGCTGGGTCATCGCCAGAGAGTGCCTATGAGTTCTTGCTATGTGTGCTCCTTTTTTGTCAGTCTGCCGCTGTTACTGCTTTGCTGGTGAAAAATTTAGGGTAAGGCCTAAATTGAACAAAAGGTAGGACACATCGTTGTTAATTGCCTAGCAAGCGAGACCAAAGCCTGATGTGGTTGGTTCCTGCTTTCGGACATGCGTTCCTGGGTTTTACAGCACCGGGACAGACCTTAGGCGGCCACTGTTGGCGTCAGCGCCGGCGGTCGCAGCAGGCTGGAGACGAAGTCAATGGGGATAACGACGAGGAAACAACGCGGTGGGCACAGGAAACAAGGAAACGAGATGCCCCCAGATGGGCGGGCTACTTGCGGAAGACCGAACAGCGGCTGCAGCAGCAGCGAAAAAGACCGGGACCGGACATCCCGGACCTGACGTGCTCGGCTGCAAGAGGCAGGGGCCCAGGAGCCAGGAGGAGGCAGGAGTTCAGGAGTCGAGGAGCCGCCCCGGTGGTGTGTGGCAGCGGCCTGGTAGTGGATGATGATGGCGATAGCTGTTTTTACGTGGCCGACTAACGGAGCGAACTAGTGAGCTACCGACTAGCCGACGGTTCGAGAGACCGTCGACAGCAGTAGGCGCCAGCTACCCATCGCACACAGGCTAAAACAGACTTCTCGCTTTCAGGTCCTATCCCTAGAATTCTCCCACAGAAATACCCCTAAATGTGCCCCCAGTCAACCCCCTTGGAGGCCCTCTTGAAGTTGGCCAAAGCTTCAGCCTAGAACTCAACAAGCCCACACATGGGATATCCTGTCATACTTCTTACCCGCCATTGCTGCTGTTTCTGCCTTCCCCCTAGCTTCAAAGTTGGGCCTTGAGCGTGACTCTTGCCTCCGGCTTCCTGCCCGCCCCGACGCCAAAGCACTGTTCTGTTTCTCTTCCCGAATTTCTCTGTTTCTATCCTAATCTCTTACCCTGTCTCACTCTCTGAACGTCTGACGTGCCTTGGCTTACGTTGCTTTGCTCTCTTGGACCGCTTTTTGTGTCTGGCGCTACCGTTATCCCACCGCCGACGTGGTGCTAACGGGGCGGCGTAGGCGGTAGCAGCAGCAGCAGCAGCAGCAGCACGAGCCTCCCCGTCGTCCCGTAATATGCGACGTTACACTAGCGTAGAAAGTAAAACGTAGTATGTAACACATAGGACAGGGCAGAACGACGGCAGTAGTGGCGGTGGCAACAGCGGCAGTGGCACTATACGTAAGCGACGCATGAGAAGGCACTAAGCGGCCCAACGGCTGGTAGAGGCCGGTGGTCGGAGGCGGCAGCAGCCGCCACGCTTGAGGTTGAGGCGCATGCGCAAGGGCCCGGGGCCTTACCGAACACCGTGAGGCCTCCATTCATTCGATAGAGAGAAATGTCGAGCGGGGTAACGGGAACCGTGGAGTACGGCTAAGGCCACGACTGAAAGAGCCAAGAGCTCAGGCCGAGCAGGCCGCAAAGAAGGAAGGTCCGCCTCCGAGGCCCCACCTCCCACCTCTTCGAGGCGCGAGAGAGGGGCCACGGATAGGCTCGTCGTCGTCCGGGCTCGCCGTCGTTCGAGAAACCTTCACCGGGCCAAGCGCTTAGGCAGCGAGGAGGAAGGCACGAAGCGGTGCGGGCCGCCATCGCCAGGGCCTAAACAGGAGGGCCTATTTTCCCAGCCACTCGAACGGTAGCTGCTTAGCAGCAGGCTAGCTGCAACCGAGTGCGGCCTAAAGCCTGCTGCCTGGCTAAGGCAAGCCGAACTACCGCTACCATCGGCATAAGCGTGGCGCCATGCGCACTAATGCTAACGCCAGGTCCATAGCCAGATCCCAGGTCCCACCACCTTGGGCGGCACCTTTGCGAACACCGCCGCTACCTTCTTCTACCTATGACTTTGGACCCTCCCAAAGCCATGATACATAAGTGAGCTGTGCGGGCCTCTGCCCTCTAGACGACTCTGCGGCCAGGAACTATCGCGAAGGTTCGCTTTGCAGAGCCATGTACAGAGTTAGAATAGACACCCTGCCCAATGCAGTGGGCTATTACGATTAAGCGCCGCAGCTTTTAGGTCCTCTACCTGTGGTAAGCCGTTGGCAGTTGCTCATCAGGCTAACGACACCGACCTGCAATGTTTTTTTAGCGTACATGTCACATACATATACATATATAGCAGTGGCAGGCCGACAACTCTACAGTCGTTAAATATCGCAGCGACAGCGTGAGCCACGGTCTCCGTTGTTTCCTTGACTACCTCGATTTGCACGGCTTTCCGTCCCGCTTTCATTGATCTGCTCTGCTCATTTTGGGGACTCTTTACTTGCCGCAGTATTCGGAAAGCTATCAACTCTGCCCTATCTATCTGTTTCTCCCACTATCACAATGGCCTGGGTCTTTTTTTAAATCGTTTGCCACTTCCACTCGCCTGGAAACCACATCCCTGTTAACAGCCATCAGTAACACTGGTTTCGGCAGCGGCCGCTGCCGCGGGAAATACAATAATAACGACAGCAGGAACGCCATCATGCGGCCGCATCGGTCGACAGCGGCGATGCTGGGCGAGTGACGATGGTGGCTAGAACGAGCATCGCGTACAACGGGAAATAGAGTCTGGTCACGAGTTGAACACAATGGCGGGTTCGCATCACCTGGAGTCGGTAACGGCAGAGCTGATCTTAGCTAGAATATTTAAAACAGACAAAGTTTTTGAAGATGATGAAGTAAAGCAGATATCTTGAAACGTCGATTGCGTGCGTAGTTAGTTGTGGTTAAGTCCAGGGAAAATGGCCGGCAAGCAGAATGCGATAGATGTGAGCGGTTACTGTCTGAACCTGAAATTCTGTGAATGCTTCAATGAAAAAAAAAAACGTAACGACAGAATAGAACAGATTCATATCTCTTTCCATCTGTGTCAATTTGAATTTGTTCCTTCGATTTCTGTATCGCTTGATGGTAAGCGTTCCATTCGCGGTGTGTGCGTTTTCGGCACAAGCTCTTCTACCGTACACCCATCACCGCTGTCGCCAGTCTGCCAAGAGGTCTCGAGCGCCGGTCATCATCGACAGCCATCGCGTCATAAATAGTTACGATAGACACTGACGGTGAAGATCGGAGGACGGAATATCCGAGCGTGCATAGCGGCCCGGCAGAGAGCCGCGGTTGCGCAATATTCTTGCAACGATGCAGCTGTGCAACGCTTTGAACGCACTCCTTGCTACAATGCAATTTGTTCAGTGACGCTTAAGGCAGTAGAGGTAGCAGTGGAGGTGGCTGCGACGACACGGCGACTTCGAAGCGTCAGCTACATCACAGCAGATATCATGGGAAGAAAGAACAGGGAGGTGATTTTCACACAAAGAACGCGGTAAACGTTTCCTGACTGACTGGCTGGCCAGCCGGCGCGACGCCTGCTCGCGTCGCGGGCGCGCTATCGATGGATCTTCTACCTGCTGCCGCTCGGTTGTCCTCAATGCAGTCGGCTCCTCTTTGACCGCTGCCTTCATAGCTGATGGTGCTGCTGTTACTACTTACAGTCGCTGATGATCGCCGGTGCTGCTGGAGACGCATTGTACACATAGTGTGGATTACATTACCTATAATGAACGTCTACATCGTAGTAGCCTGTGATGGCGTAACAACAGTTGCAGCTCAGTTGGTAACAGAGGCGAGAGTAAGTAAACACAATGGGCTAGAACAAGAGCGAAATGGGTTTCCTATAAGACTATGGGATATGAGGTCCGCAACAGCAATTGAGTGGAGGTTTGCGAGGGGTTTTGCAGCCGAAACTAGCTTGCGTAATTAGTAATGATGCTGAACGCAGTAAAACATCGCAATGGTCGTGCGATGCACGATTCGGTGTCGAGCTGGTACCGTCTAAAGGATATCACCTCTGTTATGATTTGACCCTCCTTCTTCGTCCTCGTCTTATGTTACAGTATTGGTAAAGTAGGCCTGATTGCTATTTTCCAGCTCGATCCTTGATTTTGTTTCATGCATTCGCTCGATCGCTCGTTTGCGTTCTTTCTAACCTGTGACTCTTCCTGGATAGCAAGCGGCGAGACGCGGACCCGGCGACCCGCTTTGGCGGTCCAGGCAGGTTGGCATTGTTTACGGCAGCCGTGTCACATCGTGAGGCTGTTGCCGCTGCTGCTGCTATTTCTAGCATTTTTGCTGGTGTTGCCGCTGCTTGCTTTCTATGCATATCTCCACAGCGGTGGATGGCGGAGAGATATACGGTTATGCGTGAGACAGAAAGCGTCGGCTCTCGTTGATACTGCTGGTACTCCCCCCGCCGCCACCGCTGTGTCATAGTTGTGCTCCAACGTGACGGCGCACAGATCAAAACGTATGTCACGGATGGACATGCTACACGATGCGACGCAATGCGCTAGAAAGAACGATACAAAACGGTAGTGTTACACGAAACTGAAACCTTTGTCGAAATCGAGAGTCCACTTTAACGTTGGTCACTCGCTTGGTCGGTCGGTCGCTCGCTCTCCCGCCAGCTGACCTGAGCGTGTCCCGCTGCCGGCCATTGTTTGTTGCCAGCCGCTCTCCTCGTTACTAGCCAAACACCTAGAATCCAACGGAATCGACAATATTTGTGATTAAATCTGCAGCGGCAGCGGCAGTACAATAGCGATAACAATTAAAAAAAAAGTTATGACACCAGACGCCATGGGAATGCCACCTGAATAGCGGCATATGCATCAGAACAAAATAAGTACTCCGTTCTTTGTGCTCGAGCGGCCGGTGCCAGTATGTGGCCAGCCAGGTTAATTGCACCACGTGCGTATGGAGTACTCATGCACGCATCTATAGCGATCGCATCGAAAGATTTCTAGTCTAGTAAGAGAGTCCTTTTAGGACGAAACAAGTCTGGCCACTCTTTAATCTAATTTGTCGCCATATTGGCCTAAGCGGTAATCGAACGGTATTTGTGAATAGAATAAGTTCGTTTTGGCCGGCCTAAAATTTTGTGTAGACCTGTTTGTTTATTCGCTGCATAGGCTACACGTTAGCTCTTAGAATAAGCCTGCGGCAGGGATGAACTTGAGCTAATATAGACGGCTTGTCCTGACGACAATGATCTAAAACGATCTGTTGAAGGGGTTCTCCAACTAACAAGGAACTGTAAGTTTTAACAACATATGACCCTAAAGCTAGTTTGCTATTATCGGCTGAGTCACAAATGATTCATCATAACTAACATCTTGTTATGAGCCTTTCTCAACATGGCGTTTTTTCTAGAACGATTAAAAAACCATCTACACAAATATTTACGTTGGTCTTTGCTATCCACTCTCACTGGGCGTCTAGTTGACATTTCTCTTTTACGTGACCCTTGTAATAAGTCATCATCGGTTTACCTCATCATCGACTCGCTCACTATGGCGTGGCTTTGTCACCGCTCGATCCCACCTCCCCTCAATACGGCAGAGCGAGTCTTCGATCGTATCCGAGATCAGCTAACTCTTCCTGCCATAGCCTGCCAATAAATAGCCTTGCTCGATACAACAACAGACAATGAAAGCGTCAGCGAAATAATACCGTATCAAACGAGACCAGGGGGCATTCATTTTTCGATTGACCTCCATTGTCATTGCTGCTGCTGGCGACTCCGGCTGCTCGATCCAAGGGCCGGGTCCACAGAGTCAACTAGCCAGCCATCGACAATAGCGTATAGGGGCATTAAGCGAAAAAGAGAGCTTCGTGGAGGATTTGCACCGGGGCAACACGATAGACGCTCTGGAGGCGTTGGAGAGCTAAAGCACGACGCGGCGCGCTGGAAAGAGCGCGCACAGACTCTCTCTAGCGAGCGTAGTAACGCGACACCATCTTTGACGCCACTAATTTTTAGTGCCCAGTGGTTACATAGAGCTGAGAGGGACGAAACGAGAAAATCACACAGAAGGAAGGATTAGCAGGCAAAGTCAGCAAACGATATACCGGTCTGACCTGGTATGGCAACACGCGCTCACACATCACTATGGTAGTAACGGGAAACGCCGTAGGCAAACTAGCAACTCGTCAGATCTCTTAGAAGTATGGCTCGCTGTGCAGGACGACGGAGGAATGTCGCCAGGAATCAGAGAAAAGAGACGTATGTAATCAGACGGAGAACTACGAAAGGATACAATTAGAGATCAGACAAATGGTGTCGGGGTCGGTGCTGTTGATAGCTCTGATCATGTTGCAAAGATCCGAAACTATAGAGGAGATGGTCGGGAAAATGCGGAGATGCCAAATGGGGCCTGCGTGGGCACCTTAAATAAGTCAACTACATAGAAGAAACAGACAGGTTTTCGTCTTTGTGTTATTGTCAATGCTATCAAACACATTCAATGCTTCCAAACGTTGAGCACAGCATGTACGCGTAGAGTTGCCCGAGGGAGCAGTCATGCACACTATCCTAAGCGAAATTTGTCCTTGGGATGATGTAGTGGTAACTTGTTTGCCTATGAAACTCGAGGACAGGCACGAAATCGGGCGTAAACAACGGGTACATGGTGCGTTTTATGCTGGGAGGACCCGCCAGTCACCTGAAGCAATGCCTAACTAGGACGGACGTAAAACTTTAACTATATACGTATTTATCCTGAACAGACAGACAGTAAATAATGTTGTTATGTTGTTTCAATGGTCAATGCATACGTTGTCTACTTTATTTCATTGGACTTGGACAAGGTATATGTGTGTACTTAATGAATTTCAATGATTTGTTTCCTGTTTCTTCTGCCAACTTCTGAAACCTGAGGCTAAGGTCCGGAGCAATATCACTTGAGCGGACCTCTCTATTGTTGCTGGCGGAGGCCGATCGAGTTAGCCTTGGCCATTTCTTTCGTTTACATGACATGGCTCTCATTATTCAGCTGCTTCCGATCGCGCGGAGACTCGGCTGTCCATGGCCGGCTAGAGTCAGTGTGAAGTTCACATTGTTGTATTTATCACAACAAAATATCTTAGTTCGTTTTGTGTGTGTGTGTGTGTGTGTGTGTGTGTGTGTGTCTGTGGGTGTGTGGGTGTGTGTTTTCATTTAGATTATTGCCACTGCTGTTGTCAGCGTCGTAAGAGATCAGGCCGATTGTCTTCGAAACGCTTTTACCCGCTTTGTAATCCTTCGGTATTGACATAAATCAATGGACGGCCATTTGCTGGACTACCTTTTCCACGTCGAGGAATGTAAAACATATCGTCTGACCGTTGTTATCGTAGCCGTTGCATCACACAAAAGCTCGCCTTGATAACACGTCGCGTTCAGCGCGGTAGTTTAACAACAACAACAGCTGCAGTTTCATTGCCACGAAAGGACCTAGGCAACGCTAGCAATACAGCCTTTTACTAAGTAAATAGGAAAACGAACGACTTGCTGATACATATACCTATGTAGCTTAACAGAACTAAACGCGTTTAGATCTGGCTTGTCATAAGAGTTTTCAACGAATTTTCACCATATGGCGAAAGCTGGTATTTAAGGCCGGGCACACAATAGTAACTTCTCTGGTGCTCATAGACGAGCGCGCCTTTAAACGATAAGCGGATGACACTGAAGTCTAAAGGGGCAATCTATGAGAGGTTACGTACCTCTCATGGGTCGAAGGTCACGAACATAAACGTTCTTTAAGATTAAATGTTTTAAAAGTTTCTACTGCGAATTATGCTAGATGCCCCTTTGAGCTCAACGAGACCTTACAATTGATTCGCTAAAGCTCAAGTGTTCATTGTTGCGGCGATCTTAGGCATACGGTTCTACTCGAAACGCGAATGCTTTCTAACCGGGAACAAGAAGAAAAATGAAAGACGACATATTCAAAATTAAAGCCATTTGTAGTAGCAACAAATGGGTTATAGTGTAGTATCTCGATCTGTATCCCACCGAACAAGGCGGCAACGTATCCTTGCCTTAACTAAACGCAGCCATCTTGTCGGTTGTTTTAGGTTCACCTGCTAGCTACTCTGAATAACGTCATCGTTGTCTGCTCTTCCCCCCCCTGGTGTTCAGTTCGAGTCTGACAGATACCATCGCTGTTCAGAATGCCCTCAGAATCATCAGTTGCGCCTTTAAATATACTAGTTTGTACGCTTCTTCCATAACCGGTTTTGCCAGCTCTAAACGGCATCGGCCGTTTCGGTTTACGAACCCCGATATGAGGCGAAGAGACGCTGATCCCAACGTTTCCTCTGAACGTGCGTTTGTCCAAAGCGAGAGTGAATTTCCGCTCGCGGACGTCTCTCGAGTAAAAGAGACGCTTGTTACGCACGAGTTGGTCGAGTTTCGCATTGTGGCATTACTAATTTAATCGCTGCGTTCTATACTTAGCTTCCGGTCCGGTGGCAGTACGAGTTTGGCACGTGTGCACATGCCGTAGACTAAGAGAGATCAACGAATTCGCTCTGACGTAGTTGCTAACACCGGATGCTGGCCAAACCGGCATAGGCTCCGCTGGCAAAGGGTTTGTGCACGGTGAAACTTTCTCGCTAAACTAAAGGCATACAAGTACAACAAACATTCAAACATATGTTTGTCGAAAACGGCCAACATGAAAAGGAAAAACAAATACGTGGATTGTAAGAACAGGGAACGGTCGAGCAATAATTTTAGCTTGATATCAAAAAAAAAAAAAAATTAAAGACCACATTAGAATTGTTTGCGTTTCAGTTAGAATTTTGTCCTTTGAAATTTTCCGCATTTGATTTGTGTTCGTTCTATAGTATATCTCTTTGTCGTCTGCTATCTACGGAAGCATTCGAAACCCTATTATATATATTATATAAAAAAAAAAAACTGCCACACCCAAAGAACTTCTAGTTTTTCTTCAGTCATCAGATTTCCACCTACGTACGCGCCTCGCCTTTGATTAACGTAACGTAGCTAACTGGTTGGGTTTGAATATGTCGCTAGGCAAAACATGTGATACAGGCCACACCGGGCTTGAAGACAATTAGCTACCGGGCGCAGGTCGTTTCGTCTACTGGCATCCTCGTATCGATATGTAAAATGTGCACATTTGGTCGCTGGTGATGCCGGTCGGTGCAATGCTAGCTTCGCAATTTACACATATGGCGATTAAAACCGCACGCATAGATGGACAAGGAGAGTACTTGTGCCTAATCGATGCGCGGGTCGAGAATTTCATGTTGCCGGATCAAAGAAAACCTTTGCCGACTACCCGCAACACTTCAATGCCTCAAAGAAAAACATGTTTTACAGGAAGAAGAACAGGAGTTAGATTTTGTTTTACTTACGGGCCGGGCAGTACCAGCTGTCCGGCCATTGCGAACAATGAACTCCGCAAGTCGTCATTAAAATACGCGGAAAACACATGGAAATCAGATGCGAAAGCCGGATTATTGTCTGAAGCTTTGTCAGATTGTGCTCCTCGACCCTTTTGAGAGATTGCTCTTACTTTTGGCTGGTTCGCGAACTCCACGGTAGCAGCTCGGACGTCCACAAGGTGACAAGGTTCACCTGCTGAAAATGGCACGAGCACCTATAGCCTAGATTACTTAGATCTCAGGATATTCAAGGTGTTATCGTCATAGGCCGTCACATGACCGGCGGACCTTTCGTTTATTCAGAAACGACCGAATCCGTTCTATTGATTGCACCGTCGCTAACGAGAGTGAATCTGAATTGTTCCTTCTCTCCTTTTTTTCGGAAGATATTGGTCTGGCTCTTCGTTCCATACGAAACGTAATTCTCATGAGCTATATTGTAATCGGAAATAAACATAGCCAATTAGCAATTAGTTGTCGTCACAGTAGTTCCAACGTATTTTTACTAAGATAGGCAGTTTTTCATCAACCTACGAATGCTCAGGCGGGAAGAACAACATCAATAAGACGCAGTGAAAGGAGCTTTTAGAAACTCTAGCCCATTGTCTGTTTGGCCGATGCGGACCGAGGCCGAACACCTATGGTTACGCCATGGTTGGCAACACAATCTTTGCCGTCCTGTGTAGGCCTTTTCTGTCTTTCTTTCAGCTTGTTGCCGTTGTCTGAGCAATCTTTCGTACGGATTGCGTCGTTCGGACCATATCTCGCAGCCTCGACCTAAGGCCAACCCCTGCTCCCTTCCCCCTCCCCTCCCCCCCCCGCGCTCAGTCACTAGGAGGCGTGGGTCCCACCTTAGCGATGCTGGGTCGGATTTCCGGCTAAAAGTTTGAATTTAGCCGAAGAAATATAACACACTCGGCCCACAATCGCAAGGCATGCGATAAACACGATATAAAAGTGCAACAGTAAAGCCCCTAACGACAGCAGAAAGCTTTTTCTGTTTTTTTTTTTTATGTCTGGATGAATAGCTGTTAGAATTGGGCGTAAGAGGGCTGGTGGCAGATGTTATAATTTATAAGTAACCAGATAAGAGTAATGTCAACCTTTTATCGATTCTTGCCAAGAGATCGATAGAAAAAAATCTAAATGTCTAAAATGTATGTGCATATATGTACGCTGCAAACGTGCCTACATGATAGATATTAGTAATTTTTCAATTGTTGTTAGTAGTTTAGGGAAAAAACAAGTATACAGTAACTTAATGAGCATTTGTAATGAATAAACATGAGATTTTAGCTTTCAGAATCGCTCTATTTGATACGAATATAGATTAATTAAAGTGTTCTGATAAACACATTATCACTTATCTGATGATGATGATGATCGTATCGTTTGCAAATCGTGGGCTTTGTAAGCAGTGAGGAAATTGAGCTTGAAATCTTCATTCGTTGCGGTGATGAACTGCGGTGCTTGTTATGACTCTGAGGTCGTCGTTCTCGTGAAGTTTCCCAGTACAGGTCGCAGTGCGATGAAGTAGCGTGTGTTATCATGCAATAGATCTAAGTCGATTCGTAACCTATTTGGTATCCGGATAACCCCTACTGCATCTCCAATTCGAGGTCGAAACTGTTAGCGCTTACAAAGCGTCCCTTACGACCTTTCTGTATTCACGGAAGCGCAATGACATTATCAATTATGTCTGTGTGTGGTACTCAATTCGTCTGGCTCGCGAATGAGGCTAATATCACCACCGCAAAGTCTATCTTGAAATCGAATTGTTTCGGATCGGAACTATCCCGGTGGTCCGCCTAACACAGGTCTAATTACCTTGAGGTCGGCTCTCTTCGCACCCTACGGGGATTATTGGGCACACCTTAGTACCTAGCAACAACGAGATTAGAGAGAAGGTAACGCGCTATTGTCCTCTCAACTGTCCTATTGCACATGTTAACTATATTATGGTCAAGGTTGAGCCGAATTCAACTAGACTAACTGGCAAGTCCATCGTTTAGTTCAGCATGTAGATTTTTCGATGTCGGCTCCGATCTAAGAAGTAAAAGTGTGTGTTTGCTATTTTGCGTGCTTGTACATTCTGCTTATGGCGTTGACCTTATCTGAGTCTCCTTCCTATTGATAACTCTTCCTCCATTGACAGTTGCTCTCTGAACTTATCTATCTGTTGCTCTCAGCGAATTCTTCACCTCGTTAAGATCAGTACCGAATTTCGTCGACGACTCATTGCCGAGCCATATAAGAGAGCTACATTGCATTTGTGCTCCAAATCTGCCCCCCGTGATGCTAGAGTCCAGAACTCGTTCAAGAGATCGCGCCCAGCCCAGCGTCAGACACCCCTATCTGCGAACGGCTCGCCACAAATAACCATATGTGACCTGTGACTGATGAGCGACCTGAAGTGAGCGGTATCACATTGAACCACTGATGAGGTACACCGGGTGCCGCCGTCCCACCGCCCTGTGTTGTTTTGATTCATGTACTTGTTCATAGGGAAATCGTAGCGATCAATTTAGCGAGCGATTGTGGCGGCGCCGACGACGACAATGCTTCCGGAGTACAAACGAAATGACGCCGAACAAAAAGCCCATGTCACTGCGCCACTATGTGGTGAGAGCGTTCTCGTACAGGGAAGGCACAGACAGTTACTTGCCCGCTGTAACACCCACCGTTCATGCCGTGCTGCATAAGAAGCCAGTATACATCTAAACGGCTTCCAGTATCAACGGCACCTCAGGAAAGTCGGATGCCAAGTTTGGCTAGTCAGGGAACAAGAAAGCTTTTAAAAGGCGTCGTGCCTCTTGACAGTGCCTCCAATCCTGTATGATAGATATATTCTACTATACAATTCGTTAGTGATATGTAGATGCCAACAACACGTGAGGGTTATTGTGTTGTCATAGTCATTACATTTGTGTAAATGTGCGTTCGAGCGTGAGTGAGAGACATGTCGGAGTCGTCCGTAAAGAAAAGCCGGTGACCTTCAGCAACTATAGCAGAATTTCGGAGACAATCACAGGCGGTGCCAGCAGAAATAACGATATCATCAATTGTCTAGCTATTTGCAGTGTGGCAATCCATTTATTGTGTAGACGGCGTCACAGGGATTTAGATCCGCACGAGCGAAATCAAACTGACTGGAATCGTTTATGCTACCTTTGCAAACTTTATCAAAATGGTGATTTACGTAGCAGCCCTTTGTCCTTTTATTGGTGCGTTGTTCTCTAACTTCTAAAACGGGCTCAAACGCATGAGAGCGCGTATCGACTTGATCAGGACACCGATGCGCGTATCGATCCTATCCTTAACGAACGTTGCTGTACGGTAGTACGGTAGACCTGGTCCTTTTGCGGCTTTTCTCTATGAGAAATTCTGCGGCTATGTTAATCTCATCTCAGTAGTTTTTTGGCTGCTCAGTTATTAGGGTCCATGAAGACCTTCTCCTGCTTGATTCTCTGGCTATATTCTGAATTAAACGCAATGAAGAGATGATCGATAGAATCGGTTTGGGTTTCAAAAGCGGGTCTGTTTGGATCTATTTGTCTTGTATTGTATTGTTGTCCTTCATTATCCCTTATTGTCAAGTAGTGTGCGTGTTTGTCGTCGCCGTTATTGTCGTCATGTTAATTTGTGTCGTATACGCATTTCGTTTGAACTGTTTTTCCACCTTCTTCGTGCGACGCGTAACGACGAACGGTGTACGGCGGCGTTCGTTCGGCCAATCAGATTTGATCGAATCACATTTTGCTAAGATCCGGAAGAACCTGAACGGACGGCCTTTGTTGGGTTAACAGAGACCAGAAACCGACGTCGTGTCGAGTTTCTAATGTTGTCGTAACAACGGAGCAGGACAGAGTGAGGGAACCGGTCAAGAACCAGGTCTTGTGTGCGGGATGTTTATTGCGGGGAGTGAGTGGTCTGACTGCTCTCCGCAATAAGCATTTAGCTGGTTTCTGCCGTGAGAAGATGAAAAGCACTAGCCATCAACGGTGCTTAAAGTCTATATATCCCTTCTGAGTCCGGTTAAAGTATATGTGCGATATGCATTGTATTGTGGAGCTGCCTCGTCAAACTTTTTGTCACTCTGCTGGGCCAGCGAACGGACCTTACCCGCGTCTTCTTGCTAGTTCAGACAGAGAACGGAGTTTAACTACGTCCGAGCGCAACCCTGTAAACCAGGACAAAAAAAAAGTGTTACGGAAAAATAAGAATATGAAAAAGATTCGTGGCGCTAGCAAACTGCACCGCTGCTTGTCGATTGTGTTCCTAGCTTTTGCATATTTTATAGAAAGGCCAAGCAGGAACTGGCTGGCCTACTTCGAATACTTTTAGCGTAAGCGAATAGGATCGGCCATTGCCTTGCCTAGTGTATATGATTCCAATCAATCGTTAGGCAGTCTCCCGATCGAATGTTGCGCTGTTGCTGTAAAGATAGCATTCGCTACGTTGGTACGGCAGGCTGAGACGATTTTATTTTTAGAAGATTATGCTTACTATTTGGCCAATTGCATTTCCTTTTTGCCCTCTAATCCATAGAAATCTTGTCTAAGTAATTGTTTTTAACTGCTTATACTTCTATATTTAATATAAAAAAAAAAAAAAAAAAAAAATGTTATGCAACCTTGGTTCATTATGAACTTCGACTGCTAACCATTTTTTTTCGTATTGCGATTTCAGCTCTCCAGAGCAGCCAGAAGGCTTGTTCGAGTGGCGCCATGCTCGGCGATCTTCTTCTACGCTGCAGTTACTGCGATCTGTCATTCAGTGGGGGCAACTCAGTGGCGAGCCTGCGTGACCATATCAAGTTTGCCCATCAGACTCTTGACAGCCTCGTCAACGGAAAAACCATTACGTCGAACGCTAACCTTCTCGCGCAGACGCCGTGTGGACTTTCGGGGCTGACCGGTCTCGGAAGTTTAACCGGACTCGAGCCCAGTTTCCAGTGCGGGAAGTGCAACGCCACATTCCTCAAACGTGACCATCTGGAGAAACACGAGTTGCTACATACATCCGGCAGCACCCTCGGCTCCACACTGGCTGGAAGGGGAGGCTCCGCTGACGAGAACTCAGCTCTCCGTCGATTCAAGTGCAACGAATGTCCGAAAGCATTCAAATTCAAACACCACCTTAAGGAGCACCTACGCATTCACTCGGGCGAGAAACCGTTTCTGTGCGGAAATTGCGGCAAGCGGTTTTCGCATTCTGGATCGTATTCTTCACATATGACAAGCAAAAAGTGTCTCGTCGTTAATCTCAAGGTGGGCATAATAAAGATCATCTATTCTACTTGTTCTAACCCATCTTTCCAAAAGACAACAACATACTAATAGCCCCTGGTGGCAAAACGTGCTGTGGATAGTATGTAAACATGTGGGCATGTCACGTAATGTAACGTGAGCCATTACGTTCTGGCACCCCACCATCGCAATATATAGCGATACTGGGTTTCTGAAAAAGTTATAGATTATATAGATATCAATGAATAATGGTGTAGCGAGAAGGCAAAGAATCGGGTCGTGAACCTATAAGCATGGCCCATTCCTCCACGAACCGACCGTTGATCGCCAGCAGAGTCCGCTCCAGCCGATTTCAATAGCTCTCGATTATATTGCCGAATGACGAAGTACTCCCTCCTATAGCCTAGTGCAGACGATACATATTGGATGCCATTATATGTATGAACGTATTGCAACTGAATGAAAATTGGTTGCATTGGTCCTCACATCGGGCAAACGTTATATAAGCCTGACTGTGCGTTAACGCCTAGTATCGCTAGTGGGCTTAGTCATGTTAATTCCTTCAAACTGAAGTCGCGCCAATTTAGAAGTGTTAACGGACCCCCTGTGAGCTTCGAATGAAAGTGGAAGGGGCGAAAGGGAGATCGATTCATCTCGAAACTTGAACATTTGATGATGATACACCAATGAGGCCGGGCATCGTCCTACATATTGTGTATTGCGCTGTCTCAATTCGTTCGCTCAATCAACTCAAAAGTTGTGCCCTTTCGTATAGCGATGCAAGTGATATATACGGGGGCGTCCTCGTCGTCAGAGGCAACTCATACGGAATTAGCACAGAGGCGCTCGTGTGTCGTAGCCACGAAGGCACTCACGGAAGCGTTGGGTCTGCGTGTGCTATGCGTCGTTCCATGATATACACGCATGTACTATCGTCGTGTATTTTGCTTAATACACCGGCACAACGGGCGAGATCGATCTCCGATGCCCAACAATCAGCCAGCGAAATGTGACGATGCAATACGCCTGTTTTATCGGATCAGAACGAAGTAGCACACTACGGACGAGGTCACCAGCCTTCCGCCGCCAGGCCTTACTATGACTTCCATGGCCGGCGGATGGTTGGCAGGCGTTTCGTTTAACGTGATCTCTACCCCCCCACGGTATGGCGTGGCGGAGTCTATGATTGCTTGAAATTAAAATCCAACCCAACTTTGACCCGATGGATGCAGCAATGACTTGAGCAAAGTTATATTAATAGTAGCAGGGGCTACTGCCGTGTCCGCCGTGGGTAAGGGGGCAAAATGATGTACCTCCATTTTGGGGCGTGTAGCACGACGGGGGTGGGGGCTGGAGGGAAGGGGGTTATTATCGGCCCATCATTAACACAAGTCACAATGGGGCCGGTCTCCGGTTCAGGGGGTAGATACCAATAGAGGATGCTTGATGTGAGCAACCGCCGCTTACTAAAGCCTCTCGTCGAATCATGGATGGTGAACGCACTCCACTCGATTGCTCACTGCCTGGCGCGCAGTGACATTCCCCCCCCCCGCCCCCCCATCTCCGTGTTCCTTCCTGACAAACCTCTTCCACTGTCGACGCCTGCGTACCGCTGTCCTCAGCTTATTGCCAGTCAGTTGACAAGCTGGTGCCAGTGCTAGTTGGTATTTGTTTGACTCGGAGGTGCTTGTAAACCTGCTCTCGTGGGGCAACCTTAAAAGCCGTTCTAGGTTTGTTTCCTAATCAAGACACTAGGCTAAAAAGCTGTATGCGCCGTTTTATTAGGCTTTCCCACGAGTCGACTTTAATAATAATCTAAAACCAAGGGCACAGATAGAATACTGTTCTTTTATCCAACGAAGTCGATGTATGCATCTGAGAATCATAGCGGCTAGATCTGGCGAAGTGACACGGAGCGCAGACTGTTCTCCTGCTTTAAATTAAAGACCGATGGATTTTTTCACGGATACTTTCAGGTACGTAAGGTCGACTTAAAACATCCAGCGCGGACACGCTCTCCCCGCAATGCGGGACCTCCGTCGGCAAGCCAGTCACAACAGTTTCGCCCAATTATTCCTAAGTTTGGCAGTTCCGCTCAAGAGTTATCTGGGTACCCTCTGACCGGCCACCAAAACTTTGAGCTAAGTGCTCGACCGCCATTTCTCTCTGCCGCTATGGCGGCTGTGGCTGGTAGCTATCCGTTCAGCATGCTCGGTCAGTTTAATCCCCTTACTGCGACACTTCCACACCTTCCACTGGCTGCTGCCGGCTTTCATGAAGTGGCCCACTTTCTGCAACAAAATCAGGGCCAGACGTCGCCCAGTGCGTTAGTGTCAGCTCCGGGAGTATCCAGTGAAACTAGCCCTATCAAAGACCCGGAATCTTCGGAAGAATCTCCTAAGCGACTAAAAACCGAGCTGAGTTCACCTGAGCCACCAGCAACCGTTCTCAAATGTACGAAGTGCTCCCAGATGATGTCCAATCAAATGGAGTTGTTTCAACATGAGCGGTTCATGTGCAAACAGGGCACTGACGTTAATCGGAACGTTCCCAGCGAAACCGAGACTCTAATGGAGACACGTATTAAAGACGAACCTGATATTTCATTGGTAGAAGACCTAAAACAAGAACAGACATGCCCGGACGGCTTGTCGGATGAAGCGTTGGAATTCTTGCACACAAAGCACCAGGTTGATCCATTCCCAAAGACTACGGAGATCGAACGTTTTGCCGATAAGCTGAAAGTTAACAAGGCGACCATCCAACGGTGGTTCGATGACACGAATAGAGAACTTGAATCAGCTGCAGATGAGAAACCTCTTGAAATTATTAATGACGATCGCCAGTCACAAGCATCGCACTCACACCCTTCCTCAACACCGGCTTCACCACGACACAGCAGTAGCCCTCATCTGGATGTGGAAACGTCCGGTGAGTTTCGAAATCGGGTATTTGAATTTAATAACACGTCCAGCCTATGTTGAACCTATGTTGTAACGGTTCCCATTTTAGAGTCTACGGTGGCGACTTTATTTAATACATGTCACCTAAAGGTGCCTAATTCATACGTGTTATCCAGTCAACGAACTAACTTGAAACCCCGTGCGTTTTAGATCCTGACCAGCCGTTGGACCTTTCGATGAAAAGCGGCAAGTCCATCTCATCGGACGGGAGCAGATCACCTTCGCCGTTCAAGTCCTTCGAAGCCAGTACATTACCAAAAAATCTGCTGGCGCTATCCGCGCTCAAGGTGCTCGAAGGAGATTCCGCGGACTACGCAAAGTTCCTAAATCGCGACGCCATCGTAGGCCTGCTGATGGGTCGTTCCCCTCAGCTTCCTGCAGACCTTGTAAGCGGGGTGCGCTCTGCGTCGGCGTCGAGCGATACTGAAATGTCGAGTCGAGAAGGTGGGAGCCCGTTTCACGCGGCACTCGGTTCGAAACGGCCACTCGTTTGGACGGATGAGGACGATGCCAAACGCCGTCGGACCAAGGACGACGAGTCGGCGACTGGTACGATTTACAACTGTGATCAATGCGACAAAGTGTTCAGCAAGCAAAGCTCATTAGCCCGCCACAAATACGAGCATTCTGGTGAGTCGTAGGACAGAAAAAAATGGTCGCCGGAAAATCTCGGGAGAAACTCTTCTTTAGAAATAAAAATGCAACACTAGTAAAAAAATCACACGTCTTGTATATATGTACCTATATGTGTAACAGAAAAAGCACGGCCTTTAAATCTTGCTTGATTTTGCGTTTATTATTTCACGTTAGTTTTTATAACCACCACGTACACAATGACGCACCTCGTAATTCACAGCCTTTCCCCATGCTTCGGGGTATGACTTTGTGATCGCACTTGCTAACCTCAAGCACGCCTTCCTTCATTTGAATTTTTGCACTCCTTGCACTTCTTTTAGGCCTGCGTCCGCACCAATGCGAAGTGTGCCCGAAGGCCTTTAAGCATAAGCACCACCTGACGGAGCACCGGCGGCTGCATTCGGGCGAGAAGCCCTTCCAATGCCTCAAGTGCCTCAAACGCTTCTCGCACAGCGGATCCTACTCACAGCATATGAACCATAGGTGTGCCGTTTGTCAAACCTATTTGCCGTCCTAGCCAAATTGAATGCGACATTATCGCGTCACATCTTGTGTGCATAACAAAGTAGACGTTATTTCAATCCCATGTTTTTTCTAGTGTAATTAATGGCACGCCAATAATGGACAAAAGAGTCAAGCTTAAAAATGTATCGTAACACGCAAATATTCGTCTGCTATTTAGTAACGATGTTTCTACGTTTCTGTCTGGATTTTGTGACCTTTTCAACTTGAGCCGAATAATCTGAAACCCAGTGTTTAATAGAGGCAAGCAGCGTTCATCATTTGCAACCGTTACGATCTTCTCGTTTGTTCTCTGTTGTTCTTCAGATTCACTTACTGCAAGCCATACAGGGAGAATGCTCAGGGACAGGGCAGTGAGCTGTCAGGGGAGGTTGCCACAAGTCCACCTGTGGCTACGTCTCCATCTCCGGCTACACCTTCGCCCCCACCTGGTAGTCCAACGTTGCAGCTGAGCACGCCGACCGCGTCCTGCTCGTGGACGGCCACGTCGACGGCAAACTCTCCTCCAGGCTCACCAGCCCCGTCTCTAGTACATTGACCCACCGCCTCTTCTTTCACGATAATCCGATGCCCCGAAACAAGTAAAGCAGAAAATCGCCGCAAAAGACGCAACTTCTTGACACCGCGAACAAGAACGCTTACCATAGATGAATAATTTAAAAAACCAGAGAGAGATAGAGTTTTGAAAACGTTTTTTCTTCAATCACCAGTGAGTAGCAAGCTGCATTCCATCGAATTTCCAGCAGGTTTACATCTCTGTGGCCACACAGCTATAGAGATACAACAATCTTGCCATGTTAAGCTGTTTGAATCTCTGCGGGTTTGTCTATTCGGCACCTTGGATGAGGCCCGGGCCAGTCAGCGCGTGTCAAGGACGAATCAAACCGTCAGCGGTCGTCACATTCCCGTTGAAGACAGAAATAAAAAAGATATCGTGTGTTAATTCCAATTCCACCGCTGCTGCTGCTGCTGCTGCTGCCGCCGTCGCCGTCGCAGTGTCGTGTCATAAGCGCGAAATTCGAATCTTCCGTCCGCTTCTAGGCCCGATCTTTGCGATCCCACCTACCTCTCCCACAGCGTCTAGAACCTTAAAACTCCAGAAAACCATGTAAATCCATTCTACTTTTTACTGCTGTTGCTCTTAACTAACTGCCATCTGCAATAGTAACAGCGAGAGAACAATGACTCAGAAGTGTTAGTACTTTGACGATATATTACTGAACAAGCCTAGCAACCGCACGTCAAGTGACTTGTAACAAGGCCATGTCCATACTTCCGCCTTTCCACTTCGTTTGTTGCTGCCTCTTCAACTAAAAGGCATGCGACTCATCGAAAAAACGATACCGGCCATTTTACATTTAAACCAGAAGAACAATAAAGGAATAAAAGTTGCACGTTATGTTCTTGAACCTCACCACTACCGCCGTCGCCATCGGGCCGTGTAATTTTCTGCCACTCCACATGCGCTCTAACGCTGAGCCGGCGAGGTTTTCTCTGACGAGTCGAACAGATCAGATCGAGCTGGTTCCGAGTAAGTGTACTGTCTACTCGAATGCGACTTCATGCGATACGCGATGTGAAACAGTCAATAATCCCAAATGTCAGCGTACATCCCGAAGAATTGTAGAGGACGTACGTCTGCCGTGTGATGCGACCTATCGTCAATTTAGTTGATCTCTGGGTCTTGATGGCCCTCGATATCGAAACCGATGAAGGATATGTTCGTTCTGATCTAGGTCCTCGTGAGCTAATAGCTAAGAAATGGGTGTGATTCGTGACCCAGTCGTTGCCAGCTGGAAAACAGGTCATGTAGCATAAGTCGGATGCAACAAAATAATTCGCGTAACGCTGCAATGAGCCCTGTAGCCATTGGGGCACATCATGTGATACTGTTACAACTAAATCAAGATACGCTGCTAGCACTCAAGCTAAACAGGGAAGCTGTTAACTCCATAGCCGATAATGACCAACGAGAAAAAATACAGAATGAGCCGAGATGGTTATGACGACTAACCGATAGAAAAAAAATATGAGCAGGACAAAGATAATGAAAATCGTCTGGTGATTTGATAAATATTATATGTATACAGGTATTAAGTAGGCAAGACAGATACAGACCACACCATCCTGATCGATTCCGATCTTTCGCTATAACTATTATCAACAATGTAATAAGATATACTCCGCGCTGCGTGGCACTGTGAAAAGAGCGATTATTAATGGTGACCCCTATCGTAGCCAAAATGCAGTCGAAGGAACCTAAGAAAAAGTTCACATGTATGTGCGTGCAACAAAATAGATGAATGGTAAATGCGTACGATTTAATGTGATGGTTGGTGATATTAAGGATGATGGCGCTGTAACGGTAATAATGACGGTGATCTTAGCCTTTGTTGTTTTTTGTGGGCACGGAAACCTCGATTCATTCCTATGAAACGTCATTGCCAGCATTTGCCTGAGCGTTGCCCTAACCTGAGGGTGTAAGATGGACCAATAGAGGCAAACTGAAATCATAGGGTACCCTTCATGCCTCTGTTGTTGTTTGGCCTGCATTTTGGTATTAATTAATATTGTCGAATATGATAATGCCTTTGCAAATTCTTACTGTATAAATAACAATTGTGAACTGTGGATGTAACTAGGTGGATTAGGTCATTGTCATCATTATTGCTACCCTACTAGGTAAAACGAGCATCGAATTTAAACACCGACAATGAATATATATATATATATATATATATATATATATATATATATATATATAGGTGAAATGATATATGATGAGCAGGACTTCCACTGTCAGATCCTCTTACGTCCAGTTATATATGTATATATATACTGTATATATATATATATATATACTGTATATATATATATAAAGCCAAATAATCATTTTGTACATAACATCAACAGGACACCGTCACAACGATAGATAGTAATAATATAAAAACAACAGGTTGCAGCTAAACTAAGTCAAAGCTTGCAAGACCTTTTAAGCTTAGTCTAACAAACATAGTTTACTATAAACCTAATAATGTTCGCGCCAATTTTCTCTTATTTATTTAACAAACCAGTATAATAAATACATGGCATAAAGTAATTGTTACATTCTTAAATGTATCGCGCCCATCACTCAATCATTAATAATGAATATATCCCGAATTTTAGGCTCACATTGAAGACGTCTTATATATATATATATATATATATATATATATATAATAATAGTAAAGAGCGAAATGACCTTTGGATAGGTTTGTCGTTGAATTTGGTTTCCCAAAGATTAAGCTTCTGGCATTAGAGCTTGACGTAGGCTGGGCTATTGGGTGCCCGAATGATGAAATAGAAACGGTTTCGTTCCAAGGTATTGATCTTAACTTGCCTCAGTGATAAGCAGCGCATGACCTAACTGCACGCTCTGCATAAGTAGACCACAGGACGACTACGAGACCGTAATAACCGTAATAAAAAGATTATCAAATCATTATGATAATGACCAGAATGATGCTACATATATACTTGGGCGTTGATCGAGGTCTTACAGAACTGGATCGCAATTTGTATTCTCTCATCGAGCAAACGTACCATCGTATATATATATATATATATATATATATATATATATATATATATATATATATATATAACTGACATCGAACAAAGGTGCTACTTAAAGGGGGTAGCCCAACCCGGCCAATCCAATGGAGTAGGCAGTACATGCCGTTTGCATACACTATAATATATACACGATGTCAAATGACGTTCTACTTGGTGCTGATTGATTACTACTACTGAATCTATTTATTACGATAGCATCGTTGTTTTCTCCATGCCAATCGACCTAAACATTGACTTTATTGTTTATTGACATGGCTGAAATGTGCTACTAAGGATGCACATTAATGCGCAAGGAGCAATTAGCCGTCCTGAAAGCGAGCGCCAAACGTCGCCATTTGGTCGCCCCATCTCTTCAGCTCTCAAAGGGTGGTTACAGGGAGAGGTAACAACGACAACGTATTTTATACCTAACGATGAATGATATTGTCCTGCATAGTCTCCAGTTTTTTGACCTGTGTTTAGGTGCTACACATGATCACGGCCATGCTACTACTCGTATCCGCCTGTTGTATGTGTGATGCTGTATGGTATGATGTGAGATAACTTGTAGATCCGCGTGTAATGAGCTTCCTTCCCTTGTCGTCATATGATGTTTCAAGTTATTACTGATCTGGTGCCTAGTCCGAGCGCGTGCATCATTAGTTGTGGGGAAAAACGCAACGAAATATAAAATAGAAATCACGACTATAATTATGTACCGCAGCTGAACAGCCAACGATAGCGGCTCCATTGAGCGCCGCGAGAGTTGGACCCCCTGACGTCGCGTCCGCCCTCTTGTACGGATCTTATGTCCGCAAATGGCCATCTTCTTTGCCAATCGACAATAGAGACTAATAGATTCTACAGGTTCGAAGTTCTGTTACGGAACAAGTCAAATATAAAGCACATGCTAATCTGGTCAGTCAGAAAAGTTCGTCAGAATGACTACCTCGATAGCAGAAATCTCTAAGTCTCCTGCAGGAATTAAAGAGCGCTAAAATGACCTTGTCGAATCTATGTCTCTATGAGTCGAATGTGTTATATATATATATATATATATATATATATATATATATATATATATATATATATATTGGTTAATATTAGTAGCCCCCAAGCCCCTAGTTACTACATCCGTTCGGCCGAACGCCTGGTGCCGGCTACGTTTCAATGACAACGAACCTCAACTTTACCTTGTATCATATTGCCTGGATACTAGCCTACACAAAACAGATAAATAAGCGCCAGCTGTACGTATATAGAACTGACTATCTCTTGTCCCAATATTGATCGTATCTCTGATACGGAGTTGACACGTCACAACAATAACAAGCAGGTAAGGTTACTTAAAGCACACAATAACGCAGCTAGAAAAAGGAATTGAACCCAGTAAACTAACACGTAACAATGTCTTTGTCGAATCATTAGATTAACGTTCCCTCAAACAGAAGATCCGCATGTTCCGTTGAGCTTTTTTATGCTTCTGTAAAAATTCATTGAATTTTGGCAAGTACGTGATCTATTGAACAATCAGATTTCATCGATATGCTATCAAGATACAGTGTGATTCAATAGCTTGTAGCCCTTTAGAATCGAGTTGTCGACCCAATGGCTAGCGTGCCCGTACCGTCGGGGATGACCTACATATGCTTTTCGTGCAACGCCACACCCAACCGCTAAAGCACAACATAATAACATAGGAAAATTCCGACGCGTCATGTTGTCCGCTAAGTAACAGAACGAGGCGTGTAAACTACAAACAACACAAACACACATAGAAAATGATGTATGTAGCCATTCGCACCTAACGAGATTCTAGCAGTCAATATATCGAACGATCATGCTTGACATACATACTGGTAGTGGCGATGACTATGATTCATTGCAATTACAGGATCTCTGGCGACAATGAAAGAGGAGCGTGACTTAAGGAACAACAGATTGCGGCGCATTTTCCAACGCAATTTGTTATCCAGAATATTACTTATTATTGTTACTATAAACAGTAATAACAGTAGTAGCAGCAGCAGTTCGATAGTCGCTATCTGGGAGATAATAACTACTCAACGATGAATGAGCCTAATAAACGGAAGACGACGCTAAGAGAATGATGAACATATTATTAAGAATACATTATATGAGGATTGATTGAAGCTAGATAAAATATACTCTACTGTATCTTCGATTGTATCTGTTCAACTGGCACTATTCACTTGTACAAAGCCCGATGATCAAAAGATGGGAGAAGTAACCGATGAAGAATACCTAGTTGATATTAAATATGCATATGTGGCGCTCATGTCGCGTGACGATTCGGCCTGCCCCACTTAATGGTGTGACTGTGTACAGAGTGAGTTTAAAATGAAGCCGTGAAGAGAGACATCAAGAGAGATCCGACGACAAAGCGAAACAGGTCTGTGACTATGAAATGTTGCGAAGATGATTGGAAATCAACGATGGTAATTAACGTTATGTTAGTCATGATGGCAGGTAATAATAGTACACGAACATGAACGGGACGATAACAAGGAACGCAGGAGGCGTGCGGGGTGTTCTTCGCTGTTCAGAGAAAAGTCGATTCGTCAGAGCAGAACTGCTCAGCACCTACACAATGCCTCCTGAGTGACACTACTAAGTTATTCATTTGTTTAATTCAGGCCTTTCATATCGTTTATTTATTGATAATGATGCTTCTCAAGTGACATATAAGTAAGTCGTTTGAATTCTGCACACTCTGTGTTCTCGGGCCAAGCATTTTCGTCACACTTATTTCACTAACGCACGTGGACACGTACACGCTTAGAACGAACGAAGTGACTAGACAGCACAATGAATGAACGCTGGTAATGATAATAATAATAGCATTGATACCAAGAACGATACTATAGCGACGTAACCATGGATACGATATAAAGCAACTGAATTCAGACTGGTGCCAATGGGACGAGCGATGACGGGGCGCTCTGGTCCACTTGTACATACCTAATGATGGAAATGGATAAAACAACGGCGATGATAATGACGAAAATGCTAACGATGGTGTTATGTATATGAATCTATTATATTAATAAATAAAAATATTGCAATGTTTCATTTTAAATCGAATGTCCACAAATGAATGTTACTTCACTGAAGCAAATCTTAGCGCCTAACTTCTGAAGTTAGTTGATATGAATCAAGCTAGAGTACTGCTAACTTCTTATATACTGTATTAAAGTAATAATATTATTAATAGTTAGGTTAGCATGAGATTAAAGTTAGTTCTTAACAAGTAATTAAATTACTTTATATTATTGAAATATTTTGAATGATGTTCTACAGCTTTCGACATTTGTTCATCTCTAAAGCGATGCACCCGCACATTTAGAGAAGCTTTTACATGTCGGTACTGGATGAATTCAACACTACTTTAGTTTCTGCTGTCGAAATCTGGAGTCAAAGGTATGACAGATGCACGCTCTCTGCCCTAAGGCGTCGTGATCTTTCGACCCTTGGTCTGGCCCCGCGAACGTTTGTTCCAAGCTCTGACCTCTAAAGTGACGTTACGAGGGCTTATTGTAAGAGGACGAATTAGGGACTAAGCGTGTAAATATGTAGTGGTCTGGGTCCGAAGTCGATTCTAGACACACTGCTTCTTTTCGCGCTGACAAGAGCCACCCGTTTGAAACATCGTCTAGCTGGAAAAATGCCTTAACGTAAGCCTAAAATATGCTTATTTAAAATGACTAGTTGAGAGGTAGGAAACGCTTTTAAGATAGCTTCCATATAACCTTTTCTTTGGCCAACTTTCGGCCAGGAGTGCCTCACAACTTCCGACTTTTAAGACGTTAAACACACTGATGCGGGGATGGCACGAAGAGCGCGCACTCCACGACGTAGCCTCGTGTTCTTACGACTTAACAATGACAGCATTTTGATTTCTCAGGAGATATGTTTCTGTTCTTCGTTACGTCTTGAACGATCTGACGTCTCAAGCCGTACGCAAGCTCGGATTGTATTTCACTTTTAGTAGATTATTTCCTTAGTATTACATTCGTCACACTTTTATATTTAACGTCACTGGATTCATAATTGTTAGGTTACTGTTCTTCGTCAGAGGAATTTTTGTATGCTCTGCGTGTATATCCAGGTCGGCCGCGTCTAATACAAAATTGCTCAATAGCCTTAACCTGGTGACGTGTCTCAGCCATCACCGATACATCAAGCTATGATTATGCGCAATGATGTTCGGTGCAGCTATTTCCGAATGCAGTTGACTTACTACGACTTCATAACACCGAAGTTCGTTTTTTGGCATTGTATAGACTGCCCTCACGCGCCTTCGTTTGTAATCTTTTGCATGTTTGCTTTTTGGTAATAAAAAAAAAATCAAACTCATCCGCCATTGTGGCATTGCAAAGTTCATTCATAGCTTATTGCCTTCTTAGACCATAATAAAAGTTATGAGTAAAGGTATTAACTTTTGAATCTTCAGTATCTGAACATATATCACTTAAGTCCCCTCTGATTATTAAAACTGGGAATCTGAGGTGCGCACGACGCAAGGGAAGCCATAGATAAATATATTTGATATAGCAATAATGTAATAAGCAAAAATAATAATAATACATGTTTAGGCATTGAAGAATACGCGAAGCGCCGCCTTTCTTTTTGTAAATATTCAAAAGTGATTTTTGGATTATATTGTAAAAAATGTATTGATTTTCATGTTTAGATTTGAAGGTTATGGCAATTTAAAAACAAGAGCTTCCAGTTAAGGCTGCTCAAGAGCTCCAGTGAAGACACTTTGATCAAAATACCTATCTCAGCGAAAATTCTGCGATCTGATTCAATATTGGGCAACGACGAACTCAGGGACACCGATACAACTGAAGCAAAAAGGATGCGTGTCTAGCATAAAAGAGGCGTGCCGCTTTTAAGGTTTTGTCAGTTTCTGTACTGAAAATCGAAGAAGGGATTGAAGCTCTTCTGTCTTTGAGTTTAAATCGTGAAGGTCATACTTTTACCGATACTTACCTTATCCACTAAAAACGAACGTACCATCGATACTGAATTTTCCTGTTACTCTATTGACAATACGGAAATATGTCTTCCGGACTCACTGTGTCAAACGAAGCCAAGGTGGTGTATGAAGACGTCAAAAGAAACAAATCATTTCGGTATATTATCTATACGATTAGAGACGAAAAAGAGATCATTATAGAGACGAAAGGACCACGCACAACTACATATCAGGACTTTCTTTTGCATATGAAAACCTTCAAGGATCAATGCAGATATATTCTCTATGATTACCCAACATACTCTGTCGATCCGCCAATTGAAGTCGACCGGCTTTTATTGATAACATGGTGCCCTGACAGTGCGACGGTACGAGACAAAATACTCTTCGCGTCAACAAACAACATCCTGAGGGATGTTTTTTCAGGCGTCTACAGGCACGTGCAGGCGTGCGATTTTGATGAGCTATCGCAAAAGGATATAGAGGATATACTTGTCAAAAAATAACTTGAACCACAAAGTGGCTCACGAGGCTACCGGATCGAACATAGCTTTAGAGTCACATAAATGATTGATCAAAATGTTCAGATTTGGCCTATCGAGTGCAACAAAGATTCAGAGAGAAAATCAGATAAGTCAAAAAAAGTATAAATTGACATCTTACGTGACGCGTTTCCGTATGTCCCGGACACTACAGAAAATAAAGGTTTCGGAGCTCACGCTAGTTAAATAAACTCGTGGAATTAATAGGAAAGAATAATACTAATACGACAATACGACGTTAATCTCCCTGACCTTATCATATGCAGACAGCGTTTCAGATTTTACGCGTTCCTGCGTTTGTTCTATGCCTATTATCCAAGTCATTACCGGACTCATGATCTGGCATAATACATGGCCACTGAGCATAGTAGATAATTACAGACATATATTACGCTACATATATATTATCTCGATTCGTACGCATGTTATCTAGATTGCAGGTTTAGATCATCGACAGTTGCGTCTCTTGATTGGCTGAGCCAACGCTAACGTAATTTAAGCGTGTTAAATTAAGACGTCGTCGGTGAAAGTAGTACAAGATGCCCTTAGAAACCGCCGATATAAAACAAGTAACAGTAAGTAGAACAACAGTAGATATGTGAATAGTTACGGTATTAAATACTACATACATTTCACTACATAACTATAACTTTATTTCAAAAAAAAAAAAGGAAAGTGTTTTGTTTTGATTTTCCAAAGGGAATTCAGAAACTCCAGAAAAAAGCATTCGAATATTATAAAGCAGGGTTGCCGCCTAATTAGCTAGATTATAAACTTTCTGTTGCGTTCATTCGTATGTAATTCAATTCAACGACAATGAATAAATATATAAGAATATAGTAAATGAAGGAATATATACATATATAATGTTATATACATATATATATATATATCCCCTTATTTATTATAAGATATTTGCACACTTTCTTCATAAATTAATCATTAATAGTCGGACATTTGTAAAGCGATTTCATTAATTCATTCTTTCTGCTATATTTACATTATTATTATGTAATGATATCATAAATGTTATGTATTTTTAATAATTTCAAATAGTTTATTTTCAAGCATACGCTAGAAATATCTCTTGAAGATCTAGCTAAAAGCTCGTAGTCATTCTTTTTGGGAAGATTTGTAAACCTGCAAAACCACGCACAGTCTTCATTCTGCCTGCAACCTATTACTGGTCGTTATATTGCTGCCTCACTACAACTGATAGAGCTCTATTTAGGGCTTACAGATATGCGTTTGCCTTTATTCCACTATAATTATGTCCTATTGTTTTGTAAACAATGGATATTATTTTTTCGATGAACGCTTCGAAGCAACGATATATGGGTATCTGCAGAAGAGTTATCTTACTCACTAATATTGTGTACGAGAATAGACAGGGCGGCTATCTAAAAAAAGCGACAGTTAATTATCTCTTGTCTCAAACTTGTCTGCAACAATATGATTCCACTATAGCTGTGGCTGTATGGTTCGATGCGGCGTGCCACTGCAGAGAAGCTAAGTCTGGCCGTTAGAAGAGGGAAATATGCCGGTGCATTTATTACATGTCGCTCCCGTCGCATATAAGAAAATGGGACACCTATCGGACGCAAGAAGACATTTATTTTCTTTTATCGAATATCGAAATATTATACTTTCGATTGATGCAATTCTCAGTTTGTCTTATGACAATACTGCTGGAAGAGTAGGAGATTATTTTCCATGTGAGTACGAAGGCACTGGAAGGCTTTGAATGCTTCTATCTAATGGGTTTCCATTTTCTTTTCAATTACAATTTTTATTCCTGCGGCTATTCTATTAATGGCAGAAAAGTTGACGCCTCTGGACAGCCGTATGGGACACCAACGAAGCTTCTATACACACTAACGATTGTTTGGCGCACTTATTCAAAGCAGACAACTGGGTAAACATGAATGTCTAAAGGTTCGATTGAAGTCGGTCATACGATGTGTTCGAATCGTGCGTGTTTGAAATTAGAATGCAATGAAACATTTTCTAATGATTATTAATTAACGAAGGCATATTCTGCTATAACTGGCCAAGACAACGGTTAACCCTCATTTTGTGACAACGATGTTTGTCTATCCTCTTGGACGGGGCCCGTCTATGCGACTTTTATCGTGAGTGGTTTTTGTTTGCCGATGTATGGTCACTGATGAACATGTAACCGATGCACAACAAACGACACAAAACAATAGGCAAATTCATACATATTTTCTTTCTTTTCATTCTTGTCCATATCGCACAGCGCTGATGTAAACTGTTTAAGTTGTTATCAGTTCGATCTCCTTTTTTTTTTTTCATTAGCAGCTGAAAATTTTTGCTTTATTTATTGAATGAGCGACCCAGTTGTAAACATAGCGCGAACAGCTGTCGTTGCCCATATGATTGGGGAAGATTTTGCCATGTCGATAAAAAGAAAATAGCTGATGCTAGCCAGCATGTACTTGCGTGCGTATCATGGTCGCAGGTGCATGCGACAAATATCCGTATAGTGCTGATGATAAAGTATTGTCTATTCAGTCATACTCTCGACGCGCTGTAACAAATAAGTATCGGAATTAGTAGTCATTTAGATAAAAGATATTATTGGCAATGTATAATTAGACACTACAAGTAGGATTCTTTTGTTCACCAATAAGCGTTTCTTTTTGGTTAGTTGACAATGCTAAGTTTATGATGCTTAAGCGTGATGCATTTTAAAAGATTAATAAATGGAAAAACATACTTTTGTATATCTTGCAGACGGCATGGACTTGCATCCTGTTCTCACTCACAAAACATTGTTACAAAACCCCAAGGGGAAAAGCGGTCAGTGAGTTGCCATGAAGGATTTCCTGTAGCTTATCAACCACTGGTTGTTCGGATTGCGTCTAAACTTTTCGAGGTATTCAGTTTTTTCATCTTTTAACTATACATACGCAACGATAACGCTTTTTCGCTACATATTCAGTTCATACCGTAATTCAATAATGGATATTCGAAAGTTTGCAATACGAAAAAAGACAGTGTGGCAGGGAGGGGTTTCTTCTTAATTCGAAGCCAACAAACTTGAATTCTAAAGTTTACTTTATCACGTAGGTTATTTTAAGATCTCTGAAGGCTTTCTTGAAAGACGCTTTGTCTAAACATGTCAATTTTTCTTTATTACGTTTCAGGACAAAAAGGAATCCGTTCCAACTTCCACCATCACATGTAATCTAGGTGTTCGATCTTCCACAGATTTGTTAACTCAGTCTCTAAAATTCAGCGATCGCCTTCAACCGGTCCTAGACAACGCTGCTACACAGACACAGATAGCGCTATTGTTACCAAATGATTATCGGCAAGTGTACAGCTGAAACACTTCATATCAACGAACCAAGATGTACCTCTTACAGTTGTCGGTCGTGAGGCGCATATTGACCTTTAATTTAAACGCTGTTTGAGGATGAGCAAGTGATTGTATATCGATTTGGTAAAAAAAATACAAATTTTATTTAGTCTATTCTACATCAAGCAACTTTTTGCTTGAGTCTGGAGTTGACCAAACGCTCATTTTGTCTTTTCAACGCATGGTTTGTTTAACAAGAACAAGTAAAGTTGTGTTTACTGGCCACTGCTTTGCTAATGCATATAACGTTATTGTCGTTATTTTTATTATTCCAGTTATATAATGAGCCAGTGGGCAACTTGGCTAAGCGGTGCATGCGTGGTTCCTCTACACCAACGACTTCCACCTAAGATGATTGAATATCTTTTACAAGATAGTGGTAGTTCGGTCCTTATTACAACGAACGAGCTGAGCTCCGTGATTGACACCATCGACAAAGATCTTATGCGGTCCATTCGGGTAGTTTCGCTAAATGCCGACGACATCGACGGACTTCCTGAACCAGCAAGTATAGCCAAGGTGATCATAGTTACCGAAACTTTGTTTGTCTTAATTTGCTATTTCACTAACTAACCTGAATGTGTGCATTATAATTTTATTTGATATCGTTAATAACAGTTAGAACCTTTGGTTATAACGTATTTTAAGTACAATCCGTTTTAAAGCAGTCCATTTAGTGAATTTGTAATGTCTACGTACTGCGATGCTTGCCATATTTCTGGGGCTTTACTTTCTCTCTCTCTCTCTCTCTCTCTTTCTCTCTCTCTCTCTTATAGAAGAAAAGTAGTCCTTTTCTTGCAAATATAAGACGTATCTGAATGTATGTGTAGTGAATACATTCTAGAAAAAACTGTAAACCCTACTTCCATACACTACCTTGGTGTCCTACTTGTTAAGGATAATCAAGGACTCAGTCGGCTCCTCGTATCTGAATAATGGATACTGTTCCTTGCGAAACGAAAAATGCAATTAAGTCCACAAAACTGTCAATCATGAAATAATGGCTTCTTATTGATGCGTTGTTGTATTCCCATTCTCATTTATATTTCAGCATACATTAGTTCAAATTCGGGACCATTTCCAACTTTATAAGAAGCGCCCAGCGCAAATGGTGTACACATCAGGTACGACAGGACCGCCTAAAGGCGTCGTAACAACACACGCTGCACTTGACGCGCAGGTAAGTTGCATTTGTGAGATCGGTATTTTTTAGTTACAATAAATGTAGATTGATGCAGACTTGGATTTACAAATTTGTTAGTAAAATAAATTATTATCAGTAGTAGTTGATGTATTGGCATTCATCGACCATTTAATATATACATGCATAACCGTTCTGTTAAGCCAGTCGATGACAAATCAGACAAGACGCGAATTTTTTTAAACGTATCAAACAGCTTTAAAGCATTTTGATTATGTTTTCCTAGGCCATTGAATGTAGCTACAACAACCGAATTATGTCTAAATTCTAATGATCAGCATGCTGAATTTAATCTTCTCTATCTGATGGACAAATACGAGAATTGCACAGAAGCTAATTAGCTACATTCCTCGTGGCTGGACATTACAGGCGAGCTCGGTCGCGCTTGACTGGTTCCTAGGTCCCGAAGACTATCTTCTTAATCATCTACCACTTCATCACACCCATGGCATTCTAAACGGGTTACTGTCGCCGCTTTGGGCCGGAAGCGGTATATATTTGCTGCAGAGTTTTGACCCAAAAAAGGTCTGACATCGCATGAAAATGGACGCTGGTAAACACTACCATGAAAAATGTTAATTTCTTTTGATAAAATTAATCATCGGACGAATAGGATAATCTTCAAACACCCGGGTACTAGTGTTAGGTGTGATTCAGCTGGTTTTTTTCACGATCAGCTTTAGCAACCGATTGACGCTTGAACTCTGCAATGCGAGCGACTCTTTAGCGGCAAGCTTGTAGTCTACTCGAAGCAGATGTGAGTGCATTGTAAATAATATAACGCATCGCTAACCCAGCTGTTGTACACAAACTGCTCAGTTTATAGATTGTTTTTAGTTATTTTTCTGCGCTTCCGTTTGAATGTATTTCGTAGTATCTACGATGGAGGAAGAGAAGCTCGATATTCTGTTCAGGTAAACATGATTTCGTATATTTTCCCAGTAATAATAACAATAATTCGTAGGAAAAAATGCTTCTTCCCTATTATTAAGACGGCTCTTTTTATTAAAATTTGCTGTTTTTCGGATCAACGAAAAAATACATGTTTTCTTATTAAATACGTACGTTGTTGCTGTTTTTCCTTCTCCTGCTGCATAGGTGTGGGAAGTATTGCTGTCGGAGGACAATCGAGTAAATTTTATGCTGGCCGTGCCAACAATGTACGCCCAGCTTGTGTTATTTGCTAAAGAGCAACTTTGGGAACGACGCGAAGAGATTCGTGATTTTCTTAAGCTGAAACTACGTCTTTGCACTTGCGGGTCGGCTCCTCTTAGCCTCCAGTTGTTTCGGGACTGGGAAGAACTTACAGGTCACGTGATTCTTGAACGGTACGGAATGACTGAATTTGGCATGGGGGTTGGCGGAGACGCGGTAAATCCAAAAATGCGCTATCCCGGCACTGTTGGCAGGCCGTTTGTCGGACTCGAATTTCGTATCGCAGAACAAGACGGCTACTCATCGAATCGTTTTAAAACACTCGCTCATATGGTATGCATTGGGTAACCTTGTTGCTTATTGCTTGTAAGTTAGGTCGGAATAGTTCCCAAACGATTTAGATAACTATTATTTTATTATGCTTGCTTAAATGTCAACATCGCATCTCAAAGGGTGTTTATCAAAACTAATACAGTCATCACTTAAATTTTCTAAGTGATATTTGACCTAAGTTGAAAACTCTTCATTTTAACGTAAGCCAACGAGTGAGCAACATACGTAACACGTATAGTATTCATATCCTAAATTGCATTTATGTAATTCTTGTAACGTTTTATAGACAAAACACTCCACCACAATCAAAACGATGTCGCGAAATCGTATCATTGGCGAATTACATGCGAAAGGTCCACAAATGTTCAGTCACTACCACGAGCGGCCTAAAGAAACCAAAGATGCGTTCACAAAGGATGGCTGGTTTCAAACTGGTATCTATTCTGCTATAGTTTAATCGCTTGAAAAACTTCTCTGTCAATAAAAATTTCACCTACCGAGCGAATCGGATAGAGTGTACAACGATTAGATAAGGAGTACTGGTTAGTGTATAAACCAACAGATTGTCATCCTTACCCTATTCTGTTTAAAATGTCTTGATCACCGTCCAAAATTTTCTGACCACTACGGCCTTTAGTCTTCCCGATTCTAAATGCGGAGCTCAATCAGGTATCTTAAATTTTAACAGTCTTAAATATGGTCACCTTGTAAAACGTGAAATCTCGCCACCCAGGCGTATTGAGTGAATACTATTACATACCCTACTCGTAATATTTCAAAATGGGTCTCCGCCGTGTCACAAACATTATTGCTCATCTCAAGGATATTGGTAAGTTAAGATTTTAGGGCATGTAAGAAAGTTTAGTCAAAACAAATCATTTAAAAAAAACGTTGTTAAAAATGTGTAATGATATTTAAGTGTGAGTTTTTCACATTACAGGTGATATGGCGGAGCTTGTCATTTGCGACGATCGCAGGAACTTGGTTAAAATACTAGGCCGAAAAAAAATGGACTTCATCAAGTGCGGCGGCTACAAGGTCAATATATTCGTCATTTATACATTTTTTTTATTTATACTTTTATTTCACGTTTTTCATTTATACACTCTTCTTGAGCCGCAACAAATAGTGCCTAGTTGACGGAAGAGTAGTGAACCAAAATTTTCGTATTGTTCAATAGACAACCGAAAAAAAGCTCGGAAAAAAATAAAAGTAGTTCTTCTAAATTTGAACCTCCACTTCATAGAAAGACTATGGATGCAGTACCAAACAAATTTGATCGCAAAATTTAAGCCGTGCTGCGGTTCTTTAAAGCTAACAATGCATAAAGCATATTTAGCGCTCTTTATTAATGCCTAATTGTAATAACCAGAACTTGTAAAAACTATGGAATCTAAGTAGAGTTTTTAGTCATAGAATTCGAAAAAGTATCTTTGGACTTTTCCATTGTTGTCGGTTGCAGGTCTCTGCGCTGGAGGTACAGAACGAACTGGAAGCAGTGCCAGGGGTCGCTGAAAGCGCCGTTTTTGGCGTCCCAGACGTGACATGGGGAGAACGAGTTGTTGCAGTGGTTAGTTAAACAGTTCTAATAGCTTTGAATGAATGTTAGATGACGCTTCTCGTCTATGCCATTCATATGTATACTAATATGTCATTACAGGTGGATAATGATATTGTCAAAATTAACATATTCATCTCATGCTGTTTCTTTATCGACTGTAACAGCTTTGTCTATTTATTCTGTGACTTAAACGTTATCAGGTGGTGCCGAAAAAGCAGTGTAATTGTACTGATCTCAAAAGTGAAATACAAATGCACTGTAAAAAAACACTCCCCCCGACGTCTATTCCTAGTGAAATTACCTTTGTCGTGGAGCTGCCTCGTAACGTAATGGGCAAGGTTTGTATGTGATTTGCGAACATACCACAAGGCAGATTTTATTACATATTCCCTAAAATTTCAGTCAAAACAAACGAAGCAAACATTACTAGGCATTGAAATTAGCCGAAAAGAAATCTATACTAGGGTTTCGTATATAAAAGGATAAGCTTATATATAAAACTGATTTGGCAAAAAATTTCAAAATAAATTTTGAGGGGACATTATCTTAAGACCAGCTGATAATCCGAATCAGCCAGTTAAGATGCTGCAGGAGTTCCAGCTGCTTGAATTAATTTGTGTTTACACTGTTGAAAATGTTTTCTCGACGTTTTTGATGACACGTAATTTTGCAATGTGAAAGTAACCAACTCATACGAATACCATAACAGCAGTTGACAAACGGTGGCGTTTCTACATATGGAAAATCTGTAACAACCCCGTAACTCAGTTTTTCTTGGCATTATTTACTTACAGATTGATAAGACCTTTCTCCGAAATCAACATTTGCAACGTTTGCTGAAAGAATCGATGCCATAGATTTTGAAACGACATTCCACATATGTCTTTCTGCTAAGATAATAAAATATGTAAATCTAACATTAGTGTGATTGAATTCCATTCAGTAATTAATAATGGCAATGGTGAGCGAGGCTTGAAATCGGGTGTAGATAGAGCAAGGAGATATAAATCGCAGACTTCTTCATTTGACAGCTTTTCATAGTGAGTACTTATATCCATGTTATGCACATATAGAACTTCACACTATTTGCACTACGTTCGGGGTGCACTTAGTTTCTTAGTGAAAGTGGAATTAACAAAATGTAGATCACGATAGAGACAATGAAATGTGGCCATGAGATTGATATATAAAAAAGAACCACTATGGTCGACAACAGCCGTAGGTAATAGCCTGACTATGAGTAGCGCCACATCATTATCGCAACAAAATGTTACTGCAAATATGGTATTTTTTCCAGTTCTTTCATAAATGATTTTATTACAATGATGCAATATGATGCAATGGTGGTAAACAATGGTGCAATGAAGATCGACTGCACTTACATTGAAATTGAATATAGATTGGTCTTCCCAACAATAACGTAGTCAAATAAACATTCTACCCCATTATGTGGGGAAAATGGAACCTTCAGGGTATCCAGTTTGGAGTACTAGAAAAAAGCATTAATTTCCACTGTATCAAAGAGCAAATGTGAACTTTTTTTACATTGTCAATAAAGCTATGCACCTAAAATGTTTATACAGTCTAATGTTTTCATCAAATAGTAATCTTTGTTTTGACTCGTTTCTTACTCAAAAATACACAACGAGTCTTTTTTTTTTGTTAACTATAGAATGTTAATTATGCACCATTATAGTAAATCACTCGGCGTTCTAGATGCTTGTACCTTGTTGAACATTTGACATATCACAACATGTTTGGTATTTTTGTTTTTAAGGTTTCATTGTACATTTTTCTTTTCACACACATGCAGTACTGAAAAGACACAAAGTATAAAATCGGAACCGTGCAGGAATTTTTCATGTATTATTGCAGTACTATGCAGGATATTCACTTACATTTATAACAAACAGGATAACACTTACATTTATAATATCTATAACAAACATAACAAACAAAAAATCCTAACGAGCGAAATAAATAACAAAACATATTAGTTGGCTTAATACTATGATTAGCACGTGTTATTTCGCCTTAGCTCTTTATTAATTCCCTAACCCGTCGCTCTGAAGCGAGAGGATGGTGCATAGTGTAGTCAACTGAGCCGCATGTTCTAGGCCTACAAATCTTGTCATTTCAATTTCCGCGAGTGATAACAATTATATGTTTGAGACGAGCCCTTTTCTATGCCTGAGTTTGCCTACGTTTGGAGTTTTTAAGGCTAATTTCAGTATATATATATATATATATATATACGTCTATACGTTGCTAACTGTGAGAGACATTGTCAGGCCGTCGACGATACTGAAGCGAGTGAGGAAATGCGTATAACTCAAAATAGATTCCTTGTATATTGTTCAGCAAACGTTAAAATACGACATAGTATTTTTCGTTAGTGCTTTATCTAAAGTATAAATTGAAGCAGATTTTATTTCATTGATCGTCGTATTTTTCATTTAGACGATTTAGTCTTGGAAAACAATAGCACGTACTGTGATATGTTACAGACAAAGGAAAATTTATATCCAGCTACAGTCTAAGTCAGCCACATCTTTTCCGATCGTCGCGCTGCATAATATTCCACCTTATAGGAACACCAATAATGAGATTCCAATTTATTATATCATACTATATATATATTCTTAAAATGAAAAAAAGCAGAGTCAGTAGGATAACTAGATCTTAATAAGGAAAAGCACGTTACAGTTGAAATCATCAGCACTGCATGAGACGCAAGCTTATCGCTTAGACGTATCGCGTAGATTTTTTGTTTCGCAAATGAAAGTGTCTTTGTTATTTTAACCAGTTAGTCAAAAGTGCGACGTCGTTGCTTTTGGTCAATTTTTTATATATGTCTTTCTGTATATAATGAACTATATTTAACAAACATTATGATACTGAAAGTAAATAGATATGCGGAGGTCATATAAATATCCCGCAAGAGTGTCCTATACTTGATATACCTGTATAAAAGTTTTACTACCATTATTATCGAAATGTCTTATTGAAATGCTTATGCGATGCTATTATCACCAGTGCTAGGGCTTTGTGTGTTTTGTGTATCATTCTTTTTATGTTTTTGTGTCGAATGAACTGAGCATTGTCTTCCGGGTAAACGGCCTTTTTAAAAACCTTCATGTACAGCTTCTAAACAAAAAATAGGTTCCCACATATGTACCGGATATGAGCGTTTACACGTGTCTTATTGAGTGTGTCATATATATATATATGGAATTATAAATTATTGCACAATAAAAGAACACGATGAATGTAGAGACTTCTGCAAATTCCTATTAATGCCAGGTGCGGGTGTGCCGGTGTGTATTAATATCAGAGGACGTTTTTTCTTCGACTTTTTCTAAGCACAGCATATTTGACCGAATGACAGACAGGCAAATTTGAGGCACATCTACAGATGACCAATAACGTTCACCTGTTTTTTCATATTTGCTCGTTACACTCGATGGCTAGTAACCAAACGACTATGCAAATGATTTGTGTTTTTATCATGGAATTAAAACGTAACCGTGACATTGCTATAATATTATGTCCCATAGCTATTAGTCGCGTATTATAAGTGGGTGGAATTTGGATTAAGTCACGCTGGCGAATGCTTTTCCCTGAAAGAGCGGACGAAAACTTTATGACACGTTTATCCAAATAAGCCTATCCTCAACCGACTTTAAAAACATTGAAAACTAAGTCAAATTTCAGTGGCTACCTCCCAAAGTTGGCTTTGTAACAGGAACAAGCTAACGGCTCTCATATCTGATATATTGATGCCAAATGCGAGCCCGGATGTGACGTTTACAATGTTTTAATTCGATGATTCAAATTGGAAGCAGTTACCGTGATAATATTGTTTCTATCTCTTATGGGATTGTTGATACAAATGTTTTACATATGCAGCACACAAAAAACGTTCCAATTTAGTTGGCAGAAAAGATCGCCAATCCGTAGCTGGAAGCGACGGGATTTTCCGCGAGCACCTTTAGTTACGAGACAAAACGGAGGCAATCCGATGGGCAGTACAATACACGAACATGTGCAGCGTTAGCCAAGCAAACAACAAAGCGATAAGGATGTCCCGGTTATGCTTACAAGAGCATTATTTAACCGTGATGTACTCACAGAATTGTCGCTTATTACATCTCATATATATTACGAGGCAACGATAACGCGTCGGCGGCGAAATATTTTGCTCGCATCTCTAACGTGACAGAAGGACCACCACCGAAGTGCTACGACCCAAGTCGAAAAAAGTAAGAGAACTCCAGAGCGAAAAGAAGCATCGCCGCATTTGACGCATCTACACAAGCTGAGCGCAATGAAACTGTGAAACAGTAAACGGTTATGGAGCGTATCCATCCGCATCGGCGTTCGTCGTTCTTATGTCCAAGAAGCGTGAAGTCGCCTTTTGTTAATTCTTCTGAAACGTTTACATTTCAGTAGGTACGGAACGTTCGGGTACGCGCTCGGTGTCGTGAATGTCGTTTGCGAGATGATGGTAGCGAAGTGTACGTGGCTTACAAATATCTACCAAAATACTGTTTATCATGTAGTCAATGAATGGGGGGTAGGAAGCAAAATGGTCGCATTCGGTGTAATTTAACAACAGTAATTGAATTTGCGTTGCTGGTAAGAACAAAGCGAAGGCATCACTGTTCGCCTTGAATACTTAAGTGGGTAATAGGTGGGGTCCTTTGATTACAGCATCCTATAAAATGCAAATAACGAGTAAAGGAGAATTTGCTGAAATGTTCTATTATAAAGGACGTTGCTAATTTTATGTATAGATAGATTATATATAATTACCCTGTCGTTGCTCATGCATTTTTAGCCGTAATGGACCGTGCAACTGTGGCTTCTCTAAGTTTCTCTATTGCAATGAACGAAACCGCTGGGTGCGGGTGTCGTCCGTGCCAGATCTTCTCTCTATGGGTAGAATACGTATGCCAGGTAAGAGCTAAAATGGCCTGAGCATTATCTGTAGTTGTAAATAAGTTTTTAACTTCGGCAGTGTAGAGGAACATACCGTTGCCGTAACTGTCTCATATACTACTTTAATCATAACTATTGAACCGTTGATTCCACTAAATACTTGAGTATTACGATCCATCTGGATAGTAATAATCATGGTAAACATATGTTCATTTTCACGTTCCGGAAGGCTAATTTAGAATAATATAGTAGCATCTAGTCGATAGGATTACGTAAATGGCAGTATAGAATGCTCAATCTGACAATTAGACTTAGTTTCGCTAATGCATAGACAAACACATTCTGATTTTTACGCCAGATGCCGCGGCTAATGCCTAACCCGAAACAAAGTGTGTGTACACTCACTTTTGAACCCAACCACGTCACGCGTAGGTTTTTAGGCGGAAACGCAGAACCTGTAGATGACTGCACTGCCATAAAAACATATCAGAATCTACTTCATGAACCTATTAGGGTCGACTTTCAGAAATACCTTATTATTTTTTTTTTACAATCAAGACTATATCAATATTCGAGATTTTGAATAGCAAAATGTATTACCGTCGCACAGAAAAGTACAGTGTGCACCCATACTTTGACTTTCATCTTAAGCATGTTAACACACATATTCAAAGAAAAATGCATATGCACAAAACGCATAATTGAGGTTATGAGATTGTTGCGTCGAGGCAAACTGGTTTATCTCCGTTTTTTACAAAACATATACAAGCAAGGTCTACCAAAACCCTAAAATGCATTTTTAGCGACCGCAAAGCCTTAATAGTCACAGGCCGATAGTTAGTTTGAGAACGTTGCAGAGAACGCTATGCCAACAAGATCCTGCATCGTGTCTCACAGTTTTGTTAGCAACGTATACGTGTGTAAATTCGTTAGTACGAGAAAATATTTTTGCCCGATGACAAACCCGCGTCAACGCGTCAAGGTACTTTAGCATTTGTAACCCGCGAGAGCGAATAAATTAGGTAAAAAATCAAGATAAAAGGTTTGTTATTTTATTAGAGCTCTAATACTCCATATCTCTTCAGGGCAGTGTTTTTATCGATTATGCGAAATTCATTGTAAATTCATCTCTCGGACGTCGACAAGCGTTTGAATGCCGTTGAGTTTCCCTAATAGAAACGGTAATTCGTGTACAAATTTCTTGACTGCGACTAAAATGGGAAACGAGAGTGGAACAGATGTCCCGTCTCGTAGAAGCTCGGTAACATGATAAATTTCATTCGACCATGCCACTGGTTTATTTCCTGTATGATGACATACTTCCGGTAGTTGGCGTAGCGATAAAGTAGTTAATATTACCTTGTTCTTGGTGCCTGAACTCGACGCAGAGTGGCACGTTTAGGCGTTTGGCCACATGCTAGCACGTATTTTAAAAGCTAGTCATAGACACAAACGTTACGCTGGATTAGAGAGGCACATGATGTCCAAACTGCTGAATGATCGTACAGTGTGGATACTTCATTCGGAAATGTCATCGCGCCATCGTAGTGTCTTCGCCAATGTTAGAAGGCTGCTATTTAGCAGGAAAAGCGTCCAAGCTGACAAAAGAATAATACCGTCGCATCGGAACTTGATAAAAATCTGCACAAACGTTCCACGCACTCGAAGATACCTTATATGTTTAGTATATTTGATTGAAGACATCGTTGCTGTCTCCTGTGAAATTTAATAGAACTTTCTTCTAATTCATCACACGTATGGTGTATATGTGTCTGGTGAAGAAAGAGGCATTTTGGATCATCAGTATGATTCTCAATCCAATCTAGTATCTGTAGCTTGCAACTTTCAATACACAACTGTTTACTTTTATTATTACTATTTACTTTTTACTGTTTACTTTTATGTTTATATTTTATTTTGATGAGATGATTACGTTTGCCAACACCGCTAACTCCTTAATTTATCGCTAGGCAATGTTATAATAAATGTATTGTGTTGCAGTAAATACTATTTTTCACAACAGGAATTCAAACAAAAGACTGAACGCGCCTTAACCGAATGCTGTCCTGTACCGTGATTTTTTTGTAAGCAAAAGCGTCACCGAACCATTTCCTATCACCCTTATTCGCCTCTGCGCCCTCAAATCCATTTTTTTTTTCTATCTGTTCCTCCGTTAGTCTTTGCAATACGTCAGCGCCAAACGTGACCGGATGCTAAAATAAGCGGTTAGTATCGCATTGTCACAGGAAGTTTATATTTGGAACCACTGCTGCACCCAGATTAATTTCGCCTATCCTGTGTGCGTTAGCAATCGAACTATGCGTAAATTAAGCCTTTTTGTTTGCAAGTAAGCCGCGTAAAAAAATACTCAGATCTCTTCAGCTCTATAGCTTCACTTCAGAACTGGCCAACAATTAATTACCGTATTATTTATGATGTGTGACCGACAATACGAAATAATGTGATCTCCGGTAATGTTTAGAATTGACTACTAATGCCGCTCTTTGTGCTGAATGGGTAGGTTGATAAGGATGCTGATCATAAAAGCTTGCGCGTGGTAGGAGGAGGGCAGGCAGCATTGTTCGACTTGAAAAAGGGGCACTTACGCAGCGTCTCTGGAAATAATCGTTTTTCTGACACAGACCTGACGCAAAAGCGTTACTGTTGACTGTTGCAAAGGAAAACAATTTACCTATTTTTAAATTTAATAGGCATGCGGGTATATGGCTAAGGCAACTGGAAATGTTAGCGGGTATCGGTGTTTTCCGCTAGCAGTCAGATATTAACGCCTCGAAATAATAGACAGGGTAATTGAACAATCAGTAAAGGGCAAATGTGAGGGCGATTTGTAAAACAGTTAAATCGTTATACTCATAGGTTACTATGTTTGTACTAAGTGCGGCGGGATTGCGGCGCACTTTAGATGAATCCATGAATAACGGCTATATTTTATCTAACACATTTCTGATATTACCATAACTCTGCAATGGTTCGGCGCTAGTTTTTAATTGCGGAAATTATCAATCGCGTGTATTGCGTACAAAGATGTAGTTTTTTTTAATATTATATGAAGGGTAGTAGACGTCAGGCTTTTCGAACCAAAGGTACCTGAGCAGTACCGTGGCTAAAAAAAGCAGCCATGAAAACAATAGCCTACTATAAACTGCTCTCTTGTTAGCTCTTTTCTAGGACGTTCCACAAAGTTGCGGATAGGCCCAGTCAAGAACTAAATTATTGACAGGGCTTTCCTATTTTAAAGAAAATGGCCTTGAGACCCATTTTTCCAATTCAGGTACGGTGATTGTAAGAAGAGCGGTAATTTCACAGACATTCTAGATTTACCTTTCAGATAGATACGTATTACACCCAAGACTACCCAAAATTTTTGCTATGGATTGTCATTTAACGCACCAGCCCACAAGAAAAATAAATATATTATTACAACAAGAATTTCTGTCTTCTGTATTAGGTCAAGAGATATCGTGGTCAAGAGTACAAAATACAGCTTTTGCAGCCACCCCCAAAATCGAATGGTGTGTAACAAGATGTAGCAGAGAAGCAAAAACACTAGAATTGCTCTAACAACACCAAATCGATTTGCCCCTACCATCAATAGTTAAAAGGGCTAGGAATTCAATACTGAATAGCATTTATAAACGTTTATTAAAACATAATTCAATTTATTCATAGGAAAACAACAATTATTAGCTAGGCATTAGAACATCAATGTAAATCCTCCATCCAAAATAGTCTGAATTGTTAATAACACAAGCCAACTTCCGTTCTTTTAATTGAATTCTGGTTTAATCTAATATTGGCCTAGTTTGAAATTACTACATATATATACTCCTACTAGGAAGGATTAATACTCTGTCTGATAATTTTCAATCAATTCCTGATCAACCTTCCTATTTTTAATAATTGCTAATTTTTGTTTTCGAGCTTCAAAGAAAGTTTTGAATTAGTCAACTGCAGACACACTACTGTGTGTAATATGAAGCGCACCATTGCCATTTCATTCGACTTCATAAGGTCGTTTTCTATCTCATCTGATAAAGACATAAATGCGACAAAAGCAGATATAGACGCGGCTTGCAACCTGCTCGCTACAGACGGCCTCTACAGTTAGTCAATGGGGCATTTGGCATAATCGAAGCCCATCACTAGATAAGTTGTACGCAGATATGTGTCAGTAATTTTCTCTTCAGGCCTTAGCTTTTGCGCTTTCTCGATGAGGCGCCTTATCAGAAAATGGTGGCCTTGTTTTATGCTCTTGAGTACCTTCTGCCGTTGATGCACACAGGAAACTCACAAGCCATCATAGATCAGTAGGTTTATGGGTGACCTTTTGTCAAATGGAAATAGATAAAAAGCAATAAAGGGCTATATAAGGGTTCGTAGACGGTAAAGTGAGGTAAGTCATATTTTAGTGAACTCCAATTTCATGGCTCCCAAAACTGTCGTCTCTGTCGTCGTCAGGTGTCCGATACTACTGCTTTGCGGATAGCCTGCAAGGCACGGACAATGATTAATCAAAGGTTTGCATTAAATCGGCCTTAATCGCAGTCTGCTTACGTCTTGCTCTTATGACAACTGTATATTAGCATTTGATATATCGTTTATCAGCCAAACCAGGTTGTTCTACTTTGCGGTTTTGCGTTCTTATATATACGTAATTAACCGTACAGAGAAGCTCCATTACTTACACATCTATATGAAATGATTTCAACACAAGTTATGCTGTAGAACACCCCCATCGTGGTATTAACACAGCGTCCTTGGTGCACCGTTCCTGTACACGTGCGTGAGTGCTTCATTGAAGCATCTGTTATGATCGCACGCCAGAAGGACAGATTCAATCTCGCATGATATAAATTCTTAAGTTTCTTGTCATCATAGAGCATAGTGCAGACCTCATCTGATCATCATCATCGGATCTCAATCTGGATCTTCGTAGGCACATTTGTTAAAGTCAGTGGCGCTACAGATAATCCACTAATACAAGAATTTGTTTCAAAAAAAGCAGGGCCGCGACTATGATATATGTATATACGGCGGCTATTCTGTTTTTTGAGGCCCAGAACTTGGATATCGGTGAGGTCTCTTAAACTAATCAAACCTTGAACTCGACTACCCCGAGTTCGTGCCTAGTTTAATGTACTCTTATAAGGCTTACTTGTTCCTCATTTACTAAGACTTCGGTTCGGTGAAGTCAGCTCAATATAGGTTCGGACAAGATACCGCCTTCCGTCAAGGAGAGTGAACAGTTGCCCCATTCGCACATTTTTTTCAACATTTTTCCGAAAGCGACTCGGAATCCTCAATTACGATTGGCGAATAGAGGAAAGGACTGTCGAGTTTGGCGGAGTCTTAGGCGCTGGTCGGCGAACTGATTGCCTATTGAAAACCTCTCTATTTACGTGTTCCGGTCATACTCTACACGATGCGCGCATCATAAGAACAACGATTTACCTCTTTTCGATGCAAGGTGACTATTAATGGTATCCTCAAATACTTCGTTTGTTGCTAATCTGTTTTAAAAGCCTTCGAATTAGTACCCTTTTGTAAACTGGAAAAAAAACATGCCAAACCGTAAGTTTTCTTTTCAACTCGTTGCATACCAACGGTTCTATTGATTGCAATACACCAAACAAGATTTTGCTTATTGGTCCTTTAAATATCTCAAGCAATGTGATGGAAGGGGCAGTTAAACTAGAAGGGTAACAAGAATAACCTGGTACCTCGTTATATATTACATGAAAATCGATCCGGGACGGAACCCTCTATCTCTAAGATTCTAAACATACGCCAGTACGTCATAGCATCTCAAAATTGTAATTTTCGTATTAAGATTCATGGAATTTAAAACGTTGGTGATCGCACGATGGTGATGCTTGTATTCTGGTTTTATTACTGTAATATCTTCAGGGTTTCTTGAGATTCCTATCTATTACCAGTTTTTCTAAACAGTCAAACTGTTGCTGTAGAGGACCTATCTATGCCCTATTGGGCCTTATGCAGAAAGCTAGTATCGCTCCTTAATACTTTGTGATTTGTCCTTTAATTTACCATAGCACCACTGAAAATTTGACCAACGCCGTGAAACCCCTGGGGTCGCGTTTAACAAGTAACACTGGCACAGTCCTTCACTTTAATCAGATAATTATAATTTCAAAGTATGGTCTCGGACAATAAATCTGAGTGAATTTAGGAACATGTTAATTTATGTTTGCATCTACTTCTCTTCAAATTATTCTTAATTAATTCTGTTTAAAGCTTTCAAAGTCTTCTACGATTGAATGCCCCGTACTCTTACCTGCCAGTGCTCACTGGTTCCGCGCGTATCGCAGATCACAAGCCGATGTACAATCGATCGACTGCTCTTTATTAAAAAAGTCTTCGAATAATATGAGGTTGTGGTAATTAACTTGCAGTGGTAATTAAATTATGTTGTAATTGCTTATAGGAGTTTTTCTAGTTACTTGACAATTATGTGTGGTGTTGTCCTAAGAAGTGCGTTTTTTAACAAAGATATTTTAGTACGCGATTGTAGACAGCTCTCTTGTCTTCGTGTTTTCACTGACCGTTTTTATGTGGACAGTGGAATTTAGGCCAACTCCTAGCAGCCTGTGCTGACTCGTCTAGGCTACAAGAAGATGTCAAGACTGCACTCCGAAACTTAATGACTTTTCTATGGTCTTATATCTCGTAATTCTGCATCGTATGTTTATCAGTTTACAGCAGGCCACATAGGTAACCAACTGAAAATTTTAAAGGATGTCTATGCCGGTGCCAACGATAACATTTTGTAAATACACTAAAATGATGCATGCGTTTAGTCCTGATGAGGTCAACGTATCAGTCTATTAATTTTCCTCTATAGATACCTGCTGATTAGGCCCGCCGAGAAGGACATCTTATCATATTAATAAAAACCAAAATTGCTCCGCTTCAAGGTGATGGCGTTTCGCTCTCTAGCTACCATTGCAACAAGCAGAAACATCTGAGAAAAGCTAGGCATTCTGGTTGGTATCATAAATATAGGAAAAGCGATCTGGCAAAACGTGTTTTATCCCGTGTTTGGTAAGGCCGGCGTTGGAACAAGTGTTGAGGGACACATGAAGCTGATACTGATGAACTGATTGCTCATGTGAATGCAGACTGAAGTGTTTAAACTGGATACGATTCGAACCGCGTCGTGCGGAGCCTAGTATCAGCAACTGCAACTACCAACTCTCAAGCGCGGGCGACCGGTTGGCAAACCTGCATGAAAATCCTTGTATTATCTAAGTAGGTGGCTGACCACAATTTGCCGTGTCTAACCTCCTAGGTATAGGTTTGAAGAACTCAGGTAACATTAAACCATGCCTTCAGTAAACGGACTACATAATGGCTACGCGGGTTACGGCTAAACAGAGATAGTTTTCTTCAAATCGTAGCAATTTTATTTTCTCTCATTATTTTAATATTGAAAACCACCGGCGGTTTTTACATTCGAATTACATGTATGTTTTTTTTCATAAACGTGTAAGCAGCTCATATAACGACTAGCACAATAATGCTTTTCAAATTAACATCGTTATCTAAACAAAAGCGTTGTAAATATACTTCGTTCAGGATTATTATTAAGCTAGGCTGGCCATTTTCTAATGTTTTGTTGGCTTACATGAAGCGAATCTTTCGGCCTTTGACCGGCATCAAATAGGCCTAAATCAAAAACGAACTTCTTGCTCAAATAAACAGGTATAAAGATATATATAAACACATATAGCAGTCGAAAGGCGTATCGTCGTGCATAAACACGTACGACCTATGGCTACGTAACGTTACCTATAAAAGTCGTATAAAATAACAATTATAGAGTTATTTCGTTATATTTGTCATATGAAACGGCTCTGTGTTTATTTATAAAAATACGGAAACATGTATTTTCATGTCGTGTGCATACTGTTGAAAGCCATGTAAAATAGCTTTATTTAAAATAGGTTATTAAATTCATCTACAAAAAAAAAGTCCTTTGTCGTGTAGCAGACCTAATTGGCCTAAGTGGAATCACTCGCATTTTCTAGCTTTATTTAGCTTAGTTTACGTAAATAGAAGCCGACATAGTAGTAATCGTCAATTATATCAATGCGATTTTTTGCGATCCTGCCGCTCATGTTTGACCGGGTAGCGAAGCGTATTTGGACGCAGTCATGAATTGATGGTAATCGTACGGTGCACACAACGTTCAGTTTTAACGTAGTGGCCCCGGACAAACTCATACATGAATGCAATGTTCAGTCCATGGTGTTTATAGGCATCGTTTCTGTTGTTGTGGTAGTGACGTACAAAAGCCACTCACTAAATAGTCACGGTGATCGCGACGTTATGATTGTTCCTAAATGTTGCCGTGATTCTATTAGTTAATCTGTTAAGCTAACTATGTGCAATTGATATTTATCGATACCAGAATTGTCAGGAACAATACAAGATGGCGGATTGGTCACAACTATTTGGAGGTACCTACGGTGGTGTTTTCGAGCGATTAAACGGCGTCGTACGACGCGGCTCAGAATTTTCAAGACGTGGGGACGCTGTCGACCGCAGCAACCAAGTGCACTCTAAGATTATTCGGAAAGATCAGCAGTCTGAAATTGACCACGAAGCAAACCTAGCTAATCGGGATCAGAATCTGAATCGATCTGTGGAACAAGAAGCCCATTTATTTTTGCCAGTTCGGCCATCGCGTCAAAGTTGGACGGGCATGTGCCAACGGTTCGCAGCGCAAGCGTTGCCCCCTTGGTCTAACTTAAGAGAGTCGTTGCTTAGCTGTCGCAGAGCTCATCTGACCACCTGCATGGTGAATCTCATTGTGCCCGGGTGTACTACAAATAAACTAAGATTTGTAAAAGCATTACGGAACGGTGCGTGGAAGCAATGCCCCGGAAGTGAACAGTCGAACATTGTGAAACAATTCGCAAGAACACTGGCATGTCAAGCGACGTTTTATTGCAAGATCCACGTCGGAGAACACAATCCGGAGCTGGCCTTAGAAATGCTTCTGCTACTGACGGAAATTGTCACAGCCGCAGAACAACACATAGCGTCCATTGGTCCGGCAGTATGGCCAGGGCTTATGAGACTGCTTGGGTCAGACACAGGTGACACAGTCATTAGTTGTTTAGCTATCGAGACCATGCAGAAGATTGCTGAGAACGCGTCGGCTAATACTCGTGAGCAGCTCCGTAATGACAGCAATCTTTTTCAACAAATTTGGGCTCTCGTCAATCGTGTTATTGACGATCAAGATAAAAGCTACCTGCGCAGGATTTTACTTGCCGCTTCACTGTGTCTGGTTGAGCTATACAGTTAGGCGGTACACTAATGCTTTGTACCCCCTTGTGGGATATGATCGAAGTTTCTAAGTAAATTGTTAGTTGTCGATAGTTTTTAGCTTGGCGACTATGTCTTACAAGTTAGGTAGCCGGCTATTTGTGTACTCATAAGCAGTAAAATACATAAGTATTTCAAGAATGACTACAATTCGACTGTTTCTAATTAAAAAACATCAAGATAATATCTATTATCTGAAAATACTTACATAGGCAGTGATGCACCTCGCTGTAGTTTGCTGCTACTGAACTTGATGTTTCGAGCCTTGTGAAAATTCAGTTTTTGTGAAACGGTAAAGTGCTTTAAGTTCCATCATCTGAAAACTCTGATGTCCTTAAAAAGTTCGCTGGTTAATCATTACTGCTTCTGTATCAAATGAACGTAAATTTAATTACTATTTTTTCGATCAATTGTAACATGTGACATAAATCAATAAATATATGTCATTAGAAAAAGCTTTCTACTTACGAAAACGTATGCAGGGCACACCGCTTAGAGGAGTAATCTGCAAACTGAACACGAAACACTAGCGGAAAGGACAGCCTGCCTTATATATTGTTATCTTATTGCATTGACGAGCCATTGTTGTGTGTATCAGATGTACTGCAATACAGAGATAAAAGAGAGAGAGAGAGAGAGAGCTGTTGAAGGCAGTTAGTTGATGTCCAATGAAATAAAGCGAAAAATAGTACTGATCAAAAGCTATAGACACGGATATCTTTTTTTTTTTCGCGCGATTGAATTTGTACACCTGCTTCCGTGTGACGGAAGATCAACTTACCAAGAGATCGTTCTCCTTTTTGTTCCGCTGTTAGATTCACCGGTTATACGTTTCCTTTAGGTACGTCCATTACTTGTAGATAAGTAAGAGGGTCATGTGGAAGTCAAGATGCCGATTAGTATCTGACCAGTACGGAAAAACACTATAGACACTGATAAAAACGAATAGTAATGTAAGTGCATCCATTCCCGCCCGATAGAGCTCTCTTACTGTGAATATTTTACCGGTTAACTGAACACTAGGTAAACCTGCTAGGACAACCTGCAGTAGTTTTATTACGTATTGAGAATTGTTTTTCGTTTTATAAACATTTAAATCGAGGATCTGTAATGATTTGGGTGTATCACATGCTGGGAAAAGCCTATGGGGCAACTAATAGATTGTCGAAAAGCGACAAATGGATAAATATCAAGACGAACAAAAAACGAAGGCTAAAATAGAAACTAGGCAGTATTGAACTTGCAGAAAATCAGCTCAACTGACCTCGACGCTAGCCTATTTGACAAGTAGGTCTCTAGGCAAGGCCGTACGGAACCTCCACGTTTTACGGATTTAATTGTCTGTCGTCGACCTGAAAATACCTGTCAATTAACATGATTACCGCACTAGCAAAAGAACTTGTGAAGAGGTTCATGGACCTGCTAGGTACATTGGATTCGTTAGCATTGCTTTAAGCGCATAAAAGGCAAAAACCATAATAAATCTGGAGAGGTTGTCCTAAATGGGTCCCAGTCGAGGCCCTGTGTGCATAGGCTAGTTAAGGATAGCATTGTGCCGCCTTATGCGCCAATTTAACATCATTTCAACTGAATCAAAACGCGCACCAGAACAGTCGCTGTATCGACAAGCCATGTAAATTCAAAAGCCAACTTATTATTAATGACTATTGTTTATTTCAGTCAAGTAAAGGAGAAAGGGACCCAAAGTGGCAACGCGATGCTTTTCAATAAATAAAAACAAAGTTAAAATCGTGTGCAATGGTTTCCCGGGAAATCTGCATTCGCTTGGAAAACGTAAACACAGAGTAAAAACAAAGAAGTGAGTCATCTCTACGTTATGCACAAGATGATCGTTGGGCGATGCTTTCGAATTGGCAGTTGTAGCTGCGGTATAATTCATTCATTCATAGTCGTTCAACGAGCAACATACTGTTTTAGAGCGCTGGGCGAAATATTTCAAAATAATGTTTCGTGTGCAATAAGGCGAGTCTATGAAAACGAAAAGAACCCGCGCAACTTGCCCCTAATCTAGCGCTTCCCTCTTTCAGAGAATGCCTCTGCTATTTGTCAGGCTAGGCGGTACCTTTTTTTCGCTAGTTGACGATTACGGTTGTGGCCCGAGTGACCGAGGTTCGTGGCTTTAGTGAGTGTGGGCCCCGCAGGGCCGAGCAAACATCGCAGACGCGAGAGTTAATCCGCAGTGAAACATCTAGTTCCCAACTTTTTGAAGAATTTAAACCAAGAAGGGAACTATTACAAGGAGTAGCATAGCGGAAAGAGATCGACGAAAAAAAGCGCAGGCACGCGTGACTGTCTACAGCGTTGCAGTACGTGCAAAGGCAGGTTTCAAATAAGCAGGGCTCGACACAGGCTGTCATTACTGGAGTAACCGGCTTAATATTGAAGGTAAGGCGTATCGGTGAGGGCGATGGCAGAAACGTTGTAATCATAGTTAGCTGCTAGTTGAAGTTCGGGGTAGCCGATGAGGACATTGGTACGAATAAATGTTTTGTAAAATTCACATGTTTAGAATAACAGAAAACATTTAAGCAAATAGGACTTTTGTTAGGACGATGAAAAAGCTAACTACGTATCAGTAGTTGTATACGTTATACGCGATTATGCGTCGCGTATTTCGCACCAACGTCGTTCTCTTCATCTTTGGTCTATCATTATGAGGATAAAAAGGACTAGCGCTTGAGCGGGCCGTAGCATTTGACTATATCGCTCCGCAGAAAATGGTAGTTTGTCTAACGAGTTATTTAATACCGGATACGTTTTACTGCCGTCGCTCTAGCAACGCCAGTTTCTACCGCTGAAGGTCTGTATAGTTACACCATCTTCATTCGAGCAGATACTTAATATCGCTATATTATAATATATTTTCACGGATATTCATTTGAGCAAGTAACTAGGATTAGTCCAATCGAAGATGGAGGGAAAGCACTAGAAATTGAATTGAAAAAAACTAAGCATAGTACTTCGAATGAGAAAATTTTGACCTGGTTTTAATTTACGTGTGTCATGACTGTTGAAAAACAACATGCCGCTCTATTCGAACAGATCTAAGCTAGGTCGTTTTCCGTAACATAGAATAGTACCAGTTTCGGTAGAGCGACTGCAGTCATGCGACATAATCGCTAAGGTAAGCTGGACACATCTAGTTTTTTTTTTTTTTGATGCAAAAATCGGTTAGTCAGCTTCCGCGAAACGAACCGCGCAGACTGGGATAGTCGATAAGCCCGTATTTATTTATTAACGTTTTTCCGTACACATTACGTTCGAATTAACTGTCTTGAGTTTGGTCTTTTACAAGACCTTAAGGCACTGTCAACATTGTCACAGTAAAGGGGTGCATACACAAATCGAGCAATGGCAAGGGGGATGGTTGGGAATGCAGCCTCGTACATACAAGGGCTCGAAGCCCTTAGTTCGGAAATTCTACAGTTAGGTTCACAACCGCACAGGAGCTACTGCGATACCACCCATAGACCCCACTTGATGGCGAGCGTTAACGAGCCTCCCCTGGCTCATGATAATCCACTAACCTCCACGAAATCTATGTAATGCTTACAGAATTGCGACACGTTTATTTGTCTCATTCAGTCATTGTACGAGTTAGATCTAAGGCGGAATCAATTTGTACTATCGTTACTTTGCATCCGCTAATGAGCTATTTACATTCCGCTATTATCGGTATTTTTAGCCTCTTTTGAAATAGGAGCGATGTTTTACGAGGCTAGTGAACTAGGTAACTGATAGTAGTAGTATGCAAGGAGTTCAGTTTAGGATTGACGCAGTGATGAGTTGTTCTGTGTCCTCAGACTAGTAACATAGCAGAATGTAGGGGTAATTTTGAGATCGAAGAGAAAAGGTGTTGTTTTTAGCAAGAGTTGAAACGGTTCAACAATGTCTGCTACCAATGTATTCGTTGTTCTGCCTAAGATCAGCTCTCCGAACCAGGTCCCAGTACGGTTCATAGACTATAGAACAGTGTATAGAGCTTTAGCTGTGAAAGTAGTTGGCGCCAATTTTGTGTAAAATAGGCCAACAACAGTTATTGTTATTAGCAAACATTAGCAAGGCCATCTCCGTATGCCAATAGAATTCATTGTCAATTAATTAGAATGCCCGGTATAACAGTATATACTAGGCTTGACCCTAAAAGGCATTCCGTCGTATAACATGTTGCGAGTGTCAGCACACCGACAAGTCTTGACACTTCGTATCGAAAAACAGTATTAGATGGGCCTAGTTAGTCAAACAGTATCTTTCCTATTGGACTTAGCTAGCTCTTGTCAATTTGTTGATATTTATCAGCTGTTGTGTGCATGATTTATGTTTATCAGGCATGATATTGAAAGGTGATAAGGGCAATTAGTTATAATGTTGTGATTTTCCTTTCAATCAGCGGACACCCGAGTTCGATTCTAACAGCGACCACAATGAGCTACAGCTATCACGATGAGGACAACAGTCATGACGACAATCGCAACGAGGATAGCTTGAAAAACTGTACAAATGGTATCAGCAAAACCTTGTCTTTTAGAAGCTGCGCGAATGAGAAAAGGCCGGCACAGAATCCGGCCTGTGATACTAAACATTGGAATCAAGTGACCCAGACCTTCGTTAGAAAGTACCAAAGGTACCAACAGGCAAATATGCTTTTAGAACAAAATCTTTTAAGCAGCTACATAACAATCCTGCGATCCGATGTTGATTGGTCTTGGAAGTTGGAAATTGTGAAGGCATTACGTAACGGGGTTTGGAAGCATTTTTCCGATTCGTATCAATTTGAAACGTCGAAATTGTTCACGAGGTCACTGACCACGTTTGTTTACTCGGATCGATCCGTATTATCTGGAAGTAGTATCTGTGGAGATGACCCATTCAGTTTTGCCTGGTACCCTTTATCGTTAAAACTTGAATCTATCAAGTTGCTTGGCGAGGTTGCGTATCAGTATAGAGAGGATTTGGATGCTGAGGTGTGTCCGCTTTTAATTCATTTACTTGACCCAGCCGAACACGAACTGGTGCTTAGTTACGCAGCATTGGAAGTTCTCCAACGTATTGTCACTGAATTACCCGCGCGCGTCCGCGTGATTCTTCTGCAAAACGATGTACTATCTTCTCTAAGTCGACTTTCAAAGCACCTCATCCACACGGCAGCGGATAGCCCGTTTAGGACCGAGGCTATCGTAGCCATTCTTCAATGCCAGAACGCTCTGCGTGCTCCTGCGGGCTTGGCCGATGCTTAAAGACTATTTGGCCTTCACTGGTGTATGAAGGCGTTGCATTACGATGGAATCAAGAACAAAAGAAAAGTTTTAGAAAATTTGTAACTCGCCTTGTAACGTCTGCAAGATGAAGTTCTGTTAAGTATTTTATAAAAATTGCTGTTCTTTAAAATTTGTCAGAGCTGCCAAATGTTTTTTAACAGCCCTTATTGAAACTTGGAGCCGAACAGAAGTACACTGTACTTTCTTTGAGGTGCTTATTATAACGGGTAGTATTGGTCCATGTGTTGTGAAATTGATCCTGATATTTCGGATATGTCGCACAAAGTGCTGGCTTACTCGACCTCAATTTGCCATAGTAAATTAATTTGTCCTGTTGATTGACGTAAGTGGCTTAGGCCGCTTTGAATCATGCGATACCACAATGGTGTAGAATATGATCAGAAGGCATTTGCCGTTTTCCCATTTCCCAAGCCTGGCAATACATCGAGACAGGACACAAATCTCAGCAGTCCTTTGTTTTTTCGAATGTGTCTTCTGAATTGTGAATTCGACACATTTTGCCAAAAAGTCAGTATAGCCCAATGGTGCGAGCAATTCTAGCTAAATCGTCTTCGGGTCACTTGATCTTCATTGAGAATCCGTTATGTACCATGGAGATGTGTGCGCTTCGTACTCACCACGTCACTCACTTCGTGTGTATGCGCCACGTGCCAAGCAGACGAATCCATCTAAACGCGTTGGGGCCTACTTCACGCTTGCGGAATAGTACGCTGCTCTTGGGCGTTTCTAGCGGAAAGGGTACATCATTCACGAGGTGTTTCGAAGCGGCGTTCAAATATGGACTATGCGTGTCAATGCCTTGCGGCTTAACAACATTGCGCAAATCTTCTGGTGCTAATTAGTGTTTTATTGCATTGTGTTGGAGCAGTTCGTCCAAAGCCAGGTCTATGCGTCATCTCTCTTATATACATACAGTGAATCTTGCAGTTATTTGCAGACTCCCACCGTGACTATTTGTGACTAATTTTTGGAAGAAGAAGAGAAACGGAGTGACGACAACAGCGGCGACGAAGATATCAGTGACCTCGAGTTTAACGATGACAAGAAGCAAAACGTCGCAAATATTGGCAAGAACGCTTATTGGGGTGTTAATAGCGAAGGCAGCCCAAGTTAAGCATTGACTGGCTACAACGCAGGGGAACAAGACCCAGCAATCACGATCGCTGAAATGGGGCGGTTGGCTAATGGAACTGAATCATATGCGAGCAAGTAATGTGCCTAGGGAGCGTTCGAATACGGAGCCACGTTTAGGAGTCCCACTGAGCTACTATTACATTGCGATTATCAAGGGAAGTCAAGAGCGCTATGTTGCAAACGAACTCCGATGTGGATCGTGGACTTGCTGTGAAGGAAAGCGCCCCAGATCATCTGTGGATCTAACATTTATATTTGAGTCACAATTGTAACATACTGCCTACTGAAGTGATTACGTGAACAGTTGAATATATGAAGTCTACCGGGAAAAATGCCGTGCCCATTCATTTCCTTGAAGTGTACTGCCGAACTAATGTAGCGTGCTGGCGTGCCTTATAGACGGTGACACTCATAGCTCGAGCAGAGACTAGAGGACGTAGCCAAAGACTCGTACAGGTTCTTGACCATGATTGGGTGTAATGCTGTGCCATTTTATAGCCTATTCTCATGCGTCAAGACGAGGATCCCATATATAGACGCGCGTCCAGCTCTGCTATATATTATTAACTTTCAGCTTTAAAGATGTTAACACCTGATTCGATTTAGACGGTGAATCGGTAGATCTGGAAGCTAGTCTCCTATCGAATTGGCCTGAGTATACTGCTTTCGGGATAGCCTCTGTTCTGCTATCTTTGATCGTACAAAATAAATATATACTGTAACTTTTGGGAATACAGGATCAGTTTCTTTGTATTGGTAAATAAAAAAAATACTAACATCTCAGTAATAAGATCGAGAAGACCTACGTTCAATCAGATCTATCTATTATAACAAGCAGTTTTTTCTCGAAGATATTGTAAACTTATCCCAAATCTATTACGTATGCTGACCGTATGCTCAGGTACTCCTATACATTTGTAAGCAATTTAGAATTGTTTGATTCACATATTTTGCAAGTCATTCGACATTTCTACCACTTTAGAAATTCAAATTCAGCTTATTTGCAATCTGTGGCTTAACTATATACAAAACATGGCTTAAATTGCCAGTAGGAACAAAGGTGGTGAAAATAAATGCGTGACAACTCTACGTATTGCAGCCTTATTTGTGCAGTCTCATTCGGACCAATACCCATTAACTGACCTCTTACATCCTAGACCATTCGTACTAAAGCAACGGTTCGTGCAAGGTAGTAAAAGCACGACACGAACAAAGTCGAAAACACAAAAAAAAATATACTTTTTTTTCGTCTTTTAGGTTTGCCAAACATTTTCGCGCGTTTATCAATATTCTAACAAAGAGGCACGTGAACATTTTGGGAGATGGCCACAATAGTCACTATTCAAAATGACATTTAGTCCGTGACCTTAACGCGAAATCTCTTACCGAGGAATTCGTCAATCTGGAGTGAAGATGCGGTAGAAGCTTGTCCATTTTTGTTTTGGCGATAAGCCAGGGGGCCTATATGCTCGTTAATGTAGGTATCTAGAATGCTTGTTCTAGGACTCTAATGAGATGGTCTAGGTTCGAAACCGGTCGCAAACGCACGCTTGGTTGCCTGCTGGAGACCAGCCGTCCGAAGTAACGCATAATGGTGGTTTTAGATGTAAGAGCTTGAGACCTTACCCCTTGTTAACAAAGACAACACTTGCTCTATGTGGTGTTAAACATTTAGGTGACAGAGATTAGCAGTTCATAGAGAAAAAAGAAAAAAACTATCTACGATGCATATAGGTCTAAATTCTGGCAACAATAACAACTGGGCGCAACTCTACCTGAAGAACTATATATTTACTTATTGTGACTCATCCAATGAATTAAATAAAATTACATAAAATCTACAGACACTGTGTTGTCTATATATGCCACGGGGGCGATCGACGTTTTTGCAGTAGCACTTGCATAGCTGATCACTAGTTGCATTAAAAGTATACTTCAGGCAATCACGCGTCAGGTAATTGCTTCCTCAGGATCACAAGAGACCGCACTGCCCGACTGTTCGGCTGTTTAAGGGGCAATTATTCAATATTAGTTCTATGAGACATGTCTAAGTAGTTTCACAGAGCAGAGGCAAATCTTTATTTCTTCTTCGAGTAGACTATTTTTATCTTCGTCGCTAGAATACAGTGTAAGTTAAAGTGTATTAGTTTCATATACGAATGTTTAAGAGGCGACTGTATTAGAGAAGATATATAGATTAATACATAAGCCGAAACTGACCCGTGTCCATAGTGTTTCTAGTTTTTGCAAATAGAAAATTATCAGATGGCTAGATTATGTGAGGCTGGAGATTTCCCAATCCAGATCCGGCGCTTGCCGTTGTTTGTAAAAAATCGACAACAGCAAGGACAGATATTTTAAATTATGCTAATGTATAAATCTTACCTATACATAGCTATTTGCTGCGATAATGTGATACCTAAGCAGGCATTTTCTAACTGCTGCAAAGGTACTCACCCGCTAAATTCACCCGTTTCTCTGAACCTGATCCTGGACCGGTATGACTCAGGGAAGACCTACTGAACGGTCGCTGCGATTTCCCCTCAGATATATACGATTGCTTATTCCGATAAATTCTTGAAGCCCGAAACACACGCATCCATCTATTCTTGGGAATAACCCGCGACGTTCGTCGCTCCTAAATCAGGCGCAGTCAGATATAATGTGTTTGCTTCATAAACTAAGAGGATCTAATAGCCAAAAGGAAACAGCGTCGAATGGGCCAGGCTCAATGCTGGGCATCAACACCCGGTTAGTTTCGTATTGGAGGAAGCCTAAAGCGACGTGTTCCTAACAACGGTAGCATTGGCTCAAAGCTCAGAGCATCTACTCTAATAGTTCTGGATGTGATACTGTCCGGATTTCGTAGAAACGTCACTACGTATATCTGTTAATCAGAAAAGGTTGCAACGTGCATGAATCAAAGCCATATAGATAGGGCTCTTATGCTTAATACCCATTTTAAAATGTATACGCCATGTCTCTATAACACATGTCGGTAAACTGCGCATTTGACTGAATTGTTTTTATAAATATGTGTTTGTTACAGTGAAACGATCGCATCGATGAAGTTGTGCTGAACAACCGACGTTCGACTTAGATCCAATATGGCGTGCAAATGAATGGGTGAATCTCATGGGCAAGTCCCAATATCGGCACCAGAACTGGTGTCTACTGAGAAACGTTAAGGTGTAGCAGTTGTTGTTAATATGAGAAGTCTATTTGTCGCCCCTGTTGGGTGGTATATTTTACCTATTGCTTATGCTTGACTGGAAGAGAAAGGATTTCATGGCGTAACAAACTTGCAAGATGTCTAAAGTTGTACAAATGCCCGACATGCAATCCGCAACGGGTTGGCGAGGGTATGAGCTAATTCTCTAAGCGTGTTTTACAACTATGGACTTTAAAAATTAATGGCAATGGCCTGTACTTATCTACTGCAGAACTAAGCATGTGTGTAAAACGATATATATATTGTAACGCTTTTCTAGACGGAGGCGACGAGTTTTCCCTGCGGACAAGCGAGACTCATCGATTTCATCATTTGCCAGAGTTATAATCACATTTAGAATATCTTCTATAACATAAATAGATGTATAATAATATTTGTTAACGAGTCAGTCTCGTGGATATGAATTGACAACCAGGCCATTAGTTAAGCTACCACCAGTCGTCCCTCTATCCAATCGCATTTTTTTGTTTTTTGCTCATTTGTCTAGTGCCTATCTTTTGCAGGCAGACTCAATATGAACTCTTTTGCCTCCAAGCGGCCTCAAACCAGCAATGGTGTGCTGCTACGAATAGAGAGAAGCCAAGGTGCATACATTTCAGCCAACTTTGAATGCGCACACGTGTGCTAACAGGAGTACGTCATTGTAGACTGGGTCAAGTGATTGTCACCGTAATGTTCTTATAGAAAATGATATTTTCTCGTTTCCAACAACATAAAATGTACTTAGGTGTTTTCTGTTATTTGAAATATCTCGAATTCAAGTGTACGCACTTAGCACATGTGGGTATCTCGATAAAAACTCTCCTCTGATCCGTGGATGGCTGGGTTCCCCACCAACCCAGTCAACTGCGTTCGTTCGATTTCGAATTCAACTTTCTTGCGCTATATAGAAGTTGGTAGAAAATGTTTCAAAAAAGTATATACATATACCTTTTTGGAATATTGTCAGCTGTAAGAATACTGGCGATGGACGCTAGCTACCTCGCAGCCGTGACTCAAAGCAGTATGTGTTTGAAGACATATTTCCTAGTAGTCGACTCGAAATTGAGGAAAATTAAAGGAGAGGCAACGAAATAGAAATCCCTTCCGTATCAACGCCGCGTTGGGGTAATACATGTCCTTGTAGGCGAAGTTTGATAACGTGACGTCAGTTTGGTTGATTTTTTTTCGCGTGTGCAAATCAATGTTGAGTTGAAGCTTGTTTGTGTATACAGGGCAAGAAAAAAACGAGAACTTTTAAATATAATCTTACTCACAGCGGCGCACGGTGTAGTCAGCGGGCTCATTTAACTACTGGTCGTTTTTGAGGGTGACAGATTCGACCTTCACGCTGAGTGTTGAGCGACACCGTGCGTGTCTGTTTCGTGTCAGTGCTTGGGTTCCATTGTGACTCTAGTAAAGATTCGTCTGGAATACGTGTACTTGATACGGCAAAGGCAACTTGAGGACTGCAAAGGTCCACGGCGTGATCCTTCCGAATACTGAATCTACTTCGAAATGACGCTGCTGTGAACGTCGTTTACAGAGCGAAACTGGAGAGAGTACCCTTTCGCGTGAGGACTTTCGGACGGGTCCAAGGGATCGTAAGGGCCGAGAGCGACCGATTGATCCCTGTCGCTTGACAATATTTTTTAGAACACAGTTCATTAAAGGTCTGCTCTTAGTTACCTCAGATGTCATCAAAAACATTTTCTGCTGAAAATTCAAGAATTTGCCTTATATACTCTCTGACTCTGAACGCTTGGCATTCATAGCGGCACTCAGCCACTGCGCCACAGTCGGACGGATCGCGTGTTCTTGCCGCTTCCGAAATGGGCCAGCTTGTTTGTCGCCGTAAGTAGTTACGTGTTTCTGTAGGGTGAAAAAAACCCGTTGGCCAAAATAGTTTTGATTAATCCGTTCTTTTTGTCACAATCCTTTACGTACAAAGTAAGCTAAACTGGGACGTATCTATCACGGCATCCGCAGACGTAATAAGGATCATTCTTCGCTAGTAATGAGTACGCGGGAAACTTTGAAATTAAAAGGACATGATAATATGGTTTTAGAAGTTAGACTATTGATTTTCAATCGTTCAGTGAAAAACTGGAAGACATATGTTCCCTGTTTGATAACCAACCGATGGCGGACTTACAAGACGCCCCTACGTAGATGTTCATAAAACACGACGTGAATCTATGGTAGTATAGCCATGTACGCTATAGCGTATAAACGCGGGTACAAAATCTATAAAAATAAATGGTGATAGCCTACGAATAGGTCAATATATAAGGCGAACAGCAAGTTTTTGTAAAGAGCATTTGCTTTATTCGTGAAAGCGTTTAGAAACGAATTTTCAGTTTCGAACTAAATATATAGGTACTCGATGAGTATCTGTAAGATTTGCTGCACCAAACGTGTCGTTGTCATTGTTATTATGATCATTCATTTTGCTACACTCGATCTCGTACGTGTCCTAATGCGTGATCTAGCTGGCCCTGGATAAAATTAAAGCAGTGTCGAAAAGAGATGACACGCTCGATCAGATCAATAAAAAGGCTGCGTCGGCATGATACAACTGTGCTCGTTAACTAATTGGGCTGTTTGTGGAGGATTGTCGGGAGGGTCTAGCTCTGATACTATGCGTCCTTTATTTTTGTCTCACTTTTACTTCTAGATGTTGAAAAATAAGCATAACTTTCCTCCTCACTTGGCTCGTGCGGCAAAATACCATATATATATATATATATATATGTATGTATGGAAAAACTGTGGAGACATTAGCGACACGTTTATATATATATAGATGTAAAAATAAAAAGACTCTACGTGCACACACATGCATTTATATATATAGACGTAAACGTTTGTCGTTGCTGTGTCATAACCGATATCCTTCACGTTGTTGTAAAGGTATATTTTTATGCCACGTTAACATATAAACAATTTCATGTGATCCCTGGTCCATTCTAAATACGGAACGGCTGAAGTTCGCGTGTTTCCTCGTCGTTAGCTTATTTAAGAACGTTTAAAGTCGTCTTAAATGCGATGAGACATAGACTCAGACACACGGTAAGACAAACGGATAAACACACAAACATGCATTTCACAGTTAGCTTATAAATTAACAGTTACGAGTCGTAATGTAATTGCCTTGTTATCATTATTATTCCTCGTGTCGTTGCGTATTTTGCATAAATACCCGTCCGAACAATTCTGAATCCGTCCGAAGTATCACCTTGTCTCGTCTGAATTTCTCCTTGACAGCGGAGCTATGCCTGGCGCCATCGACAAATTCACAAACAGAAGTTTATTTATTCCCTCGGATCTTCTCTGGTCGAACGGGTAACGATCTTCACAACAAATTTTACTAACAATTTTTGCGTCAATTTTACAGACTGGCGTGAAAACATCGGACAAGAGCGCTCTTTTTTTTACGGTAGACAACCAAAGCACATTGAATTTCACAACGATTTATAATCGAAAGAAGCGAAATCGAAATTTCAAAACATTTTCTTATCTTATCATTTTCGAAACAGAAAATTTAACACAAACAAAATTTCCATTTTATTTAAGAACGTATTTAGTTAACGTGAACGGCTACATTGGTCCGTATTTACCGACTGTACGTCCGTATAATGCGATGTGGTTTAATTCGGAGATGTTCATAGGTGCCACGATTCGATGTCGTCGACCAACTACGCTAACCTTGCCACGTAAACGTTAAGATATATCTTGCGGCTATTCAAGATTTATAGTGTTAGAATTGCAATTCTGAATGAACGCCTTAGTAAATTAATTTTATCAATAAAGCAGTTGATTTGACAGCGAGCTTTCTTTATTCACACAAATCATATAATATATCTGCATGTTGTTGGCGGAACTCGAAAAAAGTATTACGTGGGTTAATAACTTGAAGGGTCATTTCCACTAGTTAGAGTGCTACAGACATACAATATGACCTTAAGGTGGAATTTACCTGAAGGACTGATAATTAGAAATATCAGATACGCATCTACCGCGACTAACTGCACACTCTTCTTCCCATGTCGCACTATTTTAAGGTTCTGCAAGCTCCATTTGTCCTGTGTACTAAACTTTGCATGCTGAGACACCCAGTCTACCAAGGACGCTTCTGAGAGATGTAAGTATCACATAAATCCTCATTCCGCTCGAAAAAAAATGTGTTCGTCATTGTTATGACCCAGCCTTTTATGTGTCGCCCTGTTCAATTCCAAACATCAAGAACACCTTGTCCTTCTCAATGTACCCCCTTTCGTGTACAGTCCCTAATTTCGCATTCTCGTTTGGCGACTAGCAGATGTACGACTTTCAATACAGAATTAGCATTCCTTTACGTCGTGTTACTTTATGTCGCCAGCGACATCCATGCATGCGGCAACAATACAAAACTAGATTGGTCAGGAACCAGCATGTCTGTTAGGGCAGCGAAAAACACATCTCCTTTCGAGATCCTGGAAGAACCAGACCCTTGACGCGGCTGGCAGTTAACCGAAACCCGTCCAGTTCCTTATTAACCAACGGCGTCATTACGGTGTCGTTTACATAATCTGTTAAATTTTCAGACAGGCTGATATTTTACTATTCTCTGATTTGGATTCTATCACGACAAAAGTTACTATTATTATACAATTATACTATAACAATAAACAATTACAGCCACTCAGTCAACTGAGCGATATATCAGGCGACTAGTCGACTGACGACAGGTCCAAGCTAATGGTTATTACTAACTGGGAGTGACCTAGCTACAGGACTCTAGTATATATTTGGCAGCTGGACGAAGTCGTTGCTTTTCCGGCGAACTGGTTAAGAAATTCCTCATCATACACTACAAGACGACGCAAGACGTAAAGACAGAAAAGGAGTTTCTATCCTAGACAGATGCATAGCATATAGGACAACAATAGTAGATTTCGCCAAGACGGCTTTCGTCGTTGCTCAAGATAAGCGCCTGTGACACTTTCGTTATCTCGGCACCGTCTACTTGTCGATTGTCCACGGCCAGATGCTGTCGCATAACGAACCCCACAGGTGATACGCGGCTCCATCATCGCTCCGAACAGCTTAAAACATGCTGTATGATACAGTGTAGTAAAATATGTTGGGTAGCGTCCACATTGAAACAAGCCATTGGCGATATCTGACCGCATGCTGTCACTTTCCATAGCTTCTTCTGCTTTCACGGAAGTGATGACCGAAAGAACTGACGCCGTGGCGTTGTCAATGTTGGTGAACCCTTATGCTAATGCCGCCATTCTTATATAGCCAGGACGTTAGTTAACGCTTGCCCCCTAGTGAAGAGGTGCCACTAAATGTTAGCTTTAGACCAAACATATGTTTTTATTGCTATAGGTATTATACAGTATCATTGTAATACTAGTAATAGTGTTGCCGTACGAACGAGGTGTTTGCGTATGTAATCAAAGAGTCACATATAGTTCTTGTAGAATGATTGGCCATCTTGAGTAGAGTGTAGCACAAGTGGCTGGTCCTAATTGCAGGAAAGTGTGTGTTAAGGACAGAAAAATGATAATGCAATGTCTACATAGTAAACGTTAGCGTCAACCAGTAACACATTTATTCATCTATATCGTTGTGCGAGTTTAGAAATCCTGCTCGTTTAGGCAGAAGTATCTGTAAGCAAATCATCGTCTCAAACGGGTTAACTAAGGTTTATTGACGCATAGCGTAGATGATCTTTGATGAAATGTTTTCCTTAACATTTCTCACTACTTTTTTCCTCTGTTTTGGCAAGCACGTGTTTATACTGGTGATAAAAAGAAAAGAAAACACATGGTTTTCCTTTGATAATTTTAAACAACTCGTCAGTGTCTTCACACGTGATAGCCTTTGTTAGTTCAAAGATTCGATTAGTTATGCCCAATAGACGCTGTCTAAATGCTTCCCTTTGACAGCACGGAAACTACTGGTTTTGGCAATTGTTCAGAATCACAGTCTAAGACTTCATTTGTCATTTCCTTTACGTGCTCTTTTCGATTCGCGGAAATAATAGTAACATACTTCATGGGTTAAATATCGCATCGATTTACGAAAATGGGGTGTTTTTTTTTATAAGTGGCATAGCGCATCGCCAACTATTGCGAGATCTGAGAAACCCAATAGTCTACTGGAAAAAAGTCAAAATCCTTAAATATGTCAGCTGTAAGCGAAAGGACCTGGTCTTCGTGGAACCCGTAAACTCAGATTTGAAATCAGTCTAATGTTGAGCCATCGCCTCATTAGTTTAGATTACGTCCGACTCAATAAAGATAGCAGAAAGGGTAGCTTAGTGTGTGAAAGAGTGATATTTTGTCACATTGAGATCTAGGCTATCTAGGTTAAGAACACTTTTTCTCTAGTTACCAGGCTTCAGCATGATAACTAAACACTTGTGAAGAAATCTGCCAGCAGTCTTCCACTGGGTTTTTTAAGAATTACAATTTGACAGCGATTGGCTAAAGTTGAACATATAGCAAAAGCTGAGTAATGTGCTGCTGTACATCATGGCTATCCGTACCAGCTGTCATATCCGACCACTACGGGCTTACTGAATTTCACCTTGGATGTTTGGTTTTGAAATTTATCTAATCTTTTGACTGATTTGATATGGGCGATGTTAGTATCCTGAAGTTTATCTCTCTTATTCCGATCTTCTGTTTCTTATTCTGATGTTTTTGTGTTTCGTGAACTCCAAAGCGGCTTTTTTCTTTTTACGGCCAATCGGCTGGCCTCCACGTGTTTTTCTCTGCCGTCACTAATGATCATCGTTATCGTGGACCATTCTCGTTCTAATCTTAATTGCCATAAATTTCGGTTCTTCAGCAGCCCAAGCAGCTTTCCCAGTTCTGGGGAAAAGTTCGTCCTTTTGTTCTTCTGTCACCTCGAAGCCATCGGAAAGCATGGGGGCGACCTCCGGAAACCAGCTATTTTGCAGACGTGATAAAGGACAACGTCGAGGAAGCGCTTCGGCTTGGATAGCGACTCGGTAATCAGCTGACGTCGAAGAGCGTATTCATACCGGATGGAACTCTGACTATTCTTGATGCTGGTGTTGTTCTCACCGTTATTGCTGCTGTTGTTGTTGTAGTCCTCGTCGTGGAGGAGTTCGCGACGATTGATATAATGTTACAATAGCAACTATTGCTTTGGCTACGGATAGTCCAGCCGCAGCTCCGGCAGCTGCTGACATTGCTGGTGTCGCTCGGGGGGAGAGGCGCATTGCTGCGACGCCACGCTGTCGCCGTCATTCATCGGGCGCTCCACTCGCGCCTACGGGCTTCCCTCCTTACCACGGTGGCGGCTGGCGACGCTGCAACAAAACTGAACAGAGTAGCGCGACGCTCCAGCGTGCGTGGAGCATTGAGCGACAGACAAATGGACGAACGTGCGGACCTACGGGCGCCCTCCCTCGCCCAATCCCACCGTAACGCTCACCACAGTTGCTTCGATTCGACGTAAACGCAACGAAAGCGAAGAACTATCGTCACCGTTTGTCGAGAACTGAAATTTCGCTCGCGGCAAACGCGTGCGAAACTGACAAGCCAACGGTAAATGAGCGACAAGCAATCGACACTCGACGATTTATCGGCCACTTGACGTCGCGCAGGACCGCCAGATCTATTGTGGGCAGATCTCGGCCCCTAAACTTCTCCACGCATGTAAAAGGGACGCTGCGTGGCGAGGTTGACGTCGCGCGCCGGATTACACTTCATTCTGCAAGACCGGATAAAGTGAAAAAAATTCTGAAATTTGCGGAAAATTTGACGAAAAGGAACGACAATCAAGGCGGAAATTTAATACTGTGTAGCGTTGCTTAGAGATAAATCTAGAGCTATAAGCATCATGGCTTAACGAAAAATTGCATCCTGTCCAGACAGCTAAAACGAAAGCTTGATATTGACAGTGGCTGCTTTGGGACGTAGACTGTGCTTGTGATTCAAGATGAACAGAAAGAGACACAGGCTGTGTTTGTGAAGACGAAAAGTGGCTCACGCGTTAATTCTCGAAGTTCTCTCTGGTTGATGAAGCTCTGTTGTACCAGAGTCTTGTCTTGGATGTTAGTGCAGTTTCTTTGCAGTATAACGGAATTACAACATGAATGTTAGTTTCGTATTCGAGCAAAGGTGAGGTCGTGCGTGTAGCTGTGAGTGATACCTTACCGCAATAAAAATGAACGATCAGGAAACTTCCACCCAATGTGCGATAGCTTTTCCCACGAGGATCTACTTATTAGAGGTGTAGCTCGATGTGATACGTTCTGCTTTAGAAGAAAAAGGATATACACTCAGCATTCTCCCAAACGATTTTTTCCACATACGACGCTACGAATTTAACTTCCACTGCGTTCCAAGACTAGGCTGTTGGCCGAAAATCTGTCCGCTGATTATCAGCCGCCGGTAGCGTCTTCCTCGTTACTGAAGCACCATGAGCTTCGAAACCGAGCCTCCGATAGCGGGGTCGGACGAGAGCGGACTTTTGTCCAGTGCTAGTGTGCCAATAGCGTCGCTAGCGGAAACAAGTGGCGGTTCGATCAACTCGTCCGTTCTCGAAATGTTCGAAATGATTCCGGCCTCGATGATGCCAAACCTGTCGAACATTAGCGCCGCTCAGTGGAGCTCAGTGCATCGCCTGCTAATGGGAAATCGCTCGGACGACAAGCCCGCCGAAGAGAAGTTCGAGGAAGAAACCCATCAGCTAGCGGCACCAATACTCTTCCTTTTTCTCAGCTTCATGTTTGGTGGTAAGTTGCAATAATTATATAGTCGAAGCTGAAAGTTAGTTCGGAGAAAAACGTTGTGAACGACTTTTACTATCTAGTCTACTGTCGTATAATATAGTGCTAGATACGCACGTATAGTCAGTACTTGAGAGATGAGACAATTACGGTCCGGTCTGGAAATATTTGTGCTCCATAGGTGAGACGATATTCATAATTGCTTTTGTAGCAGAAAAAGCTGAATACCGGGAAGACTACAAAGAGCGACATCCTTTATCGAAAATGTTCATTTTGTGAAAGTTAGCATTGATCAGCCGCATCGACGTGCGGCCTCATAAACGCGTTATGCCGTATACGTCAGTAAAATACTTAAAGAGAGATGCACACCCGATATATATCCATCTACCATATAAATAGTATGGCTCGATTAACAACGCAACCGGGGCTCGTTTTTACCTGATCATCATTAAGGATCTGGTGCAAAAGGCCTGCAGGTGACGCAACACCTGCAATAGGCCTCCTGTTTAATAAGAACAATTGATCAAGGAAAACTGAAAGAAGATCAGCGTCTTGGGTTTTACTTTTGGCATAATAGTAACTGCATTGTCTTCGTTTGCACCAGAGTGACAAGAATCAATCTACTGACCATTTTACTCCATTATACCTTTACACGCGAGAAAAAACGGACTTTGGACACCGGTTGACAACTGTCATACTCTTAGTGGATAAGCATCAGTAAGAACTAGATAATCTAACATGACAACCTACTAATTGAGTTTCTATACCATGGCTTTGAATCTATTATGAACCATTGAAGGCTAGCTCAAAAGACCAAAGGGAACGCTGTTCTTAAGCTGAATAAGCTATATGCAATTAGCCGATCATTAATCAGACAAATCTTTACTTTCAACTTCTTCTATGGCGATAAAAAGCATTCGAGTCCCGCGTCTAGGAAGTCTACGAGGCTCTGAAGTTCTGAAACAGTTTTTTTAATTATTGCTATTCGTAAGCCTACGGGCCCATGAAGCAGATCCAGAGTGGCGTAGTTGTGGGCTTAGCAAAAGATGGCAAGATTTTTTGTTAATTGAACAAATTTGTACAAAAACAATTTCCATATATATATAGAACAAAAATGTTGACTATTCTGTTTTCACTGCTAATCGTCATAGAAGCGCAGCGCATCATGGTAAAAGAGTGCTTTCTCTCAAATTTACGCCAAAATACTAAGACAAACGCTTTATATGAATAGATACATATATTAGTGCTTTCGTCGTCTTCACAAAGAACCCAGTTGTGAGAAGAGAACACACATGTTAGCGTAGTTTATCGTTGTTATCTATGATGATAATGGTAGTAAATGTATTTTGATGAATTTTAAAGAAAATCAACCGTAGCCATTTTGGTCGGCAAGCAATTTTGAGAAATCACTTCATTATTTGTACTCGGAAGTTTTTCTGTTGTTGAAGCCTGATGGATGCGACCTAGTTGAAGCGGGAATTGGAAAACAGTAAATTGCAATTAGAAATTATAACACAACAAATTGTGTTGAATTATAATACAAACGGCGTAAAACGCGACCAGCTGACTATATTGGGCTATTAACGGAAAAAGTATGATGATATGTAAAATTATTGGCTATATAATTTCCGAGCTGGGTGATGCTTCCTACTGCGGTTTACGCTCGTATTGATTCGTTCCGTTAGAAACCGACAATCAAGTGCAGACTGAGCTAAGCTGAAGTCGTCCTTCATTAATTTAACCTCTGGTGATTTTTCTTCATTATGTTAAAGCTAACGGTTTCTTTTGCATCCACGTCAAGCTTCTTTTTCATAAAAGAGCCATCATGGATGGAGCGTAACTTTTGTCAAGGTGGCGTTCTTGGGCGTGCGTCGCTTTAGACGAAATACTAGAAATCGTAATGATCGCAATAATAAAAATCAAAATAACACATACAAATACAGTCATCCTATAAAGGTAGCTATCCCTATAGAGATCACAGCTATCGACGCGTCTCAGGTGCCCTAACCTGCTACCTTTTCAACATATGCAATTATGTGTTCGTTTACTGTCGAAATCCGACCAGGTTGAGGCCGGCACCGTACGCTTCTACCTTTGATTCCTTCGAAACGTTGGCCTGTGTTAGGCAATATATTGGCCATAGGCGCACTTCAGCTGACCGTCACTGATCATAGAGATGCTCAGTCTGCGTCCGAACAAAGTTCCCTAAAATCACCTTAGTCTGTTAGTGTAGTTTAGGACAATGCGGTTAAACGACAAACCGGCGCCAGCGGCGAACAGAGAGAACGGCATAACTAGCTAAAGCAACTAGCTACTTCATGGTAACTGCTATTTCATGATGAGACCTCATTTGATTACACCTACTAAAATTAGCGCCATTCTGCTGTGCACCTTTCAAACGGATCTTCCGGACTGATCTTCCATAGAAGATGTACCTTTGTAACGATTTGATGACAACAAAAACTTCGAATAACAGCAGTGGCCGGACGACCTAGGTAAATAGCGCCTTTCTTAGCCAGAGGAGTTCTTATATGAGAAATAGGAGAAAAACGCTCTTTCAAAGTAGTCGTTGTTATTTTAGCCAGACGTTTTTGACTGCTTCTGAAGAGGAAGACTTGTACATATATTGGAAACAATTTAGAATGTTGATTATACATAGATAATAGGGAAAGACCCATGAGACTGACAATGAAGCAGCCTCGTTTAAAGGCATTCGCTTGATACGCAAATACGAGAGAGTTGTACATAATGTAGATAACCTTTATATTTTGTGCTGTCTAGATTACTTTTAGAGATACGGGCCTCATACAGGCCCGGGCATTGTATGTAAGAAGTTGACTCGTGGGCAGCTGACCGATTTGCCTGGTTAAGGTTTATTTCAGTATCAGGCGAGCTGATTGGTTTGGCTGACCGATTTGCCTGGTTAAGGTTTATTTCAGTATCAGGCGAGCTGATTGGTTTGGCTGGTCGATTTTGATAGCACTTGACCAACCCCTGATGATGGGCACCAATGGCGGCGGTAGAGCAAACCTATTATTGGTTTCTACAAAGAGATCAACAAGCGCCGCATTTTTCCCATGCAATGGCCACGAGAGAGTTTCTCTACTCCCATTTGCCACCGTCCGGCTAGAGGAAAACGTAGACTCGTTTCGTGAGTGCTATGCCAAAAACGACAGAAGACGCTGATCGTAGTAACAACAGCAACGTTAGATAGACGTTCCGTTACTTTCTGCCAAGTGTGTCACGCGTCAGGTTATACTGCCGTAGCAAACGTTGTTCGAAACATAGCACTTTAGGAAAAATTTATTTAAAAAAAAAATAGCCATACACACAGCGAACATGTTCAGTGTTCTGAACCTGACCTCTGCAGCTTCTCGATTCAGTCAAACGTATGTGTCAGTTGTCATCCATCGACATTTCTATTAACAATGACGCGATGTATATACCTGATTGATAGATGCCGGCGTCGTGTCCTCTATAAGGAGAAAATACGCTCCTATCGAATTTAAGGTCATAATGACTATAATAAATAACAGTAATTAGTGGTAATTGCCATGATAATTATGGTATAATAGGTTATTATTTGAAATGTCATCGTACTTGTCCGTTCACTCGTGCATAACGGCATATTGACAAGGTGTGGGCGCGATAGATATCTAAAAAGATGACATTTTTATTATTAACAAGAGAATCTTCGAGTGGACCGCTACTGAAACGTTCATCAGATTTGCACCGAATAACTCCATTGAACAAAATTGAAGGAACGAGTACAAAATACACAACTACGACTTGGTGTGGAAGTTACATGTCAGTAATATGTGCTCTGCTACAGAGTCATGCTTTTGTTTGATTTATTAATGACAGTAAAGGGTTAAAACGCTCGAAAATTGTACCCGCTAAGAGATGATACTATCACTTGCTGTGACAATGGCCTGTTATTTTTAAGTGGCGGGCACCGCCAGCGAGTCTCAGTGCTTCCTGCCCACATTCATCACCTATCTGGGCCTCTTCTTCTCCGATGACCCAGCTTAAATTATCCGTAAGCATCACAGCCGATTAACTTATTTTAGCTAGTCTTTTTTTAAGCCTTTATAAGCTATGCTTCGTTTGATCCTCTTAGCGCAAGGCCACAAATCCTCCACCTTCGGGTAGAATGGATAGCGTTCAACAGACCTGTTCGTTCGTATTGTTGGAGCCTTTGCTCACAGCATTACTTCCACTAAAATATCGACATAGGTTGTAGTATTGCGGTATGCTGTATCGTGAACTCGATAGCTTGCAGCGTTCCAACGTTCTCTTCGCGAGCTCTATTGTCCTCCCGTTGTGACTATTGGCTCATTTCATGCATCGTTCCGTGCGTGTCATGCTAGCAGACGACACAGGCGATGTTGGCCTGCTGTACTCACCGATGTCTACCTCGTTCTATTTTTGACAACGCCTAGTCCGCTCGGCACAAATGCTAACGTTGTACAATAGTCACACTGGCGTAACAGTATCACCTATCTGTCAATTGCTGCGGATCCAGTTCCTCCGAGGATTTCCAGCCCTCGGCTGTCCGTTGCTATTACGAAGGTTTTTTTTTTTTATATAATAGTGTAGATCACTTCCAGTCTTTAACTTTTCGACGAGCTCCGACGACGATTGTGGTCGAAAGCCGCCTCTACATATCATCGGTATAGCGAAAAGAACAAGATAAGGCAATAGTACTAGCAATGACTAGGCGCACAGCGCTTATGAGCACGCCTAAATCTCGCTTCTGGAAACGTTCGGCCCATAAACAATAACGGCTGAGTGGTTGCTTTGTTCGTGAACGTTAGCTGCAACTATTACCTATGCGAAGGCTACAGTAATTGAAGTTGTCGGTCTCACACGGATCGGGCTGGATGTCTAAATAAATCTCCTGTTCTAGTACGGAATTCCTCTTGCTGAATCAGCATCCCGCTTCGTAAACTACCCCGTGGAAAGCTGTTGGTAACTGTTGTAGTTGATACGAAACAAGTTGAGATAGTGCTAATAAGGCAATTACCAGACGGTACATCTACATTCGGTCGCACGTTATCGTAATGTAAAATGCAACTCTACATGAATGAAGACCTGTCTATTTACGTAGCAATAACTACAGTGTTTGCTGCGGAACGAATCAGCTGATCGTTCGATGGCTTCCCCATCGCTGCAATGGTGTCATCTAATCAGATACGGTGTGGCGTAACCAAACCACAGTTTGTTCACCTTTGGCGATGATCTAGCAAGTCACTTTTAAACCATTCGCGGGCCGTTATGTAGTCGTCGTAGAAGCGCACTACCGCAAAAGTAGTTACATGGAAAGGTGGTCTCCTTGTTTACCATCAGCGTCCGACTGGTATAGCATGTATTGTTGTTGTGGCCGACGCCGTATATGTAGCTGCGGTTAAGTCTGTTATTGCCATTCTTGTAGACGGTGGCGATGGCAGCTTCCTCGTAACTCCGTGCTTATCTCCATCTGCTTGTTTTTGCGTCTTCTCTATCAGTCATCCTCAATACCTTTTGATTTGATCCTGGACAGCAGACCGCTTCGTGGTTTCTCTCCTCTAGTTGCTGTTGTCAGGGGGGTCAACGGCAAAGTTGGAGTCGGCTTCGCACCAATGGCCGAAAATGCACCGGTTGACCAGCAGGACAAGTGGTCGGTTAGAGCCACTAATGGCTCGACTGGTCGACGCTCGCTGGGATATTGGCCGCTTGCGACTGGTGGATGGGAAAAGACAGCTATCAAAGGTGAGGTTCGGGAGAAGGAGTAAATATCGTACCGGTGCATCTGAAGTAGCAGCTCTTTCACAGATGATCCTTCTGTGGTGGGGATCTGGACAGCAATCTTGTAAACAGGTATACGGCTTTTGCACCATAGCGAATGGGTTGAGCGCGTCGTCATATAGCCATTTGCTAAGCTAGCGTGTCGACCTGTTAGCTCTATGATCCTGAATCGTTTCGCTGGGAACTAGCTCCTCGCGGGATAGCCCATACGTATATGGTCCATTTGTTGCAATGGCTGCCGCCTTCACGGCAATGAGTGACTACGTGTAGTAACTACATTGTACCGAAGAAGTCGGTGCAAGAAAGGACGTAAACGTTGATACAGTTTACGGTCAGCCCGTACATTAGCTATTCTGGTCTGCCAAGATCGATGGTCGCGCGACCACAGCCATCAATAATCTGGGGTACACATCTTATGGAAAGAGTATATGTAAACGTGGATATAGAGATAAGGTTGTTAATTTTTTATCAGCAATATTCGGCAGTCGTAATTAAACAAACTTAGTATTGCTGATTGTGGTGATTTTCTTTTTCTCTGACAGTGGAATGAAGTGATGTCGTTCGTGTTAGAACCACTAACTAATAACGTTCGGATACTGTTGTGATATTAGATGTTTCAGTGACATAGGTAGATCTTGGCCGTAACTTTTGACTTCTCAGTATGTCATAAGGAACATACATATTGATACAACACCTGCGTTACTGTTCCAAGTTGAGTAACAGGCTTTGCAAGACAATTTCACTAAATATCAAAATATTTGACCGAAAGTAACATTATTTCCTATTGCTAGCTGGGGTGAAACACACAAATTGCTTTTTACAAAAATTAAATCCTAGTCGTATATTGCATTTGGTGGATTATGGATTATGAAAAATCTCTATTTTATCAATCCTGTGTATATGTGGACTTGAAGCGGTAACCTCTAACTTATTTCCAATAAGAGGTTTCCGCAAGTTTCATCACCAGGTCATTATCCAATTCCGAACTTCAAACACAAATTTGATATTCTTAGAGTTCGGTTGCATAGATCTAAATGCACCGATATATGTTAATACTAACTTGAAGTTAGAAGAAATAGAAATTTAAAGACGGTTAAAACGAAACAGTATCACTTGTCAGACTATCGAATTCAATAAACGCCCCAGAATGCGATATCTGAAGCTGATCAGTCAATATTGTATAACACGAATGAAGCCAACGAAATGTATCAAACCTGCCGACAGCTGAACTCGATCTGAATAGAACGCAGCTTTTCCAATGAAGAAAAACTGCTGAAGACACAGGTGCGGTCCAAATAAAAAGTAGAAACGTCAAGATGTACATATGGACGGAAACACGACACATATGCATTAATGGCTATTTTTTTCATATACAATGTAAGTAAGCATGTTTGAATTAATCAGTTAATTTCTTTTTTATTTCCTGTCAATATATACATTTTAAGTATGCATCCCGGTTGTCCTGTTAACTTAGTAGACCAACCAGTAGCGTTTGGTTAAGACGCGATATTGCTCTTGGAGGCATAATAAGAAGAAGGCAATGGTAGCATCAACGACACTACGACATTAGCCAACATGCGTTATTTGTTTTTTGATAAATTTCTGATAAAAACTGTGTAAAATTCATCGTATAAACATCTCTAGTTTGAATCTCTAATTGAAAACAGTGTCCATCTATGTTAATGACATCAACACACAAGAACTTTAATCGTAGGCCAAAAAAAAAGGACGTGTACGCGTCTCTGAACGAATTTCCTTCGGGGAGCTTTTGAAAACGAATTTGCAATTAAAATACAAGGAAGAGATTAGAGCAGTAGATGTGATAGACCTATTGAATTCCGTTAGGGGATTCTTTTCCCTTTTAGGACCGCGATCTTCGTCCTAGTTGCCAACTGGCAGTACAAGCTCAATTTGAAAAGGACGTTTAGTAAAAGGTAAATAGATCATAGTGACTTGCAAATTTTACCTGGCACTTTTTGTGACAACACTCTTCTTTATAAAATATTTTGCCGTGATCAGGTAAGTCGCTCCAGATCTTCTCTGCTGAAGTCCAGGTCATCTCTCACTGTCGCTCACAGCAAGCAGCTTCAACACGATAGAAAAGGCATTGTACTTCTTGTTCGTTGAAAAATGAGACAAAATGGCGGGAATTAAAGGAAGAACCTATTCAATCGAAAAGCATGTATCTAACTGAAAAAGTAATACTGCAGCACGGTAGGCGGCTGAACCAGACAGACTACGATTCAGACCACTGTGCAGTTAAATTTCATCAGACGTATGTGCAAGTGGGGGAAGACTGTTCGTTCAACTTCAGCAAGCCGCACGACTTCGGAACATCTACTACCATCAGATATTGACGGCTGATTGAAAACGCGACGTCTAATGAGCAACGAAACGATAGCTGATGAAGCAAGCGTCTATGCGCGTCGTCACCGCCTACTACTAATAGATACCAATGAGTACAATAGGCATGCTACATAATTTGGCAATGCATCAGTTCAGCTCAGTAGCGTAAGGGAAAGGAAATTACCAAGCCTTCACACTGCTTCCAGCAAATGGTACCCTATTAGCAGGCTCGCGGATGTCGTCAATGGGAACTTCGATAGAAGTCGGCGTTACCAGACGGGAGCTGGGCATGGTTATTCGCTACCCAGTTTTCCAAAGAACTCCGCGCAGGTGACACGCGGAATGAATATAGCTGAGTCAAGCAAAGAACTGAAGAAATGAACGTCCGTCCTCATCACGTCTTAAACTTAGTCGCTACTGTAAACTGTTCCTCTGAAGTAAGTGAGGGCTGGAACACTACGTCTCGTCTCGTTGAAGCAGTCGATAAAAATACCATTTGGTCGCATGAATCACGGCCAGTAGATCGCGAGTGATCTGGCAACGAAAAGCAGGTTGAAAAGATATTGAATATTGGACCCCAAAAAGAATGATGAAGCAGATTATCTAAGGAAGTACCTACGTTCGATATCGATAAAGGATATGGTACTTATATGAGGCACAGCAATTTAGAGTAAATATCGTGTCTTCTTGATGACCTCTTAATTAAATAGCTATACGAATAGTATTAACTATACTTTAGTCAAAAGCGTTCAGGAAGTTTTTGCAAGTGGGTCGTACAGTTAAAGCAAGTTGTTTTTTAACTTAAAACTTCAGCATTTGCACGCTTTACATTATCGGTCCATACGTAGAAGTTGCTTTAATCCAACAGACAACAGCAAGAACGAGCCTATTCGCAGTAAGTAGACTGTAAAGAACGTTACCGTAAGGAAATGTTTTACATATCGGACTTCGTATTACGATCAGACTAATGATTAGCCCTGTTCTTCGTAGGTGGGCAAACCCTACCATTGACAATGGTAACGTAGTTGTGAATGAACGTAATAAATACAGGTGTCCCGCCTCGGTTTTATTAAATATTAAAATTATTATTCTCGTTTCTTTGTTATCGTTCATAATAGTATTGTCTTAATAATCAAATACCAATTCATATTGACATAAATTTGGTAACGCGTATGTTACCCCTAACCCGAATCCCCCAGCAGCAAGTAACTCCTGTGCATAGCGACCGATAGGCTTTTTTCAACTCTATCGTCGGATCTAACCATGCTTTACTTGGACGACAACTACAAGTATAATGGTGACCTGAAAAATTCTACGCCCTGAAATATCGAACGTTCATTCTGCTTGTTCACTAGCCAACACCGATAGATTGCAGCTGTCTGCACACCTGCAGAAAGACGGTCAACGAACGTTCAAATGCTAACAGAACCGTTAGGCTATTAGGCCAACTGAGCCTTGGTACTATAACCCTCGTTGTCGTTGAGGACGCAAGCAACGTGACGGGCAGATTACTAAAGGCTGAAAGTCAATTTAAAGTGTAGGTAGGCAGTTTGAGTTACGGATGCGTACGGAAACCTTACTAATCGACGACCAATGATTTTGTCTTGATTAAAGGCTGTTATCCCTCCTGTAACGTTTGCAGAGTAGCCGTTGACAATGCTGTGTCCTGCTAATCGCTAGCACTATTCAATGATCAATTTGTGAAATCAATGACTCGCCCAACAAGAACGCCCAGTTCACAGTAATGGCAGCCGCAGAGCCTTCTGGAGTGCAATCATTGACTCACAGATTATTTCACAAGGATCACCTAATGATTTGAACGACCACAAGGCAAGAGATGGACTGCCTCATCTTTAATGTTACTTCAGGGGGCGTTTGGGTGGCAACAATAGCTTCGATTGGCAGACGCTAACCTTTTTTGAGAATTCTATTCTGTTCTCTCTGCGGGTTAGTGATACGACCGCGGGCACCCTATTTCTCCACAGCTCTAGCAGATTCACTGGAGCAAACAAAGGTGGTTCAACGTAAACATATGGCTGTAAACAACAGGCAAGAAAAATCCACAATAGATACTTTAGGGGTAGTGAGTTCGCTTATATGGGAGATACAGAGAAATACAGAGATTTAATTGATCGATGATGTTGGCCGCGTATTCTGGGTTCAGTACTTCGGCTGATGCAATTGTTTAAAGCAAATGATAATAAAAAAAACCATTTTCAAACAGCCCATAACGGGCCACGACCAATGCCGAATGCGCGCGTGCGAGAATACACCAATAGAACTCCAAGACATTTAGACTTAAACACGTTTAACCTATGAGACAATTCGATTGCTTTAAGGAAACAGACGTACTGTATTAAGGGTATATATCATACTACATGTTATTCTTTCATTCTCACAGGATGCATATGTACCTAGAATTCCTTTATTCTGTATCCTTTTTGTAAATTTTCAATAGAAGAATGACAACAAAATAGATTGTATCTTTCGTCGATCTAGTTGACGTCGAAGGTTTTGTTACAGAGTGTGTATTGAGTAAAAGATGGAACCAAGAACACACAGTCACCATGTATGCATCGCAGTAACGTCCAAGTTCCTGTATACAAACCCCGCCAACTCAATTGATTGTAAATATACAGCTTGCGAATTTAGCGCTGGCTAGATGAACTGAGGAACGTTTAATTACCGTTTGAATTCACCAGCCGTCATTGTCAAGGTTTCAGTACGTTCCGACACGGCATGTTGCAGGAATAAGCATAATAGAACTGCGACTTGGTGCCAGACTATATCGCCCCCGCCGTACGAGCATGCTGTCGCTAGCTCTATGCACTCCTCCCTCACACTTATTCGTATGTCTGCCTTTCGGTTTCTTGTAGCTTATGTACTGCGACCTTCTTACACAACAAACACCCGTTCGCTTTCTCGTAATGGACACTGCTGGCCCTGCTATCGACCTCAACCTCTCTTCTAGTTGAAACTAGGCGAACGGCCTTAGGCAAATAGCCTCAAACACAAAGCTCAAATCGAAGATGAAGTCAACAGTGCTTGAAGAACGGGAAACTGTAATATCGCCTTAGTTAACTGATTGAATGGTGTGTAAGCAGGGCAGCTGCAATCTGAGCGATCTTTCATGCATGGCGTGCCATATGGTCCTTAAGATCAGACAGTCTGGGATGGGATCAGACAAAGTATTCAATCGAACAAATTGACTTCAATAGTTCGAGTGTGTACGGTGCAAAGTATGGATTGAAATTACCCTTAAATTGCGAATTATATGTACCTCTATGTATGTACATCTATGTACCTTTAAAATCTCCAGAAGATAATAACGTGTTTAATCCTTCTTAAAATGTACTTTATTTAATAAAGCTAAATAAGTTGCGATAAATGTATGTATTTCAGATTTGATGTATTTTAAAAGTTTCATTGTACTTCGAGTGCTCCTTCGTAGAGGATTTTTGTAAGAGTACAACTTAAGAAGCGAATTGATCAAAAATAACATATGAGAGACAAATTATGTGTTGTATCACATCGGTATACAGCTATACTCGGTCACTCTTGTAGTTAATTAGGTAATTATCGGAGCGTTAAGACTGCTACAAAAAGTATGCCGTTTAGGCCGGTTTTTGCCCCGACATTTGGGGCCACCGTGTGATGTTCGAGTATTTAGCTGTTTTTTTTTTTTTGCATAATATAAAAGGGTGTTTATCTGAACTTTTCGAAAATATAGTTACCCTCTTTCTTTATTCGTTCCATTCGATTTCAACGACGTAATATAAACCATTGCACTGCCTGTTTATCTGTAATTTTGTACATTTTCTTTTTTTAGCCTCATTTTGTGTGTTATTCACTTATATGTGTGTTAATAACTTCTCTGTGACCGCTACGAATAGTCTATAAAGAAGCTTGAGATGACAATACCCAACTAACTACGCATAGACCTTTACAATGCTTTCTCAATTTTCAACTGTCAACGCCGAGTCTCACTCCATTCCCTTACGAGAGGAATAATGTAACAATGTTTCGGCCTATGTGGAGAGTTACACCGACGAACGGGCAAATGACGACGCCCACTATCGTTAATCGTAATGGCCTGTCTAGTATACACATGATAATAAAAATCAATAAAGAAAGCTTGAAAATGGGGTGACAAAGGTTACCAATACCCTCAGACGGCAAGAAATGGGACAAAGAAACCTCCGGGGAAAGCAGACATGGAAACAAATAACGCTTTGTTGTCACTTCAGCCGACGTTGTTTCTGCTGTTGTCGTTATTATTATTATTATTATCATTATCCGTATTTACCCGTTGTTTCTTTCGGTTTAGCTGGTTGGCTCAGCTGCTGAGGTCGAGCGGTGCAGTCAGCTGAAGTAGTGGGTAAGCAGTTTTTCGTATTCCTTCAGTCTAAACAATTTATCTCTGTCCCTGTCTATTTCTGCGATGCCCCTTCTTCGAAGCCATCCGCTGAAAAGCACCAAAGAACCGCTTGTGCTCATCTGCTTATTTGGCAGGGAACCCAGTTTCATTATGTTATTGTTGTTATGTTTTTCTTTTTTGTTTTTTGTTATTTTTGTATTTGCTATAAAACTCAATTTAACTCTTCCGTAGCATTAAAGCACACAATTCATCCCTGAGCCCCTGCCAGTCCCCTTGAAGTTGCCCCAAAGCCTATTTGTATAGTTTTCCATAAGGTGTATGTATACACTATAACATGGCAATTGACTGCGTTGTCGGTCAGTGAACTAGTCTTAAATAATATGATGATAAAAGCGGTGCTATTGTATTTTGTACTATTAACATCATCCCTCCTTGTTGATAGGCTAGTGCCATCTTCTAACAACGGTAAATAAAGGGAAGACTCCGGTTTCATAGAGTTTCGTACGTCGCCGACAGCTGTGTCAAGTGGACTACGAGCAGCGGAAATTGACAACTCAGCATCGGTGCCAACAAACGATATCCTGTTCGGCCGCTAGTGAATTCGAAGGTACTGAGAAGTTATGAAGATGGCGTCAGTATATCGTACGGAAGAACAAAAGCCGCTGAAAGTCCACGCCGTACGAACGGTTGGTAAGCAAACAAACAAATAGATCACTTCGACTGCTACGCTTGTTCCTCCTGCAGCTGCTAAACGAACACGTGATAAAAATTAATATAATTTCTTACTGGGAACTTTGCTTTTTGAGCTTGACCAGTACGTCTAACGCAGCGGTGGCAGTGGCGTTAAGGCAAGTTCAGTTTGTGTAGAACACTTACGTGTTTTGATTGAGAACACATATGCTTGTTTTTGCATTCGCCTTACTCGTCTACCTAGATTACAAGGACAATCTATAGGACGGACACATTTATACCTCTGTGTACGTTTAGCTCAAGGACTCTATGATAAACAATCAATTGTTGATTATGTATGACTGTGTATGGGAACGAAATGATTTTTAGGTTTTACAGAATCGGACCTATTAGGCATTTAGCAGTCAGCATAACCACTATGGATATATTCGTCGGCCTTTATTGATAGTGGCAAATAGTTGGCAGCATAGCCTATCAGCGGCCTCTACCTAGCAAACACCTTAGCAGCAGGCATCACATGCCGATTCTTAGTACACTCAATGGCATCGATTGTTATTTCAAGATAGTAAACGCTTACCACTCTATGCCACTGAACTGTGACGTTCTGTTTGCCACCAAAATGATGCCCATATATGATGTTGTCTTGTTGCACCTCTATTCCGGCTCGTACTACTTTATCGTCGTCACGAATACAGGTTCGTTCATATAGGTAGACAGACGTCGATGTCGACCACAGAACGAGATGAACGTTGACTTACCTATGCAGTCAAAAAGTAATTGACTAACAAACGGCGGAACGTTACGTATCTTCGAGTACCGAGCTATTCGAAATTATTTAGCTTACATCAGCTGAAGCTTTTATCTTCAGTCAGTAGCTGGCTGCTAGAAATAACCGGAACAAAGCCGTTCGGTAAGCATGGTATACGTACATTGTCCAAGTAAGTAAATAGTGACCCACTCCACATAGAACGTTGCCTAATTCAGTGCATAGAGACACATCAACGCCGACATTGTCCTTTAGCATCAATGCGTAGCGATATGACAAATTATCCTTCTATAGTTCATATTCTATATTTAACCGAATTCAACCTGGCCTGTTTTATACATAGCAGAGTGACACTCATAGCCCGTCTGTGAGCGGTATTGCGCTGTTGGAGGTCTACGTAGACTTAACAATGTCTCTGCCACAGATCCAGCCATGAAATCATATCAAGCATCAGACGATTTTCTACTGCGACTGTCCCTGTATTTCATACCTTCCTTATCGTGTGTATAGAAATCTATTGCTGTCAACGACACAGCGGGCAAACTTATCTTGAATTCGCCTCGGCAAGAAGCGGCCCGTTCATCATGAAAGCCTTCAACAGCGCTGTCATAGTCAGCATCTAGCCGGCAGTGTCGTATGACTATTTAGTTTGCTTACAATATGCGACACGTAACGATTCACTAGTGAAAACAATTGACAGAAAAAATGGGCTACAGCATAAGTTACGGGGGATTACGGCCTAGCACATATTATGTATGAAAGTTTTCCAGTATGAGCTCAGTGAGCCGATCCGACGCACAGTCCCATGAACGGTAATGCATCTGATGGCATATAGGTGCCCTGTCGTGTGCCATTTGCTGTCCACTGCTTCGTACGGTTCAACAGTGTAGCAAACTATGTTCGTCCATGTTGACGATAGACTGTTAGGTAAATGAAATTGGCTCGAACGACGGTTGTTCCTTTCACCGAAACCATCAGGCTCGCTTAGCACGATTAACAGAGGAGTAAAAGCGGTTTCGTACGATCTGTACTGCGCAAATGCTACCGTTCAAGAAAATTGATCTTTTATTTGTTCAGTTGAAAAGATCATCTGTGGACTTAAAGGAAAAAACCTCCACGAGAACCCGTCACGTCAGGCCACAGGTCTGTACAACGTTCGTGCTTCATCTGCTTGGCTCTGAACGCGCGTTTATTTACATTGGATGTATCACCCTTTTTAACTAAGGCTTGATAATTGCTCTTCACTAATCGTGTATTCATACACTTATTCCGGGGACCATTAGATTATTTCTACAATGTGTAATGAACATTTTAAAAACCTCATGCACTCTCAATGCAAATCATAAACTTGTTTATACAGCAGACCCGTGGCACAGCGCCCTCTGTCTGTAAAAATATTAACATGAGAAATTGAATGCCGATAAAAATTGCTGAATGCAAAAAGCGAAGCACATCGTAGGAAACACTTACAAGATATAAACGACAAGCCATGCTTTTCAATATCTTCAGCAGACTATACACGTATTTAGTTAAAAGTTAAGGTCTCGTAAGGAAAACGTGGCAAGAGGAAGATTTGATACTAATGAACCGTTTCCATTGAGTTCTAAATTGTTACTGATTTAGTTCTAACGTATTGACTCGGTGAATCCCTTTCAGGGTTCGAGGACCAGGTCGATCGCTACGAAACAAAATAGAATCTTAGATAACTAATTTAAATAAACTCGTACGAAATTTTGTAATATGTATACTAAATACAAAATTACGGTAAAAGTTGTGATATGTATGCATCATATAGGGATGCCTAATTATAAAAACGCGTTTGGATTACTCAGTGGGCATGTATCGCAAAAGTTAACCCATCAGCGAACCCATTTTACTGTAAACAGAAAGGGCACCAGCCATGTTTCTCTCAAAAGCTTACTTACTTATCCGCGAAAAAATTCACTGGCCTTATACGGAACGTATTATTCAACATACGTTTCTTTTTCTTCCACACATACCCGATTATTATAGATCTCGGATTGTAACTTGGTTGTCTACTTGAACTCAAGTCAAAAGCTTCTTTATTTCCAAATTAACATCACACCAGCTCTGATGGACAACATTCAGAGTCAGCTGTTACCTTCGAAATACCGCAGGGACATATTGGTGCTATGCTATTTATTATATACGCATCAACATATCCGTAGCTGTCCATTACAAAGACCACATTCTAACTCTATATATATATATATATATACGCCGGCGTCGTAAGGCTAAGCGGTATGGTTGCACTGTCCTGTTCAGACATGTACATTTTTGGTGCAGGCCGCTTTTCTATCACTCTGGGCCAGCAGACGATGGTATCGCTCCTAGAAGTATGTTTGCAGATGCATATTTAGATAGAAAAGAAGAAAACTTCGATCTCTTTTGATTTTGCCATAGTGTACCCTTGTCTGTTTGGCTAACCAGCGAAACAAGAACGTGCTCGTTTTCTTTTGGTTCTTTTTTTACTTTAAACAGAAACACGTTTGATGCCAAGTTCTTTCTGTGTCTTCTAACAATCGTTGAATATATATGTTGTTGTGTATGTGTCTAATCGAGAAAAGAGACATTATCTTGTTGTATTCTACCTGCTAACCGGATCTTCGCTGGTGCCGGTTTGTGCCTGTGAAGCGATGCGTGGTTGGTCAACATAACGCCGACAGTTTTGCAGAAGTCTCATATCGTTTTCCGTTGTTAATTATTATTGTGTCGGTCGATCCTGATGCAGCTTCAGAACTGGAAGTCTTCGCAATAAAATTCAAGTGTAACTCTTCACTTAGCAGCAAACGTTGCGTGGGTGTATATTTAGATACCGCTGTTTAAATTGACATTTTTCAGCTCTAAACTAAACGAAGGGAAGAATAGCATTAATATATATATATATATATTGAAGAACATCTGATAATTGTAGTATCAGAGGAATACGTCTGCGATTAAAATCTGTTTCAAGATTTGAATTGGATTTACCTCGTTTCAGTTGATGGATCCCCTGGCTTCGTTTGGCCAGCAAATGGAAGTTGATTAAATACTATAATTTTGTATTCAAGAATAATATATGTGGGACAGCGTGGTCTTTGTGGCTGATAGGTATCCCTTTGAGCACGTTTCTATGATAATGATGAACATACGGTCGTATTTTGTTCGAACTTCAGCGTTGGCAAATGATTACGGTAGCATGTAATTGCTATGCCGTCTTATTGTCGGGGAAACCTCAGATAGATAGTCCAGCTAGACCCATGCCGACTAGACTCTATAGTGGACACGTGTCCTTGATGCTCTACCAAAAGCCGATTGCAGCGACTTGTGTACGCTATGGAATAGCTAAATGCGTTAAGAGTAATAAATAACAAAAAAAAAAACGTGAAATATATTTTATAATACGTATGGGTGCACGTCGAACCAGAATAACATGTGACTCGACAAGACTTCGCACTTAGGCTGTCTGCTCGTGCTAGACTACGCCCAGCGTACTTGCACGCAGTCGTTGTGAGTGAAATCTAAGCCAGGATTTTGTCTTGTTCGTAACCACTAGAATTTCCCGCATACAAATATTCCATCGTGTAACGACTTCACTAGGTAAGCTATAAAGTGTGAGTGATTATATACTTTTGTCTGGTAGATTGCCCGACTCAGCGTATCCACTGAGCTTTACAGAACTTCATGACCCTTCCGGAATGAATTTTTACGGAGTCACTTTCTTCTGGTTAACGGTCGTGAAAATATTGCAGTTGTGAAAACAGTATTACCGCCCATAATTGCTTACGTTTTTCGCGCTATGGACATGATCGTACGATTCCGAGCTCGCTATGCTATCCGTGCGACTGTTAAAGCCTGATCCGCAGTACCCATCTTCCGGCTAATCCTCTAGCAACCACTACGGGAAATTCTATAGGGGTGCAGGTATCGTAGTCGCAAAAAGAAAGCGCGGCGCATTTGAATGTTCGAGTCACACTCGAACGACGGCGTATCGTAAACGCTGCCACCTTCTGTGTCAACCTGTCGTACGGTGTTCTGAACAGCGTGGTGTCTCTGAGCGAATCCCACAAGATGGAAAGCGGAGTATTCGATTATGGATGCGAATGGAACGTAGCGAAGCGTTTTTTGTGCGCCAAGTTGTTTGCGTTCTTCGGATTCTGTTCTTTTTCTTGTGGTTCCTCTACGAGGGGTTACTGATGAGATGTGCGAAGGACGCAAGCGAGTATGAGCGCCGGTAGCTTCGTGTTCTTGGCGTAGCGCTAAGAAGTACACTGCAGCTTTCGTATCATCGTAATTGTAGCCCACTTGGCTAGATTGCGTTCCATTACATACAAGGTGAGGCAAAAATAGACCCACAATGAGAAAAGATACAAGTTGAGAGGTGGCAAGCAGCGATTGGGAAGGAAAGATTTCCAGTTGATGCCTACCTGTAAGCTTACCTTGTTCACCACTGGGCTTAAAACTTTCCTAATTGTATAAAAGTTCGTCTTTTTTTCATTGCTACCCTACGTTTGCCTGACCCTATATGATGCGTTGGGTGAACGTTGCCAACGAAGCTTCCATTTTACGTTTGTCAACGAAGGTGGCAATGCTTAGACCATTATAGCGTTACAGTTCGTTGTTGCTAATCAGTCAGCATCAGGCCTTTGTTAAAATTCGAACTTGAAATAACTTTTATGTTGTCGTAGCATAAACGAAGAAGAGAGACTTCGTCCGTCGGTAATCGTTGTAAAACAGTAATCAAATAACATTTTTTTTCTGCTATTTTCAATCGAAATTCTATAGTAAGTGTGGCCTTCATTTGTAAAGAATTATTAAGCGATCGATTATATCGAGGATGTTGGCTGTAGTATAATAGGTAATAATAATAATCTGTTGAAAAGAATGAAGTTTTCGGAAATCACCTGCGTGCGGAGCCCTGCGGACTGGTAAACACCGAGGATTTTTAAGTTTATTGTATGTATACACAACTGGAACTTAGATCTTATGTTGTTTTCAAAAGGAGCGGGTCCAAGTGTGATACTATAGTTTCCTGTTGTCTGTTGGACGTCGCCGATCAACACAATATGGAAAAAAACAAATACACGAGCACTTCATCATGCAACTTACTTTGAGCATTACTAATATTTTGTAATAAATATCTCGTTAACATCTTCTCGAAATTGTTTACCTGCGCAGCTGAGGTTCTCTAGGAAAGGAATTAGTTAAGCGATGAATAAATGATGGCTTCGTGTCGTCACGCGCTTCACTCCTCAATGAGCGCCCGTAATTTATTGCAAATTTTCAACAACAACAATAGGTTACTATGGTAGCAGCAAGATGCTTTCTTGAATTGGAGATTCTGCGTTCCGAATTGTACCAACATCTTTACATATAATAACATCATTCTTTGTGTTCTGCCATAAAAGTGGCAATTTCCTATAGAGAGTATCTATGGAGTTCGCAAAGTCAACGACCCAGACCATCAAGCCTATTATGGCGGCTGAGCGAAGTCCTTTATACAACCGGCACATGCTGCTGTTATCATCGCCATATAGGAACTGGGGAAAATCTAATCCCCGCAAGAATACTGAGCCTACTGCAATGACTCGCATAGAAAAAGTAGAGGATGTTGCCACATCACAATCGGTAAACGGGGGGACCTCAGCGTGTCTTCGGATAAAAGGAGCAAAAAGACACGGTATAGCATGAAAATGGTCACCGCCGCTGAAGCCTATCAAACACGAATGCATAAGCTATAAGCTGCATATTTAGCGTGTGTTCCGTAGAATACGTAAGTGGAAAATGCCAATATTATAGGTTTGCACAGTTGTATGGGGTATTTTCACTTAAGCTTAGTTGAAAAAGAAAAATGTTGTTGAATCTCTTAAGAAAAAGACATTTTTCTTTTTTCTTAAGAGATTCAAACCCTAATTTCAATGTTTTGGAGTTGTACCGTAATTCTGGAATATACGTAATACTGGAAACAGGATTATACAGAGTACTTGTAAACATGAACATTTTGTTAATAATCGTTTTTTTTTCATATGGTCAACCATTGTAGTTATTTAATTCTTATATACAGCATAACCGCCCGCAATGGACCAGTACTGGTCGAGTCCGATATAGCTTATTTAACAAAGCCTTCGTTGGGAGTATAGATCAATGGTTAGCGAATGGAATGATCGACAGGACAACCTAATGTGACTGAAATAGATAACCCACACTGAAATAACGCAGTCGTTACTTCAATATCGTCCAGAAGCAGGCGGCAGAACGGGTAGAAATGGCGCTTATAGAAAATTTTTTTTTAATTTGAATAATTAACTTTCAGTTTACATTAGTGCATCTGCTATTTTAGCCTTGTTCAGTACTTTAGCGGCATCCCTGATACGTTTCGATAGAAAGAACATAGTACATTGAATAACGGCACTTTGTTATGGCTTCCCACTTGGATGACGTTGGGTCGTATGCCTGTTTCATGTTGTGTGTTAGACCACCTCTAAGAGTCATTCTCCAGCTTCAGGTAAGACATTAGTGTGGAGTCCGGCTAATTCGGTCGGTGTTTCGACAGCGGCAGACCCAAAAAACGATCGACGATATTCCCTCCGGCTGGCGGACATTCGTTAGGTACGCTTAGACGAATCAATTCCAGCGATTACTATTCTATGTAAATCCCATAAAATGGAAAGATGTAAGCGACTGTTTAAGCTGGCCCCAGCCCCAGTGTTTCAATATGGTGTAGGACTGTAGCGCAAAGAGTGTAGCTCTTTTTTCGTTCTTTCCGAGCCCCGTTCAAGAAAAAACCAAACTTAACCAATAGAAACGTTATGCAAACATGATGGAACAGAATGGACAACAATCAGGCCGAAAGGCCAAACAGAGATAAGAGCGCGATCATGCAAACGATGTAGTAAAGGGGTTAGCGGAATAGCTGCGGGCGGGGCGGGGTAGATCTATAAACGGGAGAGTAACCACGATGATGTGATGCCTGACGAGAAAACGCAGAAGAGAAGCTTCACAGGTCTTATTCGTCCAACAGTTATCCTTCCGCTGACCGAAGGCGTCAAGCAGAGATACCGACCATCAGCCGGTTAGGCTGCGCAGTCCGTCAGTTACCACTGATGCCGCCACATCGCCTGCCAACCATGGGCTCAATAAAATAGTCCTCTTCGGGCGTTCCCCGATGCTGTCAGAAACTGGGGTGCGCATTGATACAGTCTCCATAATCGGCTCACTAAAAAGTCAAACCAAGTTATATTACTACTACGTACTATTACTGCTGTCGTACTACGGTTTGAACCTGTGTTTAATTATAGGTGTACGTATACCGTTATCGCACTTTTTAGCACCATGTCACTAGCCGCGCATGATCCAACGAGGACAATCGGCAGTTGTGCGATCGCGTTGCTTGAGTGGCACAATCAGTCAAACGTACGATTATTATTAAGTATAGGTACTGTATGTTTAAGCATGAGGGAGCTTTTCGTAACAGAAAGACCGGTGGAACTTTTAGACGAAAATGACCCCGAAGGAAGACCCCTAGATGAAATGATGTCGAGCGACTATATATCTCCATCGTTTGAAGGACAACGAACAAGAAACCGCACAAGAAGAAGCTTGCAGGTTAGGCTCAAGCTTATGTTGAAGACTCCTTCATAAAACCAGTGATAGCTGTCACGGCGATGGGGTAATGGTGGTGTCACCTCTGCTGGTTTTTTTGTGGCAGTCGAATATGGGCAGGGCTATGCGCCACTGTGGGGACACAGCGGCCGGTGGAGATGTTGGTAGAAAAGTGGCTGGTTTTTGTCGATGTTAACCTCCCGACGGTAGAAATAGGCGGATATGATCCTTGGGATTTATATCAATCGATTGCGGCATGCGACTCCGCCTCGTAAAAAGACACAAGGTCTTCATCGTGGATAGGGAAAAGGGTGTCTCGGTATTACTGTTGCCTTTGTTACCTCTAGGTGAACGTTCACTCTGTGTCAATCCATTAAATGTACCCAAAGAATAGGATAAAGAAAAGGATAGAATTTGGGAAGTATTTAAGCTTGTCGAACAGAAGCAATACGTTAGACTAGGATAGTATTTGAAAAGAAGAAAGTGAAGTATCCTTAAAAAATGCTAACTTCTAAACAAACCATCCTGATACGGTCAATCAGTCAATGAAGGATGTGTATCATATAGCTATGTTTCTATATTACTGCTCGTGACAAAACCGTAAATGTGTTCATTATGTAGAAATAATTGATTGCTCTCAGTTCTTCACGAAAGCGCAGTGTAGAAACTGCGAATACGAAACATTTTTTAATCAATTTAAATTTAAAAAAGAATTTTTATTTTGCTATTTCGGAATTGGTTATAGATTACACATAACCAAGTGTATCTTATCGGAACATCTTTTTTTATCACATGTAGCTGTTATACATGCGCCGTCAATGTGGTGTAGACATCTCTATGCGCTAGCGTGTTTTTAGTTGTTGGATAGTTATTAGATGCCCATGAGAAACTAATCGGTGTCAAAATATAGAATCAATGATATGTGGATAATTTTAGGACTCCGCTAGGATAAGTTATTAGGCAAGTGACTCGCTGACCCCGTGCGTCCCTCAGGTCTATCACGGCGAATTCACTCGATTCACAGACCGACATGATCGCATTGTATGAGATGTTTTATAACTTCAGTTGTTTTTGCCTCTCTTATGCCTTTAGCGCATATGGTAGGATCGCAAATTTGTGAAGGCTCGTCGCATTGTGTATGGACTGCGTGCGTGTGTCCGTAGCGGGTACGATTTCAATGGCCCCCTTATTGACTTCCCCATTAACCCTCGTCGTCCCCTTAAACGATTGGTGCTGCCGTCGTATCAATCACATTAGGGTTTCTGCTTTCATTTTCTATTTCTCATTATTAATGGCACAACAATAACATTGAACTTTCTATTTATAAAGTAGAAATAGATATAAGTCGGGTCGTCGACGGTTTTTGTTGCCGCAAGCAATGACAACAACAAATAACACACAGAAGGTGACAAACTGCCTACGTTCTCATGATACGGTCAGTATGTTTGAGGTTTAAGGGCGACCAACAAAGACAACAGTAATGTTCGGGGAATAAAAATATTTATTTTCCCTCCTAAATTGCCCAAGGTCTCATATGTTAATTTTTGTATCTGTTTTTCTCCAAAAATAGGGACAATTCCATAGTATCAGCAAATACAGCTGTTGATATATGTTTCGTATATAGGAATACAGATGAAATCTTGGCTTTTTATTAAAAGCAAATACATCTATTACATGAATCTCTTGCAGCACTGAAGGCTGATGGACCCATTGCATTTTAAAGCATCGTTTAGACCTCTATACTACCGATATTAACAACAAATCATTTGTTGGCATATAATAGTAAAGCAGTGCTAAGGTATCTCTGAATTTATATCGAAATATCTTTGAACGTATAAGCCCAAAAAAAAAAACATGAAAATTCACGTTGCCATAAACCTTAAAGAAAATAATCTTGTTCGTTACGAGTCGATCGAAAAATTCAGATGCATTTTCAGGCTCGATTATTACGTAGCACACTTTTTGGGTGACAGTTGCATCTTGTGAATATTTTTCCAAAATCATCTTAAGGCCTCAAGCTTTCTCGGTATACGGAATGTCTCATACATGTTATGCTTGATTTATTCGAACGAACCAGTGTTCTCCTTAAAAATCCACTATTCGACACCCTATGCGCCTTGTCAAGGCTCGCTTTTCGTCTTTTGACAGAACGCGTTTCGGGGAAGTGAAGCTCGGAGCGAAAGAATTAACCTTATCGTAAGGCCGCTCGTCTACTTCAACGAGGGCGTCGTCGCAATGCTTTTTTTTCTAGATGCTATCATCCAGCATCGATGGATAGTTAAGGATATCTGCATGCAATTTGCCCATTGTGGATAAGGCAAATCCTTAGCTTTATGCTTAAAGCGTGGATTGATTCATTCATTTACTGATACTGCTATGAATATCAAAAGAGCGTCCATTTGAGATCAGTGGATAGGAGGGGCGTTCGGTGTGAGGATGATCCCATTAAGGCTTTGCGAAGGGCAGATGCTCCCAAATATGCATATGATATTTGGACTTAGCTAACGCAAAGCGGCGTTGAACAGACGAAATGCTCTCAACGATCGGACCGTTACCGGATGGAGGACGCATTCAATAGCTCTTACACGGAGGGCCGGATAATAGCTGGAAGAAAACAACTGTAGGTATTAAAAATTGCTGATGAAAAAGAAATACTAGTAACCACCTGTTGTCTTGACCCATCTCATAGAAGCCTGGTCATCCGGGACAGATTGTTGACACATTTCGTGGGCCAGAAAATGGTATTGGAAAAAAATAACCACAGCCAGTATTGATTGATTCATCAAAAAATTCGCGGCCCATCAAGAAGTCACAGTGATCACGTCCACTGCCTTTCAGTAATCGCTTTGCTTAATAATCCCTCACATGGTAGAATAGGTTATCATGTATTGTACTGTATCCCTGTGATATTTGCAAACGATTTTATCGAAGTCCTCCACTAGTGTTTCGGTTTTAATTTTAATAATATAACAATTTAGGATCCCTCTACTTGTATGGATGTGGGATCCTTGGGTATAAGTCGACCTTGGTAGAGGAGAACGTAAACATTAAACAACACTGTAGCATGTTGTTTTAGGCGCAAAAATCTTTGGCAATCTTTATAATTGATTCAGTATAGATAGTAGAACTGTAAGCCGTAGGCAGGTCTCCTCTGCTTTATCGTAAGCTAGCAGACATTATCGCAGTAAGATTCTTCTAAATACAACTTCTAATGGTTTCGAATACTCACACACTGCGTCCTAATTTAATGAAGGTGGTTTTGAAGTTTCGGTCAGTTGGTATTGTTTTATCGACATTTCGACCGTTCACAGAAGCCTGGTTTGGTCCTCTCTTTTTAATGTCTTCGGTTGGCCTTGTGAAAAGCTTCTGCTTACCGAATCACACCGAACCAAAACTGAATTATCTTGTTAGAGATTATTAAGGCTCTGGCGACATCATATCCACACTGTCACAGAGTCTTAATGGTGCGTAAAATCATAGCTAGTAACTGAACGGGTTAGGGTCGTAAGACCTTCTAGCCATGGGTTTGATGACAATGATTCAACAGTTGCATCTCTGAACCAAACGACTTTTAATATGAACGCGCTGCTTGACGCGTGACTCATATGAAAATAGGTCATTATTTGGCGTTTTACCTAAAATGACAGGTTAATCCGACCGCCTGGCAGCCACCCTGCAAGGAGCAACACCCTACAGAACGACAAGTGGCTCGATTTTCAGAATTCACAGCCGCCAAGTGGCAAATTACCAGATCAACTGTTTTCTTACCAAGGCAGTAGCTAGATACCTGCGAAAACCTGGCCAACAGCAGCCGCTATAACACTGCAATAAAGAATGCTAATTGTGGAATACTTTTGTGTTGCAGGAACAGCTTCGTTTATTATCTGGATCTGGTGATTTGATGATCAGTACAATCAAATTTTTCTTTGATCTTTTCGTGCGGTCGATTTAGTTCACGCAACCAGGTTAGAAAATCAGTCCCAACGTTTTCTTGGGTCGGTGCGGAGTTCTTGGTGGCAGTTGAGCGGCGTACGAATCATATTAGCCCCTTCTCTAGCTCTTTTGACTGCCCTTTATGCTTGCAGGCCTTTTGGGCTTCTGCTATTTGGATATTCCAGTAGTGCTTTAGTCATGCTGACTTCGGCCCGTCTAAGATGCACGGCCTCTAGGGTTCTAAAGTTCTTCCGCGCCTCCTGAAAGGCCGTTTTCTGTAGGAACTTTTTCTCCATATATATCTATCGCCGAGCTTTTTCTCTATCACGAGTTTTCGCCACCCGAAAATCAGATTTTCCATCCCTTTGTCACGAACAGTTAGATTCACAGAAGACTGAAAGAGCACCCTATAGGGTTTACGAGTTCTCTGTGAGATGAACAAACAGCTTGTCAGAAGGCCCCTCAAATTCACCCAACGTATAGTTCGGCCTAATGTAGCCGGAGTATAAAAGAGTTATTTGAAAATTTACTTGCCTGCCATAGCCTGTCTTCGGTAGGCTCCATTTGTCCCCTTGACCGTTGTCTACTTCTATCCGATCCTAATTCAGATTGCTAGAACTGCCGTTCATATGCTTCTGTGTCCGCTTGAATTTATTACTGACCACCGATGAGATCTGACAGGCAATCTATTGATCAGGAACTGCAAGTTGGCGGTGATCACCGGATAGACCAGTTCAAGGACTTTAAGTATTCCACCCGAGTTTTGCTATCGGTGAGCACCAAACGGTTGTCCGAAAGGGACCGGGAAAAGTGTTGTTAGATATCTGTGCCAAAAACATTGTAGACTGTTAGTTTCGAATTATACGAAGTCGTTATTAAATGAATGTTGAATCAGCCGTGTCCCAAAATATTTGCTTAATGTTCTTAGTCTACTTACAAATCTACCTAAAGTTTACGTTGTAATACTACTACTTCGTCTCCGAGTTCGAACACAAAAAAGCACCATGTCAAGGGTAAGCTCGGACAAAGGCGAGCCCTTTACAAAAAACAAATATTTTTAGAATTTTCGCAAAATCTTTCATCAGCCATAAAATGTAGGGCACAATAAGTATGAAATAAATTCGTCCATATGCATTGCCGAGTGAGTAACGATGAAAAGCTATTTGTTCAGGTTTCCACTAGTATTTCCCGTCATGAGACCGCGTTCCTGTTCCTACTGCTGACTAGCGAAAACGATATGCGATAACGCATAGTAGAATCCATGACGTTCATATAACTTTCTTGCCTCCGGATTAGCCTGCGCCTACAGTCGTAAATGCAGCCGCCGCTGTCTTTCAAAGCCGTACTACTCAACCATAGAATCTCTGCTTCCCTACATCGACGCCATATTGACGCGTAACAACTACGCTATCCCCTTGTCCAACACTCCTCGACTGCTTTCAAAAACGCTCTCGCCTACAGAAGACTTCAGTCGAAGCACACGCGCCTCGTTCGTTATTACTCCGCGCGCCAGCTGACGTTATGGCGATCAGTAGCTGGATTTATCTTCAATGCTATTGCTACTGGATCGAAGACAACACAAGAGAACGGCTCGGAATAGAGCTAGGATAGTACGATAAGCAATTGCTTGTTATTATTTATGTTGTTACTGTGGCTGTAGGTATGATCATTATTGTGGAATAAAACGCGTAATGCGAAGCGTAAAGTTACGTACGATTTACTTGTCGCAATAAAGTGGCTGGCTGGAAAAACGGAGCGCTAGTTACTGGTTACCCAGCGGCTGATGCCATAGTTTGTAGCGGCCGTTACAGGGACGACGATGACAGTCAAAAAGGCTTCGGTCGAACATCGTATTTAACGCTGTACGTGTCCAGCTACAGTTGTCAATCTTCACGTTGCTGCTGCTGCTGCTGCTGTCTTTACCGCTAGACGGGCATAGGTACTTGCGTTGATGGACAGTTAGCTATAAGTGAATCGAAGGGTAACCACAATGCACAGGATTGTATAATAACAAACATCGCGGCTTATGAAGACACTTTGAAGTGGTATTAGCTGTGTACGCGTATATCGAAAGCACTCCGCTATCTGCTGCTGTTCTTGCGACTACCGTGATCAATGAATGAACAACGGACCCCGTTGCCGCTGCCGCGATCATTGTTATAGATGTCAAACGTCTGTCCGCCGGCTGTAGCCTTTGACCTTTGGCCGTCGCAGGTGGAAAATGGAAATCGTTGCAGAGTGGAAAAAGAAGTTGTTACAGCCACGACGAAATTGAACAACAGCTTGGTCAGTAACGGTTCTGCCTGTTGGTGCTAGCTTGAAGTAAGCAAACTGTGCCGGATGAAGTCAATACAAAAAATTAACCACAATTTCTTATAAATGCATGTAAAAATGATTAACAGCGTAAATATCGCTTAGTATTGAGATGTTTCATTGTTGAACGATCGTTTGCAATGAATGGAGTCGTCGGTGGCGCTCTAGGTACCCCGCTATATTAAGCAGTCATGCACGGAAAGCACAACTATTACTGGGATTAGCGTATACGTGCTTACCACTTATTTGGCGTTACGGTGGATCGAACTGTTACGTTTCAAGCAAACGATACAGGTATCGAACACGTATGTAAATTATGGATTTTATTCAATTATATCTGCCACGTAGTGGATGTGATTGGAGAGGCTTCAAGCAGAGAAGTAGACATAGCTACCAGTAAAGCAACTTGAATAGAAACCAGGAACGTATAGCCAGTAAGCAGATAGTTTTAGAGCTAATGGTGATTTTGTATTGGGGAATTCGTATCCATAAATGCACACGTTATCGGTGCGACACTGTAGGGTTGTCCTGTCGCATTTGTACACCCCACTTGGCCCCCGGACGTGGAGGGGGCGTTTTAAACTGACAATTGCTGGTTCGAGTCTTGTCTACCTTTCCTCGTACATAAACAAGCGAAGAAATCTTCTTTGTCTTCTGTATTTGAAGTCGCGTCGACTTTGCAATAGACACATCGTCAGAAAAGTTCCCGTCCCGAAAGTTCTAACTAATCATTATTGCAGAAATTTTTTGGTAATTAAGATAGAACCGATAATCTATGGAGTACTGATAAATATGTTAGAGTAGTAAATTAGACAATGAATCGCGTAACGATTGATGCGACGCGGTAATTATATGTTTTCCGGCTAACTGTTCTTAAATCGAGGTTATATAACCAAAGATAACGTTGCTTTCAGTTGATGTATATAAACGTGATTGTGGCTCCAGCGTTGTAGCATTCCCCGATAAAAAGCATGTAGGAACGATGTAAGCGTGAGACTTTATGTGTTGACAGAGCTAGAAAAAAAGGAATCACGAAATACGATTGTTCACTGCTGTCCCTCGGACAGCCGCTAGTTGAAGTTGTCCTGATACGATATATTTTGCTTAAATTTTAACATCTCTTTCGTATCGAAGCAATGGATAATTGTTTCAGTCGATGATGTGATGTGTGATACTTTTTAGTGCCATAAACAGCAGTATGTGTCTATACTGTTGGCTCCGTTTAGTTCAACGGTGATAGCGTCGTTTTGTTTGTCGCTAGCGGCGTTATTCGCTCAACCATACTCCAACTCAGTACCAATAGCTGAATGTGTGGTACGCGGCGGTGCCGAACAATTCAGCCCGAAGACACCGAAAAATCTCCCCGTCGACAATATAGCCAGTGGTCTAAAAGGGCCGAAAACCGAGTGGACCAAATGGACACGATGAAAAAAAACCATCCAGCAGATCAAATCAAGTAAATAAACTTCCGTTTGATCGGATCGACAATTAGAGACGATCCGAACCTGGGATTAGTCACTTACGATGGTAATAGTGTTGGAAAGCGAAACCGTGTGGGTAGCTTCTGCTTGCTTTTTTCTATTGGATTTTCTGGGAAAAGGCAGTTTTTTTTTTTTATAGTGGTCGAATTGTTTTCAGTTTGACTTGACATTATTTTAGGATCGTTATTCGTCTAATTTCGAACAGTGAGCGTGTGTACTTGAATCATAACCGGATTGTTAAGAAGAGTGCGGGGGCACTGCAGTCCTTGAGGACTGAATGAAAACCTATCGAACGTACAAGCGAATGTTTAACATGCGACTATTATGGTCAGTTAGTTGATGATAGCTCTATCGAGTAGCTAGCCATGGAAGCTGTAACTCTGACGACCCAGATCTGAAATTAGCCAGTCATTTTCTAAAATTAATCCTGCTGCTGCTGCTGCTGCTGCACCTTATGCGGGACAGACAAGCGCTCTACTCACACTGCCATAGACTAATCCATGTAGATCTTTACGTATTTGAATACAGTTGCTTTGTTAACGGCTAAATAGATAGCTTGGAACCGCCACCATCATCGTCGAGTGAGAGCTAAACAGGGTCGCAAATGGATGCCCCACTGAGGCATATCAATAAGCCACTCCTCATCGCTTCTACTGGAAATAATAGCGAGACAAAGTTAGCGCAGTGTACAAACTGAACGGACTCGGCACTTTCTACTAATTCGAGTACCTGTATAGTATCTTTTTGACATTGCACTTACCTGTTATATGCGTAAACCTAATTGATATTAGAGCAACAACTATGAACATGTACAGGTTACAATTAAAATGACAATTGCACACGTCCCTAGTGTAAATGCACACCTGCATGTTATATTTTTGTCTATATATATATATATATTTCTATCGATTTAATTGGATGCAGTCTAAAAAAATATTGAAAAGCATCAACTGATGATGATGATGTAGCTGTCGCTGGTCAAGAAAGTCGCTATGCAAAGTTACCTGTGTGTAAAAATCGCCATCGAGTAATAAATACACTGGTCAAGCAGATCGACGTTGGTCTCGTCCTTTTAGAAGTCGTTGAACTTTTGCGTCGTTAGATCGTTCACGGTACCTAGTCCGCGACTGAAACAAGCGAGCCAAAGGATCACGAATTTAACTGAAAGCTCAGACACTTATGTCAAATAAGAACAGGTAGAAATGGACAGCGTGCCTCGTGTCGGGAAATTCTTCACCATAGAGAAACATGACAGACAAAGTTCATCTCTAAGCGGAGCGAAATGCTAGGCTCAGGTACTAAATAGAAGGATTTAGCATTACTGTATATGTATTACAGATGTTGAAGATCTGTAATGATTCGAGGGTATTCAAACGCAGTACTTGAAATCCATACGAATAACTGCCAGAGGTAAAATCTAACAATAATTATTGTTGAATATTTGTTGCAAGTAGCAACAAGTCTGCATCATATATAGGCGTCCGTCGTCTCTTCTGAACGTGATTGCGTCCACGTCTGTTTTCACTAACTGGCTCTTCTTTATCAAATTCGCGCACTGTAAACATTACCCATCTATCAGCAAGATCATTTTCCTACCAACGAGACAAAATACAATAACGACACCATATTTTAACTATACTTTATTACTAGTACGCTTAGCGCGGCTGTAACATCTACTGCGTAGTTTGGAGGATGGGGCCTGTGTAAAGCGTTCGCGCAGTCGTATCGCACGGCCGCTCGCTACTGGTAGACACTCGCGCCAACGGTGACGCGGTGTTTGCGTCGTACAATAGGTACATGTTGATAACATGACGAATCGTGCTGCCGGCATGAGCGCGAATTCGGCGATAATAAATGTGATGTTGGAGCAAACTGTGTTGAGAGCCGCCGCTGCTGCTGCTGCTGCTGCTACTACTGCTGCTGCTGCTGCTGCTGCTGCTACTGCTGCTGCTGCTGCTGCTACCGTTGCTGCTGCTGCTGCTGCTGCTGCTACTGTTGCTGCTGCTGCTGCTGCTGCTGCTGTTGTTGATGTTGACGCTGTTGCTTCGCCGACAAGAAGAGATCACCTCGCCCGTCAAAGTACAAGGGAAGCTTTTATCGCTCTGTGATCCGACGCGCAAAATCGACGGATGAAGGCCGGACTGATAAGCAGGCAGAGTGTGAAAATAAAACAATATCGATGGAGACGACGGTGAGGAGCTTTCAACTGCTACAGAAGCTGGCTAACAAGGGCAACATCAACAAAGTCTAAGCGACAGAATTTCACTTGGATTCTCTAATTGACACGATCGTAAGTTTATCTAGTGTTTTTAGAAAAGATTGATTGTGAGGTATAAGAGGACTGAGGGTTTCATGTTGCTTGATGATCCTATTTCAAAAGAAAGTAGCGCGAAGCTCCTTAATGAAGTGAAGTTAATAAAGTGTCTTAAACAAATGGAAGATGGACTGCGTGCAGACGAAATAAGTATCAATGTCACTATGAAGTTCGACACAATTATGCCATATATATATATATATATATATATATATATATATATATATATATATAGTCACTACTATTATAACTGAATCGTTGAATAGCGGGCCGTACCGTATCACTGCCCTTACGAGCTTTGTGGCTCGTAATGGCGAGATGAATGGGAGAAATAAGATCTGGTCAAATGATGAAAATACAATAAACATCCACTGGTAAACACGGTCACTTTTCGGCTAGCTATTTTTTGTGGGCTAGCAATTTTAGGCTAATTTTTGTGGCACTATATATGCTTAAGTTGAACTTCATCTTAAACTATAAACAGGCTCATAGTCTACGTACATAATAAAGGCGTTTACTCTGTCGAAGCGTTTATACGCTCGATTTCGAATTATGAAATATCGGCGTATTTACTTGCCTTTGGCATTCGTCATCAACACTTTTTAAGGCAAAGTATTTCCGGCTTTTATATTTATTTTAGACTTTATTTTATTTTTGCGCCCCTCGCGCAAGACCCGATACGACACAGATTTAGAATGGCTATCTCCTAGCTATTGTACCTGTAGCGGCAATGGTAAGAGGTATGCGCAACGAGAGCACTTTTTCTCGCATGCTCTGGTCCTCGGCCCAGAAATTTACCCATGCAAATACTATCGGTGTAGGGAGCTAGTCCCCAAAGATAGGTGATCGACTGAAAAGTTCACCATTGCTAATAGTGGAAAGAGCTGGTTGTATGATGTATGTTACCGAAATCACGTTCGCATCGGGTTCCATCTCTCTCACCTCTTATAGTTATTTATTTTTAATTAATTTAATAATTAGTAGGCGGATCCATCAAATGCGCGAGAAGACCATGCGAGAAGATCGCTGAGAATCACGGTGACGCTAGCGCAGGCCTAATACCGTTAGAAGACAGGCGCCAGCGTTCGCATTGAGAGACGCCACTCTACGACCTTCTATGTTATAGTTTCCTTTCGCCCCGATCGCAGATAGCCGTTAAAAGCTGACTATCTTTATCACTGAATTAACGAACCCTTCGGTGACTTTGTTTCCCCTTAGCAGACACTGATTTTTCCTATCGACGCAGAGAACATAAGCGGGTAAACTATAGAGAAACGGTTCGAGATAAATTAAAATTCACTTTTGATGCTGACATGCTGTCAAATTCGCGGAAAATCCAGCCGTAGCAACAAATGGACTTTTCCGTTGCGTCGTTCTTCCGATGACGGTATCGAGTCTCCGATCGCGAGAATGGCCAAGCATGTGACTGAATTCTAAAGCCATTGTTGAGCTAGACGAATGATGTCATTTTCGTTGACGACTTCGTGAAGTTTCGTGATCTGTTCTTCACCTTAGCAGCTTCCTGGCAGCATGCACATAACGGAGTCAGGCCCTCCCGGGCTGGATCCCTTACCATTCTGATAGAGGTGTCAGTTAGTAAAAGTGTCAAAAAAAAAAAACTGCCAGCATAACGCCAATAACTGTTACTACCAATAATACTATGAAAAGACGCTGCCGCGTGTCACCAGGACATACGCGGCTATTTTCAGTGCTTCCTTTTTTCATTGTCTGTTCCTAACTTTCTCGACTACATCATACCGTCGAGTGGATGGTGACACGAGCTAAAGACATCGTCAGTTTGCGATGACAGCGTTCACACTGTCGCCGAATACATATATTAGCGTCTATGTATTTATCGGCCATCCAATCCGAATTGTCGAGGAAGTGATCTGTCACACCAAAAACCTCTTAACATATTGTTAGAATGCCAAGTATACGACCTGTTGGATACTGCATGCACATAAATATTAATGAGAAATAGGAGAAAAACTAAAACTATACAGACATAAGTTGTTTACTATATGCCTAAATTCCTTTAATGATATAATTGATACTACTGTTAGAACAGGAATTTAAGGACGAAGTACTTGGCAGTGGATACGCCATTTTTGAAGGATTCCGTGGGCATATCATGATCATTGCTGATATTATAAAGCCGTTCCCACGTCTCCTAATCGTTGTACATATTATTTACAGATCGACGCCATATGAGTCAGAGTCGAGCCAACAATAATATGAAATAGATAGAAAAATATTTGAGAATAAGAGACAAAGTGAAAATACTATTACTTTTTTTTTTTACATAATTTTATAATTAACTCATTCACGGCGAGTATTGCCAACTGGCTATTGTCCGGGTGTGTTTAACCCACGTCTTTTGATAACGTTGAACTTTCTTGTAGCAAGTTAGTTTGATGTACTTGTATATACGTATGAAATTGCTTCAATATAGGGCCAACTATATCGTGTCACCTTGAACGAGGTACGCTATTTAAATTTTCCCTCTCATGGCTTTCTTGAAAAACTCTAGATAATAAAGTCGCGGGCAGATCCAGCTTAAATTTCAGACTGTCTCAAGTAGATGTGCACCCCTCCTATTTCCTAAAATATAGCTGCTGAACGAGGTCTGACCTTGAATGCAATTCAACGTAATTCTTCTCAAGAACTCTGATCGCCATCAACAACCGTTCGATATTCATATATGTCAGAAACCGAAAGGGTTCGGATAGACCAAAACGCCAAGAAGAACACAAACGTAAATAACAAACAGAAAATGATCAATTTTAGAAATGAATTGTGTTATTATGCCCCACAATAGGCTACAGATGTTTGTAGTGACACTAACGCTGTAAAGTAACAGCATTGAGCCAGGAACCGAGTAAAGGTTCACAGTGATGGCGATTCCCTCTTGAGAACACGCCTTAGAAACTGCAGGGGAGTTGATACCCCATCCACAGTCCAACTACTTCAAACAATACGAAAGGGGTCGATCTGTGTTTGCTTATCACAGAAAAAAAAATCAGTCAGAAACTTTATAAACAGGGTGACGAAATCGAGTTCATACAAACGAAAGGCGGACTGTTTATCGTAGCGGGTCGACCCGGTACCAACACAGAGCTGATCATTTGGAGAACGAAATTCACTATCATTCGAAAGCCGAGTAAAGATCAGCTATTATCCAATATGTTCAGACTATAAACTTCCTTAGTACCTGAAATTGACGCCTCGCGTTATTATTTCTGAAAAATCCAAGCTGGATTTCCCGGGAGAAAACTGGAAGATATTCAGTGGAATTCGAATTGAAAGACGTCAAAAAGAATCATTAAAATGGCTCACATGGATCTTTTCTATAGAAACGAACGGCCGTTTAGGGTGTCGCAACATCAATTGCCAATCAAGTCGTCTAGGTAAGCTCCGACGATTAGTTTCTTTGAGCCCTTTTCCTCTATTTGTACTTATTGGCCGTTTGGAGCTTCTATATTCTTGGCTGCCAAAACTTTCTGCAGTCAGCATATTTACCATGTAACCTACTTTAGCAAAAGACTGCTTGTAAATTAAGGAAGATATATTTTGAAGATGAACCAATGAAGATGGGATCATGCCAAGCAATAATTGGACTAAACAACTATGGTCATCAGGAGCGATGTTTAGGTACGCACAAAAAAGTACTGAAGTACCTATCTTCATTTAGATGCAGTTCTAGGAACAACTCATAGACAATTTGGATCCAGATATGTCACGTGTTGCGTTGAAATTATACCTTGCGACATTTAGTCCATAGTATGCTCTTGTTCAGGATAGATTTCTCATAGTGCAACAGTGAAGTTACGCAACTTATTCGTTGTCCAGGTTAACTTCATGTTCTTCACGCCGTCGCAGAAAAATAACGCAGAACACCTATCTGCGCTCATCAGCAAATACGATATTCGTGTTGTTTTTACGTGAAAAAAACACGACTAACTAAATATAGGCGAATATGTCATTGTAGATCGTTTCCTACACGGGTCACTACATAAGCTCTGAATTCCATGATTCCATCGTGTATTTACTTATACGTAAGTGGGAAAAAAAGAACTTAAAAGATCAGCTTATCGAACCTAACCTATGAAGTTGAGCCATCAAATATTCTGCGTGATGAATTAACATCCGCCTTTCTATTTGAGAGGAGCGATATGGAACGCGAGCGCACTTCCATGCCTGTCACTATAACTAACTATACGTTGCTGAAATATATATGTAGAGAGCATTATATACTAACTAAGCACACTTAGCCCCCTAGTGATTAAGTCGAGTACTAACTCAAACAAGCAAGTATACCTGTGTTTATATACGCCGGTTCGGCATCTACGACTAGATAACAGTCACACTTACGCCTGAAGTCTCATCGACAGAAAAAAGGAAATGCGGATACAGATTATTGTCTGGGGCTCTTACGGATGAATTCGATAATCAAATCAGAGCGACATTGCAGACCCCACTGCACAGATCCATAATCGATAACCGCCTCTGATCATTATATAACTGGCTTGTTAAATGAAAAGATAACCGTAACAATAGCGCAAGCAGGCCTAACGACAGTTGATCAGAAAACGAACGCTGAAAACGATAATGGAAACGATATGAAACGATAACTGACTGCTACGGCGTTTGCGAGAGCTGCACGATTGTCCACCAGTAGTTGCTGAGCTTTCTATGCTGATTTAGTTCACGCCACATTGAAGCCACTACTACCTTTCAAGTGCAAATATCTGGAAGACAACGAAATGGCAAAGGGTAAAGGTAGTGGGGCACTGCGATCACTTCCAATCGGGACAGGCGCTGGAAACGATCGAACTGTCGATTTCAGAAAATGGCTCATGAACTAATCAACTATTGGGTTAATACCGGTGGGATATACACAACGACTACCCCATTCACTGGGGGCAATAGCATCACTTCGGTTATTCTTCAACTCGAGATCGTTAGAAGGATAATAGCTTCTAGGTTCTAAGTTTCTAATAGGTTCTAAGTTTTTAGTGAAAGTCGCCAGCATGCGACAGCTTAAAGCAAAGTTGTTATCGCTGGATAATGTATGGGGCAATAACAGACGGTGTGGCAGCAGTGGGCAACAGCGAATCGCTAAATATCAGAATAAGCTGGTATTGTAAGAAGATTTTGGGCCATTCATCATAAACAGATGACGTGACGCGATAAATGAAATCGCTCTTACCTGGACACAGCATCCGCTTCCCTGTACAATGGCGATAGCTAATGTACGGTTCGAAGGTAACAGATTATCTAGTTATTAAGCATTATTTAGATTTAAGCTTAGAGTTAGCAGTCGACCCAGCTTTTCCTAATTAGGTTAAGGAGAACCCAGACACTTTAAAAAAGCACATAGGCGTGTTTTATTGTTCCTCTGAACCCTACCACGTACTACGCCTCGTTTTCCTAGAAGTGATAGGCACGTACAAATGTATTCTTGTTAGGACACGTTTATGCTGAATTATGGTGTTCAGTTTTTTTTTGTGATTTAGTTCTCATATATCCAGTTATATACTTCTAATATATACATATATACGTAAGCATGAATACATAAGGCCCGATCTGCTAGTAAAAGAGAAGCTCTCTGTTATCTGGGCATGCGAAGCGACAGCGCATTCTAAAGAAACTAACATACGAATTTCTGCTATAGCAATGGGGATGTCGAAGCTTCCCTTTATCGATATGACATTTCTACTAGATCATTGTATATTCATCATCGGACAACGTGAAGATCCCTTTACGGCAAGTTCGACTGCGCTTTGCTGCTATTTCTACCGCTTGAGAAGATTACAATTCCAATTACGTCGTCTCTGCTACTTCGTTGTCTATTGTATGGCTTGCCAAGCGGTCGGGAAACGTGTCGGCAACCATAGCACAGCGGAGGAGTGCCAGTATGGCAGAATGACTCGTTCCGATGGGCCATGACTTTCTGGCCGGACCGATGGATGGCTTCTCTCCCAGCGACGTCGCCCGTATAGATTCGTTAGAGTATTGCTGACGCAGGTTACGCCGTAGTACCATCTCGTGCGATAGAAATGTGCAGGTATATCACACAGGGATACACAGACCGGATTAGGCTGAATTCTATAGATGCTACGTTGCGCGACCGAAAGCGATACAATTTAAATCGTTGTTTTAGACGCTGTCGCGTTAGTCTCTCGAACACTTCGTGTGATGCGCGAACCGTTACTCCATTATTAGTGAATACAGTCGAAGCTTCCGATAGCAAATAGGCTCATGGCACCGTCAGCGAACAGACGCCCATTGCACACAGGTGCCCACTGCACACGTGCACACTAAAATCTTCAGACACGCGAGGAGTTAATGAAGATCGAATTCATTCAGATGTTTAGCTATGGACGTATGACGTCTAGCGATTAATAGATGATCAGTACGGTATAACGTGGCGTTTGTGTCAGTGACTATCCGTTCAGCTTTGGTTTACTTTGACAGTGGTGACCACCCAAATGGTATAGGCTTATGAGAGCGGTTATAACGCAAGGTAAATAAACGATCGATATTTCAGTACAGATATTTATGCCTGTATACGTACGACTAGCGGGGCTGATATTGGATATGATTTAAACGATTTCGATTCCATCAGTTAGACAAGTATATTGCGGTCTATATAATGTCTATTATATAATAACGCTATAATTATACTCAGTCGCGTTCCGTTAACCCTAGCTTCTCTTTAGGTTAGTAAGTCACTACCCATATAGGCGCATTTTCGATATCTTCAGATACAGTACTGTAACATTTGCACTGCACGCTAGGGTCTTCTTGTTTCAGCTCCCCTCACACTTAATCTAGCAAGTTTGGCAAAAGAAAACCTAATTCGTACCCCATCGGTTTAGCCAGCGTCAACCATCAATATCTATAATCGTTTTTTAGAGGCTGCCGCTTGCGTCAGACCGCTCATAGCATACATAAAATATAAGGCGTAATAAATTGACAGATATATTCTAGCGTCAATTCCATCAACAATCCCGGATCGAACTCTGGCGAATTCGCCGTTAGTACTGTAATATCTCTTGTAGCACAAGTAACCCAAATAATTTATGGAGGAAGGCCAGTGTTACAAGAACAAATACCTGTGGTCAGCAAGTATACCCCTGGGAAACCTCCACCGACATAGACTAGTAAGCGGCAACCGTCTGCAGTAATAGATTTCCACTGCAAATGAAACTCATTGGTAGCCGTCCGCGGTAACCACTATACACCGATGACCAGATATCTTCAAAGCCCTCTCACCCAGACGTATGTGAAGCAACCTCGCCATCGAGGTGTTACTACGGTGGTCGCCTATACCTCAAGATCTTTATCCGGTGTTTATTTACACGTTCGTCGCCGACATGTGACCAGCGAAAATCGCTACTTCTACAAGACACAGGCCATCACATATCCACGTCTACCGGGTAGATCGATCGAAGCGGGCGGGGCTCGACTGTGGTTCGCAACCAATACGCAATGTTTACGCGAGCACCGGAGGAAAAGCTTCTTCTCCGCCTTGGTATCTACCTAACACGCAAGTAGACACACAGACATAGACCGAAAACGTCCTAGAACCGACGTGTACTGTCCCGCTAACGTAGAAGTCGACAGCGTTTCCGATAGCGTTTCAGACGTTCGTCATAGCTGCTAATCGCTATTAGACGTTAATTGCGGAACGAAGCAAGCCTACACAGTTGTTCGACTGGAAGACAATTAGGCGATCCAGCGGCCATCAATGCCGTAGACGCCACTATTAGTTCCACCCCAAAAGTGGACTGGCAGCCTCGTTTATTAGAGCTGTCGCAGCTCTATTTGCTAGATATTCCGTTTAAAAAGCCAGCCAAACGAGCCAATGCCCGTTCGACGATCCGTCGCTTAGCTCGGCCTTATCTTCCAGCAGAGCAGTGATTTTCCACTTAAGAAGATCCGTTATTATAGCGCTTGTGACACGTATCCACACCACCCTAACCACCACGCAAAGCATTCAACACTAACTTAAAATATCTTCGTCTCGGTCGCTTCTTTTCCCTGTCATTCAAAAAGATTTTGTCTTAATTACTTTCTTATGACAAAGTCGTGTCGTTTGATTCTTACGCCGATTTTTAGTGTTGCTGTTGGGTGTTTTTTGCCAAGGTTAAATAGAATTTAGAATAGTTAACTGCACTTTTAACTGCTCACCTGATTCCTCAGCTGATTCGTAATCGGTCGGATCCTATATATGTGACCAAGTAGAAGCGATTGGCGGGAAATGTTAGGGGGTAGCTGTTCTTGTTGCTGCTGGCGCCCCTGCTGCTACACAATTTCACTGTATAACATTCGCGTTTCTGGAAGCCATTTTATGGCAGGGGATGGATGACAACGTGTGTCTGCGTTGGGTCATGTGGATGCGTAGAGCAATACGACGACAATGCCGATTACCGTGCGCCTATAGCAAATATAGGCGCACGGAAACAGACGGAGGCCATGCGCAGGTCTCTCTTTTTTCCTCACTTTTGATGATTTGTTTCCTCTAGATGAAACGAATCAAACGTGTGCAAATTTATTTTTCCTTCAAGAGTTCGACGAACGGATTTCTTTCGTTAGTTTGTTGTCCGCCATGGCCTGTGACCGTCGTTCGTCGCTAATACTTAAGAAGATTTAATTTCAGTGAAGAAAATGCGCGAGCTTACGCATGAATCAAACACTGACAATAACAGTCGCCGGATGACAGCATAGTAAAGCCATTCGACAAGTAATAAATGTACAGTTTTGTTTTTTGCTCACGACAAAAGGGGTAAACCTGGTTGGCAAATGCTGAGTGAAACGTTTAACAAGACAGGAAGAAAAGAAGCTCAATCAGATAGGAGCCAGTACTATTATCGTAAGCAACTATCGTGCTATTAAAATTGCTCGTATTTTTACAATAATAGTTAAACCAATTTCAGACCGATAATTATTTCCCAGCCGGAGAACAGCTTTGAAGATGAGCAAATGGAGGGAAAATACGATATATAGCTGAGTTTACTCAACCCGTATTTAGTTCACTGGCTACTATAATGCATCTTACCATAGAAAATAATGATTTGTAAAAATGACGATACAAGTGAGTATACTGATTCGGGAGCGAGCTAGAAAATTCTGGGGCGCTATGATAGGAGAAATGTCTGTTTAGCCAAATGGGCCACCCATTCACATGGGACCAGCAATAGTGAAAAGGCTTTCCTTATGAAAGAAAAAGATCACATAGATCAGCATGTAGTTAAGAGGCCAGCTCATAGCATAGATTAGAGTTCTACTCGGAATAGTTGATACACGCCTCTTTAGCCGCTGACGAAGACTAGCCGGTCTAAAGCTAAGCAATCTTCATATTCTCGTCCAATTTCTATTTTTTTTCTGTCGAATTCATGTGACTTGTAAGACTTTTGAGCTAAAAAAGTTATCTCGGAGTCTAAGACCGAAAACTAAATACGGTGCGGCAATTATTGTGTAGATTTCACAGAGGATGCCCTTGAAGGTGGCGCTGAAGTCCCTATAGAGAAGCACCGAAATCCATTAGAAGATGATAGCTTTCGAAAATCGTCAATAAAACTCTACTTAGGATTCAAACGAATGAATTAAGCGTATATTAAATTTAGAGAAATCATGCCATAAGCGATAATGGAAGACGAGGTTTAACATTTACACACTCCACCCCTCCAAAAGCAATGGCAGGGTACGTGAGCAGGTACTGATCATAGTAGTTCTACACTGTTTGGCTAAAAAATAATACAACCTTGGCTTCATGCTCGATCATTGAAATCAATTCTGTAAAGAGCTAGACCGGCATCAGGACAGAACACTAATAGCAACAACAACCATCATTGTTAAATATACACAGTTTATTATCTGAAAAAGAGTACGTTTAAAAAAGCTAGCCGTTTGTCAACGTGAGACACGATCGGATAGCGATTCATTGCTGCAGCAAGTAAAAATTGAAAAGCTTAAAAATGTAAATATTCATGATTGATTTATTAATTATAGTTGCTTATAGATTAATAAATATCGTTTCTAAGGAAACGGTCCCTGCTTGATCTGCAAAAGGCTATGGCGCGTTCGTTTATAGAATACCCAGCATTGAGCAGACGACGCGTTTTAAGCGTTTCAACGTCATCAAATGATCTGAGTCAATTTCTGTGTCGTTTGACGGCTAACAGCTTTCCGTGATTCTGCTTGGTGACTAATTACTTCCTACGGATAGCTAAAAGGATTTTCCTAATTTGGTTTAATCGTTACGATGACTCTGAGACAAGTCAAAGGACGTCCTTTATTTAGTCTCCATTTAGTTTATGTAAATCCATATGTTTGTCCCGGTCAATTGGGATAGACGATATTTACGTTGTTCTGTTACAGGACACTTGTATTGAGTGGTATATTTTGTCAATGCACGAATAGCTCTGTTGTATATGGTCGTTCTAGTCTTTTCCCGTTAATTTTGCTCAATAAAAAAACAATTATATGTGTCCACACGTTGCGCTTCTGAGAATCAAACGGCTCTTGCCTAATGTTTAGCAGAATTTCAATTCTTTCTACGTGAAGCATATGTCGATGATGTCTGTTATTAACTTCTTTGTTTATGACATGGTGGCTGCTAATATCATGAAAACGTATTTAAGTCGTGTAAAGGGCTTTCGTCATTTGATAGACGTGATCGAAATACTGTAATAAGCACAGGCGTAGATTGATGCAATTGGAAGTATAGTACGTATACTAGACGACCTGTTTTTGGAAAAGTTGCATTAGGGAAGCCGCTACTGCCGGCAGATGTCGACGGATAAAGGAAATTATGTCGAGCGATCTCGTATGGCCCCCGAGATCGGCTAATCGTTCTTAGGCATGCAGCCATTTGTTGCAGCAGCGATAGAATTAACAAACACTTCAGGCTCCTACCCCCTTACGTCCCGCGTGCGATTTCCTTTACCACTAGGAACCTGCCATCCTATGCAAACCCAATCGTTGAAAGGTTTTAGCACTCACCCCCCTTTCTCTATCAGCTTCAATTTCGTTCTTCTAGTTGTTCTTATCAGGGGACCATCTTTCCGGACCGATCAGACGATTAAACACGTCTGATCGGCTGCCTGTGTAAAGCCATGCTCATTGCCGTAACTGTCCCCGTTGCTGCTTGCGACTAGTGATGATCGAGGAGGATTACATTGATTTTCTGTGATGATAGCAATGACGAAAGAAAAAGCACTGAATGACTGAGCCAGTCAGCAGACATACGGTGATCAAACATTTAAAATCTAAACGAGCGTCGGCCAGCCAGGCCGATATTAGGCAGGTAGCAAGTCAGATATAGTCTACGAAAAGGGCCGACAGAGCGATACACATCGTCTACCTACAAAGACATATAGAATATTAGTTGGCCATAAGTGCGGATCGATTCTAGACAGGAATGCCCGATGAACAAATCAAAAGCGGCAAAGAACGTACCGCAAAACACTGAAGAGGAGCGTTCAGAAGATCAGAACCGAAAAGTGTCTACGTTGACGAAGAAAACAATAGAAAACAGAAACGGGTGTGTGCTCTGTTGAAGTCGTTGAATTTTGGGACACACAGAAATTATGCCGATCCTTAAGGAAGTAGCATTGCGGGCTGTTGGTAAACAGGACAAAGAAAACAGTCGTCGGTCTGTCATTTCGTTGTTGACTAATGCAGAGAAGTCGTTGAATAGCATTATATTGCACACGATGCTCAGCAAAAGCGATGTCCGTCTGAACGAGGTCATTGAATAGGTCAAGGAGGACATTCTTTGTACAGTGGATGGGTTACATAATGTGCGACGTAGGTGTACACTATAATGTACCATAATATTACCACGAACATGCAAATTCTGGTAACAGCTGGCTTAAAGGTGGCTTTGTATAAGCCACGATGTTCGGATTCGGATACCTGCGCGAAGCCTTGTTGCGAAGACCTTTTTCGCAACTACATATCTCTATAGCATTAAGGAAATGCGACAAAGCCTAGGTATCGCATATGGAAAGAATGCTAATCTAATAGGCTGAGTATGCGTAGCCGAGGGCGGTACTCCTAATAGTCGAGTTTAAATTGGCTCCAGAGACGGAAGCTACAACATGGCGCTCCAAGCACTCAAAGGTCGGCCGAGGATAGCTAGGAAGGCTGGACAAGGCACATTATAAACTCCTGCTCCAGAATCATGTAACTGTAGACCCATTCATTTCAATATACCGTGTAACATTGTTTATTTACAAACGATCTATATACACGTCGTTCTGTTACTTATATAACATGCTTTTAGCCTCATCCATCCTGCGCTCTCTGGAAACATATGTACATTAGAGTGGTACATAAGCTGTTTTGTACATACAACTAACTGAAACGCTAGAGCTGAAGCCCGTTCAACCTGCCACCGCTGCGGCGAAAAGGCCAACTAGCGATTTGTCAGCTCTATCGGCTTCTTTTCCATCATATTTTCTAGCAATAAATGCACCCCAGCACGTTACACGTTAACGTGAAGTTGTTTCGCACCACGTACTACATGCATGCGTCGGCGGCTATCACTGCTGCGTGCGCTTTACTTTCATTACGTTGCTGGGCTGTTCAGTGCGTGCATAATACATCTGTATACGAATGTCCTTTGTTATCGGCAGCAGCTCGCCTATGGGGCAGACTTCGCTCTGACGGTTCCGTCGCGATTCTGCGGTCCTGCTTGCATTGTCCTTTACATTATTCGTTATTTTCTCTATAGTTCGGCGCGGCGGAAGTGAAGAGATGCGGGGGCAGGTTGAACGATGAGTACTAATGATTTAAGAGTTATGTCGACAAATATTGTTCGGTTTGCCGGTGAATCTTAGTCTTGTCCCAATGGTGGCAGTGACATCCCTCGATTGCCTAGAGAAACCGATACTATATAAATCTTCGTATATCTTTGTACACATACCCTAGCAGAAAGAAAGGTATGAAGATAAAAAAAAAGGAAGAAAAGCAATAAAAAAAAAAAAATTTAAAAATATATCCACGATAAAAGAAAAATTAACCCTAAGTGGAAGCGACTGGGGTCTCTAGAAATCATCACAGGGGAGCCACTGTATCGTGCCAGAGGACCACGGAGCTCTAAACAAGATAACCTTTACGTGCAGAAGTGCATCCCCGTTCAGACATATATGTGAAGGGAATTTTAATGGTGCGATGGTTGATTCAGAAACGAACAGAAATAGATCCGAAAGAGGACTAGTAGGCGGCAGAGTATAAACATAGAATTGGTAGGAACCATCATCGGTATCCTATTGAAAACTGTGTAGCCACATAGAATAGCATAGTGATAATTCAATTGTTTGCAGCGATCTTTGATTAACAGGGATATCGCCTAGTTCATCGTCTGATGGATGACTGCTTTACAAATCACTCAACTGTGGTAAATGAAACAATATATATATATTGACTGACAATAAATGAGGTAGAACTATATTGACTTTTTTTCATATAAAATTATATACCAAATTTTATGGACATTATACATAGATGATTCCTAAATTACCTAGAACTAGGCTTTTCTGTATTAAACCTATCTTTGTCTCGTTCTTTTCTTGCAGCGTTCGTTCGGTTCTCGATGAAGCGTTTGCAGATTAATCTGCCGTACACAGTCGTACTATTCGTTTGTGGAGCCTTTGTTGGCTTAGCTTCGCACGCTTACCCTGAAGTATTCCAGCTTTACACAAAGCCCGCATCCATTGATCCGAAGATTCTGCTTCACGTTTTCCTACCGATCCTTATCTTCGAAAGTGCATTTGCCATGGACGCCCACGTTTTCATTAAGTGTTTCTCTCAGTGCCTAATTATGGCCGTGCCAGGATTAAGTAAGTTGGAGTTTGATGTACCTATCCTGTACGAGTGTATTCGGATATAAGTGTCATGTTAATTTGTTAGCTAGAACATAGTATGTACGTCAATTGAAACGTATCTCCACACAATACCGACGATTAATATAATTATCTGTAATAGCTAACCTTGGCCAAAACCCCCGAGAAGCCAGGCCTGTTGTCGTATCCAGCTACTCATACAGTGTTGATTGTTGCGTCGGCCAGATAAGTAAGCTTCGGAATCACGAGCATTAACTTACCATGGACTTTCATTGCTAGCTAAAGCTCAATGACTTTTTCAAGGCATGCAAATGTCCAAGGTCTGCGATATGCATGTATAGTTAAGATAGCTTTCCGCTGTACACCATCGAGTGTGGAGCGTATATATTTCAGGTCTTACAACAAAAACAATATGGCATACCTAAAAATGTACACAGAATCAGCCTTCGTTGTATCATCTACGCAAGCAAATTTTTATATATGCCTAGTAGAAAATATTTCTACGTGACCATAACATTTCTGATATATATATATATATATATATATATGAAATAAGTACGCCCTAGTCATTTGTACGTGCATTACAGGTGAGCTTTATCTCTCAACAGACGGTAAGCCAGTAGAGCGAAGACAGAATTGGGGATCGCCTATTGAAGCAAAAAAAAAAAAAGGCAGATTACTCTGCTTGAATTGGAAAAATGGCAACAGGTTTTATCGTTTCGATATTGGCAACTGTTCCTCTTCACGCACAGCCGCAACAGAATTATACTGCACTTCCATCAATAATAACCAGCGAAAAAGATACGCGTTTAAAGTTAACAGTGGGCCATAGATTGTTTCCCAGCAGATTCATGTCGGTCGACCAGACCCAGAACTTTACGCACATGACCCTCGTACAAAACAGACATTGCGTATCAAGGCATCAGGTTCTGCTGCCTACGGATAACAGCGTTGTATATAGCCCACAAAGTACTTTCAGGATATGTTCGCTTTTCATCTGGTTCTCGCATACGTTGTTTGAAAAGTAGCGTCTTAGCCTCAATCGTTCCTTGTGCCAGTAAAGCTATGTCTATTTTTGAATATGTCGTATGATATGACTTCCTCCGACCTCTTGTGCCTTGTTACTCCGCCTTGTTTTGCAGCACGTTCAGAATATTCTTTTCTACCCCTTTGTTTTTTTTGTCGTAGTCGTAACTCGTGTTTGTTTCGCTGCGCCAGCGACGCTCGCCACCGTATCACTTGGTTTCCCCTTGTAGGCACGTTCTTCACAGCGAAGATGATTAAATGAAGAAAATATGAAAAAGTAGCTTTTTTTTTTTTTTTTTTTTTTTTTTTTCCGCCTAACGGTCTCCCGACAATTCGTTCGCCCTTCAATCATCGCTACTGTAATCGCCGTGTTACCGCGAACCAAATGGCTTAAGCAGTGAGACGTACAGATACCACCCGCAGCTGTGTTCCCAGTGGGTGGCGGACTATCGTGGCTATACAGGGACATCTTCATCCTCGCCAACGTGATCTGCACGCAATATGGCGTCAGTGGTGCCATGATATGTCATCAAAACACAACAGGCTCGATGCGGCCACTGGAGATGGGTAGAAAAAGAACAAAAGATACCCGAGAAATCAAAAAGCATTATGATACAGCAATTGTCGCAGTTGCCCTCCGACCATGATGTCCCTGCTCCCCCGTTCTGCTGTCGCGTTTTTCCGTAAAAAATCATACAATACAGAAAAAAAATACGAATGTTTTCAACAGCATCAATAACAGCGATACCGCCAATATGAAAATTGTCATTGCGTGTCAAATATACCTACTCTTCTTTTTTGTCTTGCTATTACATCCATCGCTATTATCGTTGGTCTTACTCTATAAGCTGAGCAATCAGGGGCCGATCAGGGGTGTGTGTAACTGAGGGATTGGCCGGAAGGCCGTTATCGTTGTCGGATGAAAGCGAGCTCCCCAACAGTTTCACGGCCACTATGGGGCCCTTGCTGCCTCAGTGGCGACGACGTTAAAACTAAACAAAGAATTCAATAACGTTAAGAAGACAAGCGAAGAAAGGAATTATTTATGGGAAGAAGTAGTCTACTGGAGTAAGCTGCATAGCATAACAGTACTTCTACCGATTGATGATACTGTCAGGCCAACGCCGGTGAAAGTCACGATAGCTATATAGCTTGAAGCACAGCAGCAGCTCTCGATTTATACATCCGCCAGAAACACGGAATAGAGACAAGTTTCTGGAACAACTTAAACCGAAGCTATTGCAAGTATCGATGTGCATTTTAGAGACGACTTAGTGGGGTTCGGTGATATTTAAGCCAGTTTGAAGAGGACAACGTAAAATTGAATGTTTGTGGCCGAGGAAGTAAGTTAGGGTACGTGCACGATAGCGAAAGCTATATATATATAATTCGTGAAGGTTTCCTATTTTTTGCTCGTAATGGCAACGAATAATGAGTCCTTGACGCTGAGGATCAAAACTACCGTTCAGTTTGTATTCCCTTACAAAAAAAACACTCTCTCCATTCATGTATCTAACGCTCGATGGCAATTTTTTTCCTGTTAGCATTTAATTCTATACACGCTTGTATGTCAATGGAAATGATCCTTTTTTCATATCTGACACATACCGTAAAGATGCGATGCATTTTAGGGGATTTATTAGAAATTGCGCACGGGAAAACGAGTCCGAGTTATAAAAAATAAAAATGCGGACATTATAACATGTTTAAGTCTTTCTTTACCTCTGTCTCAGTATTAAGGCTTATAGCTTAAACAGTAACCCTGTATCCAGAAAACTAGCCAGAATAGCCAGTCAAATCCTTTGAGTAGCCGCCCACCAGGTCAAGGAGAATCACTAAACCCCAAGAAACCTGGTGATCAACCGCCGCCTATGATCAATGGCTAGCAGGTCCGGGTGCGCCAGCCTGTTACGCAACGCACAAATGATATTATCCGTATGGTAAAGTGATAACCTTGACGCTGCGCATTCAGTCCTTAGTTCGGACTCCCAACTCCCTGAGCTCATCAGCTCTGCGGACTGAAACTAATGACATCTCCAGTATTCAAAAACAAGCACCCAAAAATCGTTACTTTTTGGTAAATCAATATTGTATTACACAGCCAATATGCCATTGTCAGTTAGTGGAAATATCTGTGTAAGGAAGCTAAATAAATGAACGTTTGTGAACTGGGTTTTTGCTGTGATGAATTAAACGGGCAGAATAAGGGATCGAAGTAGCTCTGGGTTGTAGTGGTAGCAACTAAACTAAATTTCTAACTGTAGGAATCGTAGAAGTTATCACAATTAGCCAATCTGACAGCCATATTTCCAGTCGAAAACTTTGATATAATTGAAGTTGCCTCAGTTGAGACCTTCCAATCTGTTAAATTGGTTCTTGTAATTTTCGATGTTGATACTTTTGTTAATACTGTCGTTTACTCGTCAAAACAAACATTTCGACATAAAAACAGTTGTCAATTATTTGCGCTCGTTAATGGTCCAAGCTTTAGCATAGGCCCATATGTATTAGACCGATAAATTCACCAGCTGATCTTACCTAGATTTAAAAGCCAACTGCAAACTTTTATATAATCGTTTTTCCAAACGAGAAAATAGTACCTTGTAGAACGCAAACGCAATTTAATCTGGTATCATAGATTATCTTTACATCTTCAATAAATAGGAAACGCTTCCCAGCGTTTACTGACAGACTAACAAATGCCCTGAAAATATATTACGGCCTTTATGAAGACTGAAACGGCACAGTGATCGTAAAGAGCAGACGACTCTTTACGCCACCACATATCAGTAACTTTTACGGCTTTAAAAGTAACCTTCGATGGAGCATCGTGTAAAATATTTAGCATGCAAACTTATAATCGAACAATTATCAAGTCGAGTGATCCTCACCGATTCTGGAACTAACAACGACGAAACGTTCCGGGAAACTATTTAGGTATAGTGAAGCTGTTCCCTGTAGTTTACCTGACAAGTCGACCATTTTACTCTCCCAAGCATCACGAAAAAAACACAATTTTCAAAGAACAACACATTCAAATTTAGGCACAAATTATAATACCGGCACTTTCTTTTGTAAGAAATGTTCAACAAAGGCACCACCCCTTAACAACAATGGAGTTGCAGTAAAAATTATACCTGAGAACAAAATCAACCGCAATGCAAACTGCGGTACAGGGCAGACATTTAGCAGAAGCGCGGGCAAGCTGGCGGAAAAGGCTAGGGAAAGGGGCGAAGGAGAAGCCGCGCTACCGGGACTGTCAGGATCTCAGAGATAAAATAGCTTTTTTTTTGTTGCTTAGGGCTTCGTCGTTTGTCGAATTAAAACTCGCTGAGTCTTCCCAGGATAACGGCTGTTTCAATTAGACAAGAAACGACATTAAAGCATGTTGCCCTACCGCGCCGTGCCAAATGGCCAGTAAAAACAATGCTAAAAGTAGATATGCCACAGACCCCATAATATCATCACTCTTATTGTACTTTGGATATATCCCATCCATTTCGATGGCATGGACGCTAAGATCATACAACTTCGAAGTTTCCTGCGTGTACTATTTCATGTATGATTGCACTGTCATGACATGTCTCTAGTCTACGGATCTATTCTATTTGACGGTGTCTGCTTTTATTGCTCTTATCTTTATCGGCACCATTGCCGTTTTACCTGACCCTTATTATAACAATTATTATAATCACGTATGATTATAGACGTGGTTGATCCGTTAGTTGGACAGAACTGGGTGTGCCGGCACTCTCGAGCACACCGAAATCATTGTCACAGCATTATAATGTTGTTCTTTAAAGATAGTAAAAATGATTATCCTAATTACGTTTACAACAGTTACGCTGATGATGGTGAGAACGGTTATTTCAGCGGCTTCCACGGCTGAGCTGAATCCAAGGATAACTCACGTTGGTAAAGACAAGGATAGTATTGTCGTAGGAGCGTTTTTTTTTGTTCTCGCGCCAGATATGGTGGTCGGCGTCGGAGTCACAACCTAAATTTATTACGCTAGAAAGGATGACAGTTTTGTCAGTAGTGCTATTTCAGGCTGATTTCTTTAATATTGGCGTAGGAGGAATCATTGCCGCGAAACTGGCGAAACCCCCAAGGTGTATTATACATGAATAGTTAGCGTAAATAGCGAAAGCTAGTAGTAACGTACGAGACGCCAACCTCAACGCGTATCAATTTAACCATACTTTTGCTATTGGTAGGGTTATTGAACAGCCCAGACGACTGACGCTTTGTGATTGCTTGTATAGTTCTGTCGTTGTGGCGGAAGCAAAACAGATCAGGCGACGACGACTGAATTTTCGCATATCAACTGAGTGCGCGATGAGGTTCAGATGCCTCAATTCAACTGACATGAAGACTCAGTGTTGTTAGGACTCGAACAGTTAGCGGTGATTCTCCGTCGCTCTGGATCGGATGACTCAATTATTCGCGTCCGGTCGAATGGTACGATTTTTTATACTTCTTATTTTTTTTTTTGTTCTCTACGTACACCGAAAAGCTTCACACTTCTTGCTTTTATTAGATTTCTGATTGGATTGGAATCATTGAGACGGGTCGCTTGAAATAAAACCATGGTAATTGAACGATGACACCTTTTGGAGATTGATCGAGCAGTGGAAATCGTCGTCCAGAGTAGGAGCAACATAGGGGCAAATCTAGCCAGACCAAGGAACAACTGGCGTATGTGTCAAGTAGGGCAAAGGTAAATATCTTGCAAAACGAAATTACTGTCTATATCAATGGCTTCTCATCCCGCATGCTGCATTGTTCGTTACGTAGTTTCTGAGCGAAACATTACGCTCCACTCATACAAACATCACTCACGGTTGTTCACGATTACTTCATGGATTTCACGATACTGAAGTCTAAGTTCGGTACTACTCATCGAACTTAGTGATAATATGGCCGCCAGTCAATGGCAAGAGTCGCTGGTATACAGAAACACGTAATAGGATGCGACATTGAATATAAGTGCAAACAGTTCCTTGTGCTTTTTGGGCAGCTAGCGGAAAAAAAAAAACAGCAGCGAGCTACAAATATCGGAAGTGTCAAATCCAAATCGAAAGGTGCCGCTTGCTTTTACGGTCGCTGCCATATCTTTTGCGACGCCTGTCGATGCGGCCGTCGTCAACAGGCACTTATTTCGGCCCTGGTAAGTCATCGTCAACGATGAACAAGTAGGTGGATTGTCAAATAACTTGTTTAATGTTCCGACATTTATTTGTCTATTTAGCTCGTTCAGGTCTCGGCTAAGGTCCGGAGAGATGAATTCTGTACATCTTTCATTGGGGAAGATGTTGGTGTTTGAAGACCGTCATTGAAAGCATCGGGGATTTTTATTTGCTCGCCGGTATATTCGCCACTAGCCACCAGGGGCAGATTTCTCAGCTGTACGACGCGTGTAACGTTAAAACCATGTGAACTAAAGCAGTGACAAAGGAACGTCGCATTTACCTAACTGGTATCATTCTAGAAGTATCACAGAGAACAATTAAGCTGCAGAAAATCGATTCGGGTCAAATACAATAGTAGCAATTGGCTGCTTAAGTGAAGCATCAGACGAAAAGCTGCGATTTTCACTCAGGCCTCTTTGACTGATTCCGTGTACTACGAGTACTGGATCTGGTCCGCCATGTCAGAAGGCACTTATGCATCTAGTCGAGAAGCTGCCTCACCCCTTAAATAGAATCTGTCTCAAGGAAAAAAACATCATCGTTTACTGTAGATAGACGATTTGTGTTTATAAACATTTGGTCACGTTTCGTAGTACATATCGCGTACATGCCACGTGGCTATTAAAGTTTCATATTTGTTTCACTGGCGCACCCTGAATAGATTGTTGCGTCAGAACAGAGACTTCTGAACAGACGTTTCTAAATTAACCATCAAGTTGTTCGTTATCAATTGCGGCTATCTATCAATAATATTTACAGAAATACGGTGACGTCTATAAAAGCACTACATTTGGGTTCAGCCTTCGTTAAAACAACGCTGGGCCTGTCGTGTCGTTGAACAGGCCATGGTGCCTCTTGAAAACTGACTGAACATTGCTAAATGAACCAAATCTATGCATACTAGGTCCGTGGAATATATGCGCATCATTATGTAGTGCCTCTGATATATAACGTAAGCAAATTACAGATAGGGACTATAAAGCTTTTTACAGACACCTAAAGGCTGATACAATATCGCTTTTCAGTCGATGGGCTTGCTTACCAGACATCTTGTACAGATGTAGCAATTAAACCCGCTTAACTACGCATGTGCATAATATGCTATTACTATTGTGAATCACCGATACCAGCAACAACAACAACAACAACAACAACAACAACAACAACAATATAATAATAATAAGGATTACCAACATGTTGTTAGGCCATCTTTTGGGCCTATTACATGAAGCCACCTACAACTAGGAGAGAAAACGAGAAAGCTAGGAAACGAATGGTTAGCCACCACTGGCACGTAGTCTCGAACGAAACGAAAACTCGAATGTTTCGAATCGTTCACGAACGCGCATATAGGACTTCATCATTTTTTCATTTATCGGCTGCCATTTACATGTCACCAACCGTATAGAACGCTCGCCGATTCCATCACCAAGTTCAGTGGTACTTCTTTCGCGTGACTCCTACGTCAGCGCACAGAGAGCCGGACCAGCGATGGGCCCACGCGCTCTCAAGGGGGTATCATTGTGCTAAACCTGTCTCGGTTGTGTCCTGTTTGAACTGACGACTAAATGTTGCCCTAAGAGGGCATGAGGACAAAATGCCGAAAGAAGCGGGGGCGGAAGGCGTACATAGATGTTTCGCACAAGATTGTCTGACTGAAGAACGACTGAGTCAGTCCAAGAAAACCTATAACGTCTACAGCGAATAAAATGCACTGCGGTGATACTTCGTTGAGGATTTGGCCCGTAAATGTTATGCATGATCAGAAAATTGAAGACGATCTGTCGCCGAAGTCGCCACTTGGCTAGATGCTGCTGTTCTGTTTTATATCGTTTTGATGAGTTCTTTGTGGGCCTTGTTCTGTTGTTATAACTCATGACATAAAACCATCATTTCTGCCATTTAGTTGGTTAAATCAACTCTCTAAAATAATAAAAGAAAAAAAAAGGTCAAGATAACTGCAGCCTGCTACAAATCAGAATTTTGCTTTTAGAAACATACGAGTTGTAATATTCGAAAATCGTTGAAAGAAAGTAGGCGGTTTTATTGCGTAGCTGTGTGTAAGTCTATTCGTTTCCAAACAAAAGCCCATTGGGTATCCTGAGAGCTAATGAGACATAAGCCTATAGCCATATATATATATATATATATATATCTGTTAATGTAGATATATTCTTATGCAGATCCCTTAGATAGAATCATCAAAAATAACTAACGCAAACATAATAAACAACACCAGTTACTATTGCATTTATATACACAACTGGTTAGTTTCAATGACCTGGCACACCGCAGTGCCATGCGCAGGTCATGAGATAACAAGCAGCAGCTTTTTTTTCGTCAACCCCCGCCTACCCCACGCGAAATTTCGTCAACAACAACGATAGCAACAGCTATAGTAACCGCAGCCACGACGCGAGTATACTCTTTGAATATTACAATGGTCGTTACCTATTCAAGCTGTCATTTTAGATTAAAAACTCCACACACATCATTTATCGGTTATGCACTGGGGCTTATAGATATATTCATTAGCCGTTTGTTACATGGCAACGTTACGGGCCCGCGCATACGCGACACCCTAAAATAGATGCCGCGCACAGACATTATTTACATAAATCTTTGGATATCGTCAGCTATGTTGTCAGTTGACATAATACTGTAAGCTGACAGGGGGCGTGCTTGGCTAACTCTAGACGAAACTAGGAAAACATGGATTACGTCGGCGAGCGTCAACGCCGTAGCTGTTGTTGCTAGCGGCGACAGGGATTTTACGTCTAGTAGAGCAACAAGTACCAATTAATATTTGTTCCTGACTACTCGTTGCTGAATCGGCAATCCACCGGTATTTGTAACGCTTGTTTATGTCCATACGCTTCGTCACTATACTCGAAGGAAATAGGTGTTTTTTTAGAAAAATAAAAACACAAATTCATTACGATAAAGACAGGTAGAGTTACCTTTGGCGTCAATCAGCGATTTTTCAATATCGTTACGCCGCACAGACCTTCACCAGGATTATTATACACTTATCAAACCGACGGTCGCAGCCCTTGTCGGCTACAATGCGCCTTCTAATAAATTCAATAAATATTTCCGTATACTAGCGCTAACGGTCTACGATGGATAGTAGACTATAATGATCCGAACTTGACTAAAATAAATAGAAAAGAAAAAACGGTTATCAGTGATACGAGGACGCTTTGGCCGACCCGCCATGCAACACTATTAAGTTTCCAAACGAGATGAAAAGGGATTTCCCGGATCTTAATAGTAAAATGTAATCGTATGTCAGCATCAGGCCAAACTGAGTAGGATGCCCCATCGTTGATGGTGTTGACCATGGAGGAGTTACGGCTGCATCGCCTCTGACAGAGAGTTTTCTGACGATGACAACTTAACTATTAGCCAACATGCGCGAGCTTAGATAATTATCTTTTACTTAAGGAAAAGCTCATGGCCACGACAAATGCCAACAAAGTGAAGCATATTATCTCTAGGCGCCACCTATCATCATACTGGAACGCGTACTAGACGTCACAGCCCGAAATTAAACATCTATTGAAAAGGCACATTGGCAAAGGAATCCTTTACAGCGAACTGATTAATAGGAACATGAAGGCATACATGAGTACTCTATATATATATATATCCCGCCAATGATACAGCGTCTCCCTATGGAACCTATTCATCCTTCATGACGTTTTCGGCCATCCGTCCGCCACGAGGGGTGCGTTGTTTCCTCACTTATATACTTGTAATCCGCAGATTATTTGGTGGGGTCGTTTTGTTATCGCGAGAATGTCTCTTGTCTTTGGCCTCGTGTTGCATCAATGTTTACCAGCAATGTTCATTCTACAGTGAAACTCGCTTGGTTTTCCAGTGATTAATGTGGCTACATAGAGGCAGGTATCCCAGGCCCCCACCCCCTGCTCCTGCCTTTAGCAGAGCTTACCGAGTATGTAAGCAGCATTAGTCGTCTGCATCAACGCTATTTACACCAGCGGAAGAATCATGATCATCGCCATCATCATAACGCCAGATTTAGAAGCATCGTCGCTGTCAACTGTGCAGGCTAAAATCATACCATCTAGCTCTGGACTAACGGCAAATAAGTTTATGCGAATAAACAACATTACGGTGCCATCACGTTATGGCGAACAGGTACCCCCAGACCGTTTTTTGTCCTGTTGTGGCTCTAGCGGATATAAAATCGCACTTTATCATAGCAGCGCCGGACGCCTAGTTAACGCTAGCATCAGTAGCAACGGACGTTGCTGGCAGTTCGTGTCAGAGAATAAGTCAGGGGTCCCTGATATTGCCGGCAGCTGATGGTGGTAGTATGTTCCGAAGAGCTGTGAAAGGCGCTGGCTTGGTAAGATTTGGCATGCGATGGAGAAGCTTGTGTCGGCCTTTCGGTCAATGGCTGAGGTTAGGGACTGGCTAGTCGGCTACTGGACACGGGCGACTTATATACGTGGTCTGAATAGCATGTTTATGTTAACCATCTACCGCAGTTGCTGTCGATGTGTGAAGGCTATCACGCATTCGCTGGACGCATCCCTGACACAGCAGTGACCCATTCCACCCATTCCTATGGCGGAGTACCGCCAACAGTGATGGCCCTTCGGAAACGAATAGCATCCATGCTGACCATACTATTCACACCCAGTCGAATATGGCAGCCTGTCTCATCCAGCTAGCTCCCGCTGCCCCCTGGACGCCAGATAATGGTGATCCCGGTCCGATTTGACGATTCATGGGGTCTTTTTCACGCCGGGGGATGGGGGGTGGGTAAGAGGGGCAATAACCGCAGTAGCAAGAGTGCAGACGCGACGCCTTTTTTGTGGGTGACATTAGCGCCTCGATTACCACATCTATTTCCACAGTTATCTTTGCTACCAGTTAGCTATGTCAATTAATTAGCTTGCAACTATCGTCACCACAACCGGTGCGGTTCGCGGCTCGTGCAACAATCGATGTTTGCTTGTGGTGCTAACAGGTTTTCTCGCACGGGTAGTCCTGCATGACTGAAAGCATCCATTAGCCTGTACGACCAGCGCTGTCAGAAAAGAAAAGGTCTGCAGACCTTTACTCTTGGCGTACCTCTCGACGGGCATGATGGCGTTATATAACGGCAATAGCACCAAACTGAACATAAATAGCATATACTAGCACAGGCAGGTACCTATATATTTATAGGTACCTGTGTGTTATCCACATTGCGCTCCGTTATCATACGTGTAACAATCGCGTCAGCTTCTTGTAACCAACCGTATGTGTATCTTACATGTGTGTGCAGATTTGTAGAGCTATATAGTAGCGACTTGGGTACTCTCCTGTTGTCTTCCACCGCACCAGCACATACCGCTCCGTTTGACATCCGGCTGGGGTATCTGGCTAGGACTTTGTGGGCGGAGGTTGTGCGAGCAGCTTCGTGCGTCAAAATGACCCTGTAAAATCACCGAGCTTTGCGTTGCTCGTCATCGGAATCAAAACCCTACGTTGCTATGCTGCCAGTGTATTATTACTGGTTGCCAGGCGTCATCTGTGAGCTGACCGTGATGATTCGCGGTGGCTGCGATGTTGCTTCACTCGATAACGCTCTGAAGACACCGAAGACGACAGCGGCACCAGCAGAACCGCGTGATCATCATCATAAGCATTACAAACAGCAGCAACATCTGTATGGAGTTCTGGAGGACACCCACACCCCTACTGCTGTCACTGCAGAGAAGCTGTCCGACAATTGAATCAAAGTAGCATTTGCTGGGGCATTTAGTTGTCGTAACATTTCTTTGATGCTGACGTTGCCATCGTGCAGTGCGCGAGAGCCATACCACACGTTTTAGTGACCCGCCCCTACGACACGTCCATCTGCTATTATACACGCGTAGATGACGTAGTTTTCGCAACTGCCGGTGACCTCAGCCTTTATCGGCAGCAGCTGCTTCAATAGTTACTACTCAGCGGCAATGAAAAGATAAGACACAGCACTTTAGGCTACCAACAAATCGTCTAGTTTCCCCTCTGGCAGTATTCATACTGTTGTCACTCGCCGCTCCGTTGTCAGGACCCGATCGAATCTTGTCACTGTTTGACGTTGTGAGCGCCATTCGGCTGTCAATACGTACGCGTGTTACGTGTCTGTATGGATGTGTATGTATGCGTTGAGCTGTACATTGCACGAAACAACCCCAATAGAACATCAGCAAAGACGACGACGACTACGACTCGGAATTGTCACCGGGGCTATGCTAGAATTGTACAATGCTATACGACTTAATAATTTATATGATATGATTGCGATGGATCGCAATAATGCCATCTCGGAGATGAGAACGTTTGCCGGCTAGAACGCTTTACACACTAATGGGAAACGTCGTTGTTTCATTGACTTTGAGGGGGCGTTGACGCAGTCAGTGCTTGCCGCTTTATATTGAGTCGTTAGAAAAGTCATTGGAGTGGAACAAGCGGCCTAAAACTGTAATCTCCATGAGCTGTCAGTAGGTATCGTATCGGTGTCAACGTGTCGTTATTAGTCTGTGTAAGCCTTTGGTCCTTGCTTTTTAATACGTAGCATTAAGCTTTCGCTAGATATTGTGGAATTTATTTTTCTGGTCTTTCTTTTCCCTTCATTGAAGCTGGTTCCAGTCGATGATTGCTATCATATCATTCTGCCGGAGAGATTCGCTCATCATAAATGCAGCATGATCGCCAAGAATGTAACATTGCTCAACTGTGATGTAGTAGTAGTAGTAGTAGTAATAGTAGTAGTAGGTAATTGAGAGGAAAGACTCCTTTGCATGGAGGTTTATATAGAATATAACGTTTGGATGCGTCGTCGCACGCATGATAGACTTGTCGGCCTCGAATTTCACAAACTTACGTACGAAGCACATTGGCTGTGAGGTGAGGACAGACATCGGTGTTAACATCGCCATCGGACGCTGTATTGTCCTTCATTACACTATCAATGAATAGAATTGGAAATTCGTCCAGGAAAAGTCGTTATTATATGTTTTCTGTACACTTTCGCCCCGATTGATACCTGTCGAAAACCAGGCGCTATAAGGATATTGATGACGCATGTATCCAAAGGATAACGCACAACGTAAGCGGACAGGCTGGCCGTTCGCAAACGTACATACAATGTATCACTCTGAGAACCACGACTTTAGTGAAGCAACAATTCCAATTAATCCCTAAATACATTTGCCTTACTCTCTGGTGATAGTAGACGTATTGTTTCAGCTAGATTTCCTTTATTTTTTTACGCAATACGTTCCACAGATTTAAACACGCAACGTCTATATCATGCTTACGTACACAGGAGTAACACGTAAGCGGAAAGGTAGACGTATCAAGTCAATCAACGGACGTAAAACAACTTGTCTCCCACGAGACGTTAGTACGGCACTTAGCGTATCTTATCCATTATCGTCAACACAACGGATCGTCCTTTATATAGGGAACATGACATCGTGACAGATTGTGAGATTCCGAAGAACTGCTGTGTTTTTGTATATGCGCTCTGACAATCCCGAGAGAAGCCTCGAAAGCATACGAAATGAATTAAAAGCGTAGGAAATACAACGTCTACATAACGATGTCGCGTGCCAGTTCTAAGACAACATGTAACTTATGATGAATATATCGTGACTGCCTCTCACAAAAAAAGTATTTAGGTTGCTGTTCTAGTTCTTATTTCTCTGCTTTCCTAGTTATTTTGAGTTAACGATAATGTACATTACCTTCTCTTATGTGAATTAAACGCCTCTAACTTAACGAGGAACCGTAAACATGCGGAAAAGCTTGAGTAATCGTGTCGTGATATGTTATCAGCAGTAGGAACATATATAATTCTGGTGTCTTTTATAGAAACATGGTAGCGCTCGCTATTTAACTATTCTATAACAACATAAATAGTTACGGGCATCTCCTAGAAGTCAGGTTGAACAATATTATTGATTATGATAGAAATATGTTTCTCTTCGCGTGCAGAATCCTCATAAATAAATGATGGAAGCGCTTCTCGAAAAATCTTTCTTTACTGTTTTTGAAAAGACCGTCAGTGACAAAATTGACCGTGCAAAAAACTACGGTAATTACAATAGCACCAGCATAGACTGAGCGACAAAATAGGCATCTATGTATGACTAAGGGTTACAAACAAATGTATTCGTCAAAGATGACTTGCTGTTTTTTCAGATATTGACAACAACTTCACGATTGATTATGTTTATGTATGTGTCAAAATGACTAATGTAAACATGGGATCACGTTTATCGCTGTGACTGCATGTGGAAATAGCAAGTATTCTAACACTGTCAAGTTCCATTGAGTCTCAACGATCCTCATGAAAATATATATATATATATATGTTGGCATCCAAGACAACACTATCGAACTATGGTTCCCATTTGAAGTTAAATTTTTAGTATGTATTTGCTGAAACTGGCAGGAGGCAATAACCCTGGCGCTCCTCTTTCTGGAAGCTATAGTGTAAACGGAGACTTGGGCAACTAGTCCTTTTACCTTGGCGCGCTACCTGTGCATTGCCCTGTACTGAAAAGCAATGGACCATGCCGCTTTAATAAAAGCGCCTGGGATTTCCACAGTCATAAGGCAGGCGACCTGACGCCGGGCCTATAGTGAAGAATAGCGTTATTGGCCAGCGACTAAGTCTTGTAGCCGTCAACCGGTTGGAAATCTTCTCTGACCGCTGTCGGCGACTTCAATGCCATCCTTGACCAGCCGAACTCGAGCCGCATTACGACTCTTCTATTCACATTTCACAGGCTTTGATTCCAGTCCAATCAATCGCACCGCAACACCGACCTCCCTAGAACATGCAGGAAGTTCAGCCATCGATTTTTTTGCGACAAACTTAATCAGGAATGGGGTAAGGTTGTAGGGTGAAAATATTTGCCTATCAGAAAGCGCAAGCGTTAGAGGTCACATACCAATAACTAGACACATCCCTGTCCAAATTGCCCCTGCGTGGACAGTCAAACATTAGGCCCCGTCGCCACGTCTAAGTGTAGACAAGTAGGAACACACCCACGAGGTTCTCTTTGTTTTGAACGTGGTAACTGCCGAAGCTTTATGCAGTATTCGATTGAAATTCTGCAGTCTGCAATCCAGTATTTTTCGTCTTCCTCAGAAGCATAGCCTGTGATTCAACTATGTTTGCAGCTTTGTTTAGAGAGCCCAGTTAGTTCTTAAGCTTATGACCGAGATACAGCCTAAATTCTACGCTTTAGCCTATATTTTGACACAAGCCATCGAAAAACAAACGCATCGTAAAGGCAGTAATACCTTGAGCGGTAGAAGACTCGTTCGAGCGTCGATGTAGAACGTCACACGCTCCGGGGCAGTCTAGCGTTTTACCTGCTGAGCTCCATATCCCTTATAAATCGCTTATCGAAGACGTTTGCGCCAAGTGATACGATACTACGTACGATGCTCAGTGGCGTAGCAAAAGGGGATCTCAATACAACGTGATACCCTTCAACAAACCTATAGTGTGGAAGCTAAAACTCGGCCTTGGGCGCCTACGCAGCCGAAAGGCTGACGGTCCAGGTAGGGTCCGCAACAAACATTTCAGATGTGCTGTGCTTCTGGCCCCGTGCTCGACGGCACTCTTTAATAAACTCTTACGTACTGGCCAACTCTTAGCCCAGTGGAGAGATGCTACTCTATTGGTGATCTCTAAAGAAAAACCGGCTCTATCCATGGTAGGCAATGACGAAGAGAAGTAACTCTCTGGCGTACCGACTAGACAACTGAACAGTTATTTGGAGATGTGTTCCTACAGACATCCTACAGGAGCAACGTGCCGGATTCTGATGGCGGACGTAAGGAGAGAGCACTGCTCATGTATCCGTTGACCTTAAGGCAACCTTCGACTCGGCGCTTAAAGACAAAATTATGTTCTCGCTAGGAGCAAGGTTGGCTAAAAAAATTTGACTGATATTCATGTTGGCTAAGCATGCGTTGTATCGAAGGTAAAATCAGACTAGCCGGATGTTAGGTTAAAGCTTAAAAAACATCCGTTCTCATGTCCACATGTACTGTCCCTTTAGAATTCGAAAACTTGCAGCCATTAACAAGGCCTACGGCGACCCACATATTCCACGGACTACAGTCAGCGCAGTAGCGGAATAGCTTTCACAACTATACAAAGGCGGTAACAGGTCTTCGTTTTGAGCCATGTTGCTTCGATCGGCCAGCCTCAGAGGTAGACGTACAATAACGATGTTCGCTAATTAGGTTCGATTCAACGTTGTGCATATCAGTCTATGGGGTTGTAGGTAGCGTGTAGTGGGCAAAATAAGCGTGTCATGGAGTTGCGTTACATATATTTTAGATATGAATTTAATTCTCTGTCTGATCTCAGCCCTCCAGCTCAGTGTTGCTCGATGGCTGTGGCTTCATAAGCTGCACACACATATACGAGCACTGTTCCAAGGGTCTTACTGACGACCCTTTAAGCCTCTAAGCCTAAGACGGCCTAGTGACCAGAGTGCGAAATCTCCAGCGATTCAGGACTGAATACTGAAATTCAGCCGACCAACGCTCGCCTACTATCACGCGGCAGTTCCTGCGCCGTCAGCGGCGATTTTTCATTTTTCTAGAGTATACCCGAAGCCGATACGTAACCACAGATAGGTTACTGTTAACCGCTCGCCTTCATTCTATGTGCCTATGAAGCTCTGCAAATATATCGGCAGGTATCGATGGTGGTAATAATGACTATAGCAAATTGCTTTGTCACTGTTTGTTATGCCGTTAAGGCCGTGCTGCGAATATTTACTTGGATAAATGGCTACATCGGTGTTGTATTTGTTCATTGTGAATGATGTAACAGAACTTCATTCCAGAGGCGTAATTGTCAAGAGAAAAAATAGCAGATTTTGTTTACAGTGCACCAAATGTTTCGCGTTAAATGTAACGGTGGCTGGACGTTTACATCTGAATTAGACCAATACAGCGCTATCAAGTATAATTGGAGGACCTATAAAAAAAAAACATTTTTTTTTAGTTGCAATACTATTTCTTGATACGTTATATGTGTGTTGTGCATACGCTGGAAACGAATGAGTAACGTACGTAACTCAGTCTGTCGTGCAAACTTCCGCGTACGTTAAGCACGTGCTCAACGTACGCGGACTTAACGTACGCGTCTTGCAGATCAGTGTGAGCTGATGAACGACTACGAAAAAATCGTCCATTGTTTGGATTTTTCCGTTTTGTTCTAGTGGCATCGTACTATAGGGAACAGATTAACGAAACGGAGATTTCGCCCGCTTTTCTGCCAAGAATTACCTACATATATATATGTTCTAGTGTTAATCGTTACTTATAACGGAATCCTTGCTCTAGTGATCAAATTCAATATAATATTTACTGAAGGTCGCCGCTACTCGGACTAGCACATAAAAGTCGAAAACATTTTTTTTTATGAATTTAATTATAGCCGTAACCATACAATTTTGTCATCGTAATCTTAGCATCCCCTAATCTTGTGGGTTCTGTTTATATAGTCTATTTTCATTTTGTTTGTTTGTTTGTAATTATTGTTGATATGGTCATGATCCGCGTGAAAAATCACTTATTTTTATTCTCTAAACATAAAAGCTCGTAATCGATTTATTCAACTAGCTCTGGAAGGGCTTTTCGTGTCCTGCAAAGTGCCGCCGTCGATTCATAGTGAAAATTCATTGGGACACGGTACCGAAAACGGCCAAGGAGGTGGGATTTAAAGGCAATCACTTACGGAATACCAATCTATTACCAGATTAGGATGAAACCTCGTATTTGAAAGTAGACGTGCTTGAGTGAAAACTGCGACCGGAGTCTAGTGGATATTACCAACTAAACGCGTTTGGAATCTCTTCTAAGAATAACGATTGACTAGTGCAAAAACTGCCACACGTTATATCGCCGGTGACATTTCTATATAACAGCAGCGCTAGCAGTAGCAGGCAGGTGGTCTTAGGTAACCCGCCTATGGGCTATAGGCTGCTTCGGGATGTGTGATCGATGGACACCTTCATTCAAATTTATACGCACAATCCAAAAACGTGGCTGCTAAACGTTTTTCTTTATGAGGTTAGGTCATAGGGAACGCATGTGAACGTGTTGAGGTCCATTGTTCAGGACGACAGCGTGCTTAAGTACTAGCCGCATTTATTGTGAAAGGCCGCCACAGCTCATGTGTGTATTTAGCTTCTTTTCCGTCAAAGAAAACCACTGCTCTCAAGAATTATCCCTAAATGCATTATCTATTTATAAAATATATTCCACAGAAATATCTGTTAAAAATTATACCATGTACAAACGTGTATGAACGTTCATGTTCTTGCGTTCGTTTCGCAACTGAAACTTCCAAAGGGACATCTATAGAAAAATAGGGAAAAATAGTAAATCTTTTTTCTGTCTTCCCTGTCGATTTATAACAGTACAGAAAAAAAAAATCATAGTCGATTTACAACAGTCGAAGTTCCGCCGTGGTGGTACGGGTGGTCTCGTGCATGTCCGAACAAACTCTCGATATAGATAAACGCCTGATGCTATTTAAGGCCCAGACAGCCTCCATCCCCTTTCTCCTCTCGCTGTTTATCTTCATCTGTATGCGCTTATCTATATTATAAGTGTAATCGTAAGCGACTCACAATCGGTATATTCATTGGTAAAAATTGACGTCGTTGAATATCGGCGTGATCATCGCCAGCGTTCCTCCCTCTGATCACTTCCATTTATCTGCCTCGTACTCGTCCATGTTGATGCCTAGGACAGCCAGTAAAAACGAGACATGATCCACATCTAGACAAACACACTACGCGTTCACCTATTCAGCGAAACGACGACACAGACTGACAGCGTGCAATCAACAATCCATGCAGGTAAATACATGTAACGTAATACACATACATATATATATATCTATATAAACACAAATATATGTAACGAGAGTGAAAGGCCCAATCCGTCGCACCCCGTTCCATTGTACTGGGAACCGTTAGCAAGCAAATATTGTCGTTGTGGGGAACCCTCGTCGGCTTGATTACTACTGTTAGACTACCGTCGAGGCACGGCAAACTGCCGCTGAAAGTAGCTGCTACTGATCCCGTTGTCGTTGCTACAATCAACGAAATGCTCAGCGCCGGCCACAATGGGTGGAAGGTCCGTTTGCTGTTGTCGATCCTCGTGTTGCTGCCCCATTGTAACGTTAGCCTTCGCTCGCCTGCTTTGAACAGGGCTGTCTGCCCTCTGCTACCGGTTATGTTATCGCGGCTTCTGCTCTCGCGTTTTTGATGACGATATTCTTGATGGCGTCGTCGTCGTCGTCGTCGTCGCCTACACAACTTCCCGACGCCCAGCGTTTGTATCCGCTTGTTCGTAGGTACGGTTGCAATGTACGAGTGGTAATAGAAGTTGGGCAAGACTAGACGATGGCTGCGTCAAGTGGACACGGTGTCCATAGGCGACGTGTGCCGACGCTGCGTACGCAATGCTGAGATTTTGCCAGCAAATACACAGGCGTCAACCAGAGATAGCAAATGATCGAACTGAAAGACTGTTAGTGAAGCTACTATTAATTCGCTGATCCATGATCTCGCAGATCGCACGACTCACAACGTTGCCAAAGCTATCGGTAGGAGCTATTGTTATTCAAATTTAATTGAGCTGGGGCAGTGTCGAACAAATGCTTCTTCGACTCTATCTCAGTAGATATTTTACCTATGATATCTAGGGAAATCGCTGGATAGACACACTTTCGTCGTCTGTAGCCAGATAACTCAAGCAGCTAGCAGATCGACCAATAACTTTATAGTATGTTGAACAGTATGATATACGTTAACGACGCGTCTCTCCTTCTGGTCTTGATCTTTCAAGTTATTGAGTTGGCTCTTCTTTTTTGTCGGACGGTAACAACGACTCGTTGTTAACTACGACAGTTACCCAATCAACTAGCTGATTTACTCCGAGTCGGCGTCCAAGCGTTAAGATTTCGGCTAGTGACAACGAGTAGGTGTCTCTGACTCTCAGTTCCACCGAAGCATCACTTCCTGTCCAATTTGTTTGTCGCTTATTGACTTCAAGAACGATAAAGCTCGATCGAGCTGTCGCGTTCACTTTTGCTTGCTCATGATTTGAACGACTATCGGCAGTTTGTGACGGCTAATGTTCACCCTATCGTCGTGCCGGTAGCGATTGCTGTCGTAGGGGGTAATTAGGTCTGAAGGCGTGTCGTTCCTAGCTGGCTCTGAAGCTCGTAAACAGGTCACAGCAGTTCTAAAAGGTTTCCGGCAATGTGATCATTTTGATACCCTGGGTTTATTGACAAATTTTGATGTTATGCCAATACTGCTATAGCGCTTAACGTTGTCAACGGCTGTGAACCGTTAGTAAACGAATACAAATTGGGTCCTAGGGGTAACGCATGCACCCCGCGCACTGCGGAGGAACAGCAGTAAAATTGTTTCGAATCACCAAACACTGGCTAAAGCATGATAATCAAAATACCAATGCTACTAACGACGATTCTCGCTGCTATACATAGGCTAGAGATAAGTTTGCAAAGAGTTTCCTCTGAGTGCGCATACTCCACTTGCGCGCAGTGGCAACTGTACCAGAAAAAACCCATAGAACCTTCGTTAAATTATGTAGAACATGAAACTGTATCCGACATATGGCAACATTCTACTCTATCAGCCAGCTCTGATTCAACTTTATGTTCAATGAAATAATTTACACTTGAGCAGGGTCCTATAGAGGATTAGGAACCGATCCGTAGGGATAGCGATTGAGCGGATGAACGTAAATCGCAGAAGTGACAGACCCATCGCTGCAAATTCCAGTGGAGTGAGGAGAAAATAAATAGGACAGTTGCGGACGGTCATTGCGAGGAGAAGTTCAAAGTGAGGTTATAGTTAGTAGGTGGCGAGCGACCATGCCAGCCGAGGCGTAAAAATCGGGCGGGGCATTAAAAGAACAACACAGAAACCAATCCCTACGTTCGTATGATTATTACAGAATATCGATAATGAAAATACAAGTTGAAACTATTAAAAGTTATTACTAGTTAGTTACTCAGCCATGTGGCTTTCTCCTGGGATTACATTCAGTACATAAATGATCCAGACTGAATTGCCTGTTAACTAACTAATTAGCTTGTGTCTTTTACGCTGGTGAGGTTGCCGAATCTTCAAAGCCTTCGACCACGGATCGTAAGACAGTCACGAAACACTCACTATTAAATATCGTTTATAAACATAATTTATCTGATTATTCTCTTAACATATTTGCTTTATAGAACAGAACAGATTTACTGAGTACGATATCATTTAGTCCATTGGGGTGCGCATATACAGCTTTAATCGTCACATTGCAGATGGCGAAACAGTCATCAATGACTGCAGTGATTCTCCTGATGAAAAGGCTCACCTTTGGAACGAAAGCGGTTTAGGTTAAGGATAGTTTCACTTAACAACTAGACAACCAACAGAAGGGCTGTAACGTGCTCCGATTAGTTGGAGACATTGACCCGGATGACCTCGGATAGATCACATGAACGATAGATACGAGACCCTTGTGGGCTCTCTCTCTCTCTCTCTCTCTCTCTATATATA